>NC_090301.1:102573624-102928756 GCF_039906515.1 Pseudorca crassidens | reverse complement strand
AGGACAGGCCATGGAGAACTGGGAGCCTTGTTATGCTGATGGGCGGGATGTAAATTGCCAAGAGACACTTGGGAGGAGTGTATGGTGTTTCCTGAAACATCTAAAAAACAAAGCAACAGAGCCTAGGGCACTTCCACTTATGGTCCTATAGCTTAGGGAAATTAAAATCAAAAAGACACAGCCACCCCAAAGTTTGGAACGGCTCTGTTTACAAGAACCTCGTTTACCGTACAAGTTCAACATCACAGAATGTGAAAAATGGATAAAGAACTTGTGGTACTTACGTACAATGCAGTATCACTCAGCAATGAAATCTATGTCATCAGGCCCGTAGCAGCATAATGAGTGGATTCAGGTATGATGATTCTAACTGAAATAAGTCACACAGAAAAAGAAACATCATAAGATATCACTAATACACGGAATGTAAACTTGGCTACACAGGAACTGAATTCCAAAACAGAACAGGGTCTCAAATTTAGAAAACCAACTTATGCTTGCTTAAGGGGAAAGGAGAGTTGGGGTGCTGCATAAAACCAGAGATTGAAATGAGCACAGATAAAGTTCCTTAAGCCAAATATGGAATAGACAAGAGCTACTCCTTGCTCAACAAAATGGACTCAACACCCCATATTAAACGCCTAAAAATGTACCTGACTAGTAAGTATCTTAAAACCTATGGATTGCTAAGTCTCCAAAAGAGAATCAAGCGTGTGTACAGGGGCATAAACGCAGCAGTGATAGGATTGGAGAGGTTCAGTGAGCAAATGAAGACCCTTTGAAATCATATTGCATGGTACCCATTCCACGGGTCTCAACTCTCCAGGTTTAAGGTATTCTTCCTTCAGCTAAAACATGCATGTGGAACCCAGAGTATGATCAACCGTGTGAACGGGAGACGTGTTCAAATATGTCTCAGTTTTCCTCCCCTGGTACTCGGGTGCAACATTCCAGACGCTTTACTAACACTCTCCCCACTTGGAGAGTCAGCGCCTTTAACCTCCTGTTTGGCCCAGTTTGCAATTTCTGCGGAAGATGAACAGGAATAGGGAGAACCAATGAGAGACTAGCTGGAGGTGTCTGAACGGGCAAATTTAACTCTCATTTCCCACCAGGAAGAGGAAATAACCAAAGGCTCAGCGTGCCGTGCCAGAACCAGATTAGGGCCTGAAGCCATCCTGCGGTGTTGCGGCCAGCTCACAAGAAAGCGAGTTGAAGAAAGGAGCTCAGGGGCACTGTAATTCACAAACCTGCAGAGTTATAAATGACAGCTATCGTCCAAAAATATACTGAAGTAAGGCTGCCAAGAGGACTTGAAAGCGGGGCAGAATTGCAGGAAACCGATTTCAGGAGGTAGACTGGAATTGCATTGAAAGCATAGGAAAAGAGGCAGAACGTCCACAATGATGCACTTGGCCAAAAAGGGCGTATGCGTTTTTTCCTGAATATATTCAGGAAAAAACGCATACGCCCTTTTTGGCCAACCAAGCAAGCTTGCAAAGGAAATCTGCACTACAATGAAGTCTCACTTCCCCCCGGTCAAAAGGGCCATCTGAAAAAAGTGTAAAATCCAGAAAGGCAGCACAGGCCATGGAGAACTGGAAGCCTTGTTATGCTGATGGGCGGGATGTAAATTGCCAACAGACACTCGGGAGAAGTGTATGGTGTTTCCTGAAACATCTAAAAAACAAAGCAACAGAGCCTAGGGCACTTCCACTTATGGTCCTATAGCTTAGGGAAATTAAAATCAAAAAGACACAGCCACCCCAAAGGTTGGAACGGCTCTGTTTACAAGAACCTCGTTTACAGTACAAGTTCAACATCGCAGAAAGTGAAAAATGGATAAAGAGGTTGTGGTATTTACTTACAAAGCAATATCACTCAGCAATGAAATCTATGTCATCAGGCCCTTAGCAGCACAATGAGTGGATTCAGGTATGATGATTCTAACTGAAATAAGTCACACAGAAAAAGAAACATCATAAGATATCAGTAATACACGGAATGTAAACTTGGCTACACAGGAACTGAATTACAGAACAGAACAGGGTCTCAAATTTAGAAAACCAACTTATGCTTGCTTAAGGGGAAAGGTGAGTTGGGGTGCTGCATAAAACCAGAGATTGAAATGAGCACAGATAAAGTTCCTTAAGCCAAATATGGAATAGACAAGAGCTACTCCTTGCTCAACGAAATGGACTCAACACCCCATATTAAACGCCTAAGAATGTACCTGACTAGTAAGCATCTTAAAACCTATGGATTGCTATGTCTCCGAAAGAGAATCAAGCATGTGTACAGGGGCATAAACGCAGCAGTGATAGGATTTGAGAGATTCGGTGAGCAAATGAAGACCCTTTGAAGTCATATTTTATGGTACCCATTCCACGGGTTTCAACTACCCAGGTTTAAGGTATTCTTCCTTCAGCTAAAACATGCATGTGGAACCTAGAGTATGATCAACCATGTGATTGGGAGACGTGTTCAAATCTGTCTCAGTTTTCGTACCCTGGTACTCGGGTGCAACATTCCAGACGCTTTACTAACACTCTCCCGACTTGGAGAGTCAGTGCCTTTAACCTCCTGTTTGGCCCAGTTTGCAATTTCTGCGGAAGATGAACAGGAATAGGGAGAACCAATGAGAGACTAGCTGGACGTGTCTGAACGGGCAAATTTAACTCTCATTTCCCACCAGGAAGAGGAATTAACCAAAGGCTCAGTGTGCCGTGCCGGAACCAGATTAGGGCCTGAAGCCATCCTGCGGTGTTGCGGCCAGCTCACAAGAAAGCGAGTTGAAGAAAGGAGCTCAGGGGCACTGTAATTCACAAACCTGCAGAGTTATAAATGACAGCTATCGTCCAAAAATATACTGAAGTAAGGCTGCCAAGAGGACTTGAAAGCGGGGCAGAATTGCAGGAAACCGATTTCAGGAGGTAGACTGGAATTGCATTGAAAGCATAGGAAAAGAGGCGGAACGTCCACAATGATGCACTTGGCCAAAAAGGGCGTATGCGTTTTTTCCTGAATATATTCAGGAAAAAACGCATACGCCCTTTTTGGCCAACCAAGCAAGCTTGCAAAGGAAATCTGCACTACAATGAAGTCTCACTTCCCCCCGGTCAAAAGGGCCATCTGAAAAAAGTGTAAAATCCAGAAAGGCAGGACAGGCCATGGAGAACTGGAAGCCTTGTTATGCTGATGGGCGGGATGTAAATTGCCAACAGACACTCGGGAGAAGTGTATGGTGTTTCCTGAAACATCTGAAAAACAAAGCAACAGAGCCTAGGGCACTTCCACTTATGGTCCTATGGCTTAGGGAAATTAAAATAAAAAAGACACAGGCACCCCAAAGGTTGGAATGGCTCTGTTTACAAGAACCTCGTTTACAGTACAAGTTCAACATCGCAGAAAGTGAAAAATGGATAAAGAAGTTGTGGTATTTACTTACAAAGCAATATCACTCAGCAATGAAATCTATGTCATCAGGCCCATAGCAGCACAATGAGTGGATTCAGGTATGATGATTCTAACTGAAATAAGTCACACAGAAAAAGAAACATCATAAGATATCAGTAATACATGGAATGTAAACTTGGCTACACAGGAACTGAATTACAGAACAGAACAGGGTCTCAAATTTAGAAAACCAACTTATGCTTGCTTAAGGGGAAAAGTGAGTTGGGGTGCTGCATAAAACCAGAGATTGAAATGAACACAGATAAAGTTCCTTAAGCCAAATATGGAATAGACAAGAGCTACTCCTTGCTCAACGAAATGGACTCAACACCCCATATTAAACGCCTAAGAATGTACCTGACTAGTAAGTATCTTGAAACTTATGGATTGCTATGTCTCCGAAAGAGAATCAAGCATATGTACAGGGGCATAAACGCAGCAGTGATAGGATTGGAGAGGTTCGGTGAGCAAATGAAGACCCTTTGAAGTCATATTGCATGGTACCCATTCCACGGGTTTCAACTACCCAGGTTTAAGGTATTCTTCCTTCAGCTAAATCATGCATGTGGAACCCAGAGTATGATCAACCGTGTGAACGGGAGACGTGTTCAAATATGTCTCAGTTTTCGTACCCTGGTACTCGGGTGCAACATTCCAGACGCTTTACTAACACTCTCCCGACTTGGAGAGTCAGTCCCTTTAACCTCCTGTTTGGCCCAGTTTGCAATTTCTGCGGAAGATGAACAGGAATAGTGAGAACCAATGAGAGACTAGCTGGAGGTGTCTGGACGGGCAAATTTAACTCTCATTTCCCACCAGGAAGAGGAAATAAGCAAAGGCTCAGCGTGCCATGCCGGAACCAGATTAGGGACTGAAGCCATCCTGCGGTGTTGCGGCCAGCTCACAAGAAAGCGAGTTGAAGAAAGGAGCTCAGGGGCACTGTAATTCACAAACCTGCAGAGTTATAAATGACAGCTATCGTCCAAAAATATACTGAAGTAAGGCTGCCAAGAGGACTTGAAAGCGGGGCAGAATTGCAGGAAACCGATTTCAGGAGGTAGACTGGAATTGCATTGAAAGCATAGGAAAAGAGGCGGAACGTCCACAATGATGCACTTGGCCAAAAAGGGCGTATGCGTTTTTTCCTGAATATATTCAGGAAAAAACGCATACGCCCTTTTTGGCCAACCAAGCAAGCTTGCAAAGGAAATCTGCACTACAATGAAGTCTCACTTCCCCCCGGTCAAAAGGGCCATCTGAAAAAAGTGTAAAATCCAGAAAGGCAGGACAGGCCATGGAGAACTGGAAGCCTTGTTATGCTGATGGGCGGGATGTAAATTGCCAACAGACACTCGGGAGAAGTGTATGGTGTTTCCTGAAACATCTGAAAAACAAAGCAACAGAGCCTAGGGCACTTCCACTTATGGTCCTATGGCTTAGGGAAATTAAAATAAAAAAGACACAGGCACCCCAAAGGTTGGAATGGCTCTGTTTACAAGAACCTCGTTTACAGTACAAGTTCAACATCGCAGAAAGTGAAAAATGGATAAAGAAGTTGTGGTATTTACTTACAAAGCAATATCACTCAGCAATGAAATCTATGTCATCAGGCCCATAGCAGCACAATGAGTGGATTCAGGTATGATGATTCTAACTGAAATAAGTCACACAGAAAAAGAAACATCATAAGATATCAGTAATACATGGAATGTAAACTTGGCTACACAGGAACTGAATTACAGAACAGAACAGGGTCTCAAATTTAGAAAACCAACTTATGCTTGCTTAAGGGGAAAAGTGAGTTGGGGTGCTGCATAAAACCAGAGATTGAAATGAACACAGATAAAGTTCCTTAAGCCAAATATGGAATAGACAAGAGCTACTCCTTGCTCAACGAAATGGACTCAACACCCCATATTAAACGCCTAAGAATGTACCTGACTAGTAAGTATCTTGAAACTTATGGATTGCTATGTCTCCGAAAGAGAATCAAGCATATGTACAGGGGCATAAACGCAGCAGTGATAGGATTGGAGAGGTTCGGTGAGCAAATGAAGACCCTTTGAAGTCATATTGCATGGTACCCATTCCACGGGTTTCAACTACCCAGGTTTAAGGTATTCTTCCTTCAGCTAAATCATGCATGTGGAACCCAGAGTATGATCAACCGTGTGAACGGGAGACGTGTTCAAATATGTCTCAGTTTTCGTACCCTGGTACTCGGGTGCAACATTCCAGACGCTTTACTAACACTCTCCCGACTTGGAGAGTCAGTCCCTTTAACCTCCTGTTTGGCCCAGTTTGCAATTTCTGCGGAAGATGAACAGGAATAGGGAGAACCAATGAGAGACTAGCTGGAGGTGTCTGGACGGGCAAATTTAACTCTCATTTCCCACCAGGAAGAGGAAATAAGCAAAGGCTCCGCGTGCCATGCCGGAACCAGATTAGGGACTGAAGCCATCCTGCGGTGTTGCGGCCAGCTCACAAGAAAGCGAGTTGAAGAAAGGAGCTCAGGGGCACTGTAATTCACAAACCTGCAGAGTTATAAATGACAGCTATCGTCCAAAAATATACTGAAGTAAGGCTGCCAAGAGGACTTGAAAGCGGGGCAGAATTGCAGGAAACCGATTTCAGGAGGTAGACTGGAATTGCATTGAAAGCATAGGAAAAGAGGCAGAACGTCCACAATGATGCACTTGGCCAAAAAGGGCGTATGCGTTTTTTCCTGAATATATTCAGGAAAAAACGCATACGCCCTTTTTGGCCAACCAAGCAAGCTTGCAAAGGAAATCTGCACTACAATGAAGTCTCACTTCCCCCCGGTCAAAAGGGCCATCTGAAAAAAGTGTAAAATCCAGAAAGGCAGGACAGGCCATGGAGAACTGGAAGCCTTGTTATGCTGATGGGCGGGATGTAAATTGCCAACAGACACTCGGGAGAAGTGTATGGTGTTTCCTGAAACATCTAAAAAACAAAGCAACAGAGCCTAGGGCACTTCCACTTATGGTCCTATGGCTTAGGGAAATTAAAATCAAAAAGACACAGGCACCCCAAAGGTTGGAATGGCTCTGTTTACAAGAACCTCGTTTACAGTACAAGTTCAACATCGCAGAAAGTGAAAAATGGATAAAGAAGTTGTGGTATTTACTTACAAAGCCATATCACTAAGAAATGAAATCTATGTCATCAGGCCCTTAGCAGCACAATGAGTGGATTCAGGTATGATGATTCTAACTGAAATAAGTCACACAGAAAAAGAAACATCATAAGATATCAGTAATACACGGAATGTAAACTTGGCTACACAGGAACTGAATTACAGAACAGAACAGGGTCTCAAATTTAGAAAACCAACTTATGATTGCTTAAGGGGAAAGGTGAGTTGGGGTGCTGCATAAAACCGGAGATTGAAATGAGCACAGATAAAGTTCCTTAAGCCAAATATGGAATAGACAAGAGCTACTCCTTGCTCAATGAAATGGACTCAAAACCACATATTAAACGCCTAAGAATGTAACTGACTAGTAAGTATCTTAAAACCTATGGATTGCTATGTCTCCGAAAGAGAATCAAGCATGTGTACAGGGGCATAAACGCAGCAGTGATAGGATTGGAGAGGTTCGGTGAGCAAATGAAGACCCTTTGAAGTCATATTTTATGGTACCCATTCCACGGGTTTCAACTACCCAGGTTTAAGGTATTCTTCCTTCAGCTAAAACATGCATGTGGAACCTAGAGTATGATCAACCATGTGATTGGGAGACGTGTTCAAATATGTCTCAGTTTTCGTACCCTGGTACTCGGGTGCAACATTCCAGACGCTTTACTAACACTCTCCCGACTTGGAGAGTCAGTGCCTTTAACCTCCTGTTTGGCCCAGTTTGCAATTACTGCGGAAGATGAACAGGAATAGGGAGAACCAATGAGAGACTAGCTGGACGTGTCTGAACGGGCAAATTTAACTCTCATTTCCCACCAGGAAGAGGAATTAACCAAAGGCTCAGCGTGCCGTACCGGAACCAGATTAGGGCCTGAAGCCATCCTGCGGTGTTGCGGCCAGCTCACAAGAAAGTGAGTTGAAGAAAGGAGCTCAGGGGCACTGTAATTCACAAAGCTGCAGAGTTATAAATGACAGCTATCGTCCAAAAATATACTGAAGTAAGGCTGCCAAGAGGACTTGAAAGCGGGGCAGAATTGCAGGAAACCGATTTCAGGAGGTAGACTGGAATTGCATTGAAAGCATAGGAAAAGAGGCAGAACGTCCACAATGATGCACTTGGCCAAAAAGGGCGTATGCGTTTTTTCCTGAATATATTCAGGAAAAAACGCACACGCTCTTTTTGGCCAACCAAGCAAGCTTGCAAAGGAAATCTGCACCACAATGAAGTCTCACTTCCCCCCGGTCAAAAGGGCCATCTGAAAAAAGTGTAAAATCCAGAAAGGCAGGACAGGCCATGGAGAACTGGGAGCCTTGTTATGCTGATGGGCGGGATGTAAATTGCCAACAGACAATCGGGACAACTGTATGGTGTTTCCTGAAACATCTAAGAAACAAAGCAACAGAGCCTAGGGCACTTCCACTTATGGTCCTATAGCTTAGGGAAATTAAAATCAAAAAGACACAGCCACCCCAAAGTTTGGGACGCCTCTGTTTACAAGAACCTCGTTTACCGTACAAGTTCAACATCACAGAAAGTGAAAAATGGATAAAGAACTTGTGGTACTTACGTACAATGCAGTATCCCTCAGCAATGAAATCTATGTCATCAGGCCCGTAGCAGCATAATGAGTGGATTCAGGTACGATGATTCTAACTGAAATAAGTCACACAGAAAAAGAAACATCATAAGATATCACTAATACACGGAATGTAAACTTGGCTACACAGGAACTGAATTCCAAAACAGAACAGGGTCTCAAATTTAGAAAACCAACTTATGCTTGCTTAAGGGGAAAGGTGAGTTGGGGTGCTGCATAAAACCAGAGATTGAAATGAGCACAGATAAAGTTCCTTAAGCCAAATATGGAATAGACAAGAGCTACTCCTTGCTCAACGAAATGGACTCAACACCCCATATTAAACGCCTAAGAATGTACCTGACTAGTAAGTATTTTAAAACCTATGGATTGCTATGTCTCCGAAAGAGAATCAAGCATGTGTACAGGGGCATAAACGCAGCAGTGATAGGATTGGAGAAGTTTGGTGAGCAAATGAAGACCCTTTGAAGTCATATTGCATGGTACCCATTCCACGGGTCTCAACTCTCCAGGTTTAAGGTATTCTTCCTTCAGCTAAAACATGCATGTGGAACCCAGAGTATGATCAACCGTGTGAACGGGAGACGTGTTCAAATATGTCTCAGTTTTTGTACCCTGGTACTCGGGTGCAACATTCCAGACGCTTTACTAACACTCTCCCCACTTGGAGAGTCAGCGCCTTTAACCTCCTGTTTGGCCCAGTTTGCAATTTCTGCGGAAGATGAACAGGAATAGGGAGAACCAATGAGAGACTAGCTGGAGGTGTCTGGACGGGCAAATTTAACTCTCATTTCCCACCAGGAAGAGGAACTAACCAAAGGCTCAGCGTGCCGTGCCGGAACCAGATTAGGGACTGAAGCCATCCTGCGGTGTTGCGTCCAGGTCACAAGAAAGCGAGTTGAAGAAAGGAGCTCAGGGGCACTGTAATTCACAAACCTGCAGAGTTATAAATGACAGCGATCGTCCAAAAATATACTGAAGTAAGGCTGCCAAGAGGACTTGAAAGCGGGGCAGAATTGCAGGAAACCGATTTCAGGAGGTAGACTGGAATTGCATTGAAAGCATAGGAAAAGAGGCAGAACGTCCACAATGATGCACTTGGCCAAAAAGTGCGTATGCGTTTTTTCCTGAATATATTCAGGAAAAAACGCATACGCCCTTTTTGGCCAACCAAGCAAGCTTGCAAAGGAAATCTGCACTACAATGAAGTCTCACTTCCTTCCGGTCAAAAGGGCCATCTGAAAAAAGTGTAAAATCCAGAAAGGCAGGACAGGCCATGGAGAACTGGGAGCCTTGTTATGCTGATGGGCGGGATGTAAATTGCCAACAGACACTCGGGAGAAGTGTATGGTGTTTCCTGAAACATCTAAAAAACAAAGCAACAGAGCCTAGGGCACTTCCACTTATGGTCCTATAGCTTAGGGAAATTAAAATCAAAAAGACACAGCCACCCCAATGTTTGGGATGGCTCTGTTTACAAGAACATCGTTTACAGTACAAGTTCAACATCGCAAAAAGCGAAAAATGGATAAAGAAGCTGTGGTATTTACTTACAAAGCAATATCACTCAGCAATGAAATCTATGTCATCAGGCCCTTAGCAGCACAATGAGTGGATTCAGGTATGATGATTCTAACTGAAATAAGTCACACAGAAAAAGAAACATCATAAGATATCAGTAATACATGGAATGTAAACTTGGCTACACAGGAACTGAATTACAGAACAGAACAGGGTCTCAAATTTAGAAAACCAACTTATGCTTGCTTAAGGGGAAAGGTGAGTTGGGGTGCTGCATAAAACTAGAGATTGAAATGAGCACAGATAAAGTTCCTTAAGCCAAATATGGAATAGACAAGAGCTACTCCTTGCTCAACGAAATGGACTCAACACCCCATATTAAACGCCTAAGAATGTACCTGACTAGTAAGTAACATAAAACCTATGGATTGCTATGTCTCCAAAAGAGAATCAAGCGTGTGTACAGGGGCATAAACGCAGCAGTGATAGGATTGGAGAGGTTCGGTGAGCAAATGAAGACCCTTTGAAGTCATATTGCATGGTACCCGTTCCACGGGTTTCAACTACCCAGGTTTAAGGTATTCTTCCTTCAGCTAAAACATACATGTGGAACCTAGAGTATGATCAACCATGTGATCGGGAGATGTGTTCAAATATGTCTCAGTTTTCGTACCCTGGTACTCGGGTGCAACATTCTAGACGCTTTACTAACACTCTCCCCACTTGGAGAGTCAGTCCCTTTAACCTCCTGTTTGGCCCAGTTTGCAATTTCTGCGGAAGATGAACAGGAATAGCGAGAACCAATGAGAGACTAGCTGGAGGTGTCTGGAGGGGCAAATTTAACTCTCATTTCCCACCAGGAAGAGGAATTAACCAAAGGCTCAGCGTGCCGTGCCGGAACCAGATTAGGGCCTGAAGCCATGCTGCGGTGTTGCGGCCAGCTCACAAGAAAGCGAGTTGAAGAAAGTAGCTCAGGGGCACTGTAATGCACAAACCTGCAGAGTTATAAATGACAGCTATCGTCCAAAAATATACTGAAGTAAGGCTGCCAAGAGGACTTGAAAGCGGGACAGAATTGCAGGAAACCGATTTCAGGAGGTAGACTGGAATTGCATTGAAAGCATAGGAAAAGAGGCAGAACGTCCACAATGATGCACTTGGCCAAAAAGGGCGTATGCATTTTTTCTTGAATATATTCAGGAAAAAACGCATACGCACTTGTTGGCCAACCAAGCAAACTTGCAAAGGAAATCTGCACTACAATGAAGTCTCACTTCCCCCCTGTTAAAAGGGCCATCTGAAAAAAGTGTAAAATCCAGAAAGGCAGGACAGGTCATGGAGAACTGGGAACCTTGTTATGCTGATGGGCGGGATGTAAATTGCCAAGAGACAATCGGGAGAAGTGTATGGTGTTTCCTGAAACATCTAAAAAACAAAGCAACAGAGCCTAGGGCACTTCCACTTATGGTCCTATAGCTTAGGGAAATTAAAATAAAAAAGACACAGCCACCCCAAATTTTGGGACGCCTCTGTTTACAAGAACCTCGTTTACCGTACAAGTTCAGTATCACAGAAAGTGAAAAATGGATAAAGAACTTGTGGTACTTACGTACAATGCAGTATCACTCAGCAATGAAATCTATGTCATCAGGCTCGTAGCAGCATAATGAGTGGATTCAGGTACGATGATTCTAACTGAAATAAGTCACACAGAAAAAGAAACATCATAAGATATCACTAATACACGGAATGTAAACTTGGCTACACAGGAACTGAATTCCAAAACAGAACAGGGTCTCAAATATAGAAAACCAACTTATGCTTGCTTAAGAGGAAAGGTGAGTCGGGGTGCTGCATAAAACCAGAGATTGAAATGAGCACAGATAAAGTTCCTTAAGCCAAATATGGAATAGACAAGAGCTACTCCTTGCTCAACGAAATGGACTCAACACCCCATATTAAACGCCTAAGAATGTACCTGACTAGTAAGTATCTTAAAACCTATGGATTGCTATGTCTCCAAAAGAGAATCAATCGTATGTACAGGGGCATAAACGCAGCAGTGATAGGATTGGAGAGGTTCGGTGAGCAAATGAAGACCCTTTGAAGTCATATTGCATGGTACCCATTCCACGGGTCTCAACTCTCCAGGTTTAAGGTATTCTTCCTTGAGCTAAATCATGCATGTAGAACCCAGAGTATGATCAACTCTGTGAAAGGGAGACGTGTTCAAATATGTCTCAGTTTTCCTCCCCTGGTACTCGGGTGCAACATTCCAGACGCTTTACTAACACTCTCCCCACTTGGAGAGTCAGTGCCTTTAACCTCCTGTTTGGCCCAGTTTGCAATTTCTGCGGAAGATGAACAGGAATAGGGAGAACCAATGAGAGACTAGCTGGAGGTGTCTGGACGGGCAAATTTAACTCTCATTTCCCACCAGGAAGAGGAAATAACCAAAGGCTCAGCGTGCCGTGCCGGAACCAGATTGGGGACTGAAGCCATCCTGCGGTGTTGCGTCCAGGTCACAAGAAAGCGAGTTGAAGAAAGTAGCTAAGGGACACTGTAATTCACAAACCTGCAGAGTTATAAATGACAGCGATCGTCCAAAAATATACTGAAGTAAGGCTGCCAAGAGGACTTGAAAGCGGGGCAGAATTGCAGGAAACCGATTTCAGGAGGTAGACTGGAATTGCATTGAAAGCATAGGAAAAGAGGCAGAACGTCCACAATGATGCACTTGGCCAAAAAGGGCGTATGCGTTTTTTCCTGAATATATTCAGGAAAAAACGCATACGCCCATTTTGGCCAACCAAGCAAGCTTGCAAAGGAAATCTGCACTACAATGAAGTCTCACTTCCTTCCGGTCAAAAGGGCCATCTGAAAAAAGTGTAAAATCCAGAAAGGCAGGACAGGCCATGGAGAACTGGGAGCCTTGTTATGCTGATGGGCGGGATGTAAATTGCCAACAGACACTCGGGAGAAGTGTATGGTGTTTCCTGAAACATCTAAAAAACAAAGCAACAGAGCCTAGGGCACTTCCACTTATGGTCCTATAGCTTAGGGAAATTAAAATCAAAAAGACACAGCCACCCCAAAGTTTGGGATGGCTGTGTTTACAAGAACATCGTTTACAGTACAAGTTCAACATCGCAGAAAGCGAAAAATGGATAAAGAAGCTGTGGTATTTACTTACAAAGCAATATCACTCAGCAATGAAATCTATGTCATCAGGCCCATAGCAGCACAATGAGTGGATTCAGGTATGATGATTCTAACTGAAATAAGTCACACAGAAATAGAAACATCATAAGATATCAGTAATACACGGAATGTAAACTTGGCTACACAGGAACAGAATTACAGAACAGAACAGGGTCTCAAATTTAGAAAACCAACTTATGCTTGCTTAAGGGGAAAGGTGAGTTGGGGTGCTGCATAAAACTAGAGATTGAAATGAGCACAGATAAAGTTCCTTAAGCCAAATATGGAATAGACAAGAGCTACTCCTTGCTCAACGAAATGGACTCAACACCCCATATTAAACGCCTAAGAATGTACCTGACTAGTAAGTAACTTAAAACTTATGGATTGCTATGTCTCCAAAAGAGAATCAAGCGTGTGTACAGGGGCATAAACGCAGCAGTGATAGGATTGGAGAGGTTCGGTGAGCAAATGAAGACCCTTTGAAGTCATATTGCATGGTACCCATTCCACGGGTTTCAACTACCCAGGTTTAAGGTATTCTTCCTTCAGCTAAAACATGCATGTGGAACCTAGAGTATGATCAACCATGTGATCGGGAGACGTGTTCAAATATGTCTCAGTTTTCGTACCCTGGTACTCGGGTGCAACATTCCAGACGCTTTACTAACACTCTCCCGACTTGGAGAGTCAGTCCCTTTAACCTCCTGTTTGGCCCAGTTTGCAATTTCTGCGGAAGATGAACAGGAATAGCGAGAACCAATGAGAGACTAGCTGGAGGTGTCTGGAGGGGCAAATTTAACTCTCATTTCCCACCAGGAAGAGGAATTAACCAAAGGCTCAGCATGCCGTGCCGGAACGAGATTAGGGCCTGAAGCCATGCTGCGGTGTTGCGGCCAGCTCACAAGAAAGCGAGTTGAAGAAAGTAGCTCAGGGGCACTGTAGTGCACAAACCTGCAGAGTTATAAATGACAGCTATCGTCCAAAAATATACTGAAGTAAGGCTGCCAAGAGGACTTGAAAGCAGGACAGAATTGCAGGAAACCGATTTCAGGAGGTAGACTGGAATTGCATTGAAAGCATAGGAAAAGAGGCAGAACGTCCACAATGATGCACTTGGCCAAAAAGGGCGTATGCATTTTTTCTTGAATATATTCAGGAAAAAACACATACGCACTTGTTGGCCAACCAAGCAAACTTGCAAAGGAAATCTGCACTACAATGAAGTCTCACTTCCCCCCTGTTAAAAGGGCCATCTGAAAAAAGTGTAAAATCCAGAAAGGCAGGAAAGGTCATGGAGAACTGGGAGCCTTGTTATGCTGATGGGCGGGATGTAAATTGCCAAGAGACACTCGGGAGAAGTGTATGGTGTTTCCTGAAACATCTAAAAAACAAAGCAACAGAGCCTAGGGCACTTCCACTTATGGTCCTATAGCTTAGGGAAATTAAAATCAAAAAGACACAGCCACCCCAAAGTTTGGGACGCCTCTGTTTACAAGAACCTCGTTTACCGTACAAGTTCAATATCACAGAAAGTGAAAAATGGATAAAGAACTTGTGGTACTTACGTACAATGCAGTATCACTCAGCAATGAAATCTATGTCATCAGGCCCTTAGCAGCACAATGAGTGGATTCAGGTACGATGATTCTAACTGAAATAAGTCACACAGAAAAAGAAACATCATAAGATATCACTAATACACGGAATGTAAACTTGTCTACACAGGAACTCAAATACAGAACAGAACAGGGTCTCAAATTTAGAAAACCAACTTATGCTTTCTTAAGGGGAAAGGTTAGTTGGGGTGCTGCATAAAACCAGAGATTGAAATGAGCACAGATAAAGTTCCTTAAGCCAAATATGGAATAGACAAGAGCTACTCCTTGCTCAACGAAATGGACTCAACACCCCATATTAAACGCCTAAGAATGTACCTGACTAGTAAGTATCTTAAAACCTATGGATTGCTATGTCTCCAAAAGAGAATCAAGCGTGTGTACCGGGGCATAAACGCAGCAGTGATAGGATTGGAGAGGTTCGGTGAGCAAATGAAGACCCTTTGAAGTCATATTGCATGGTACCCATTCCACGGGTTTCAACTACCCAGGTTTAAGGTATTCTTCCTTCAGCTAAAATATGCATGTGGAACCAAGAGTATGATCAACCGTGTGAACGGGAGACGTGTTCAAATATGTCTCAGTTTTCCTCCCCTGGTACTCGGGTGCCACATTCCAGACGCTTTACTAACACTCTCCCCAATTGGAGAGTCAGCGCCTTTAACCTCCTGTTTGGCCCAGTTTGCAATTTCTGCGGAAGATTAACAGGAATATCGAGAACCAATGACAGACTAGCTGGAGGTGTCTGGACGCACAAATTTAACTCTGATTTCCCACCAGGAAGAGGAAATAACCAAAGGCTCAGCGTGCCGTGCCGGAACCAGATTAGGGCCTGAAGCCATCCTGCGGTGTTGCGGCCAGCTCACAAGAAAGCGAGTTGAAGAAAGGAGCTCAGGGGCACTGTAATTCACAAACCTGCAGAGTTATAAATGACAGCTATCGTCCAAAAATATACTGAAGTAAGGCAGCCAAGAGGACTTGAATGCGGGGCAGAATTGCAGGAAACCGATTTCAGGAGGTAGACTGGAATTGCATTGAAAGCATAGGAAAAGAGGCAGAACGTCCACAATGACGCACTTGGCCAAAAAGTGCGTATGCGTTTTTTCCTGAATATATTCAGGAAAAAACGCATACGCCCTTTTTGGACAACCAAGCAAGCTTGCAAAGGAAATCTGCACTACAATGAAGTCTCACTTCCCCCCGCTCAAAAGGGCCATCTGAAAAAAGTGTAAAATCCAGAAAGGCAGGACAGGCCATGGAGAACTGGGAGCCTTGTTATGCTGATGGGCGGGATGTAAATTGCCAACAGACACTGGGGAGAAGTGTATGGTGTTTCCTGAAACATCTAAAAAACAAAGCAACAGAGCCTAGGGCACTTCCACTTATGGTCCTATAGCTTAGGGAAATTAAAATCAAAAAGACACAGCCACCCCAAAGTTTGGGACGCCTCTGTTTACAAGAACCTCGTTTACCGTACAAGTTCAGTATCACAGAAAGTGAAAAATGGATAAAGAACTTGTGGTACTTACGTACAATGCAGTATCACTCAGCAATGAAATCTATGTCATCAGGCCCGTAGAAGCATAATGAGTGGATTCAGGTACGATGATTCTAACTGAAATAAGTCACACAGAAAAAGAAACATCATAAGATATCACTAATACACGGAATTTAAACTTGGCTACACAGGAACTGAATTCCAAAACAGAACAGGGCCTCAAATGTAGAAAACCAACTTATGTTTGCTTAAGAGAAAAGGTGAGTTGGGGTGCTGCATAAAACCAGAGATTGAAATGAGCACAGATAAAGTTCCTTAAGCCAAATATGGAATAGACAAGAGCTACTCCTTGCTCAACGAAATGGACTCAACACCCCATATTAAACGCCTAATTATGTACCTGACTAGTAAGTATCTTAAAACCTATGGATTGCTATGTCTCCGAAAGAGAATCAAGCGTGTGTACAGGGGCATAAACGCAGCAGTGATAGGATTGGAGAGGTTCGGTGAGCAAATGAAGACCCTTTGAAGTCATATTGCATGGTACCCATTCCACGGGTTTCAACTACCCAGGTTTAAGGTATTCTTCCTTCAGCTAAAACATGCATGTGGAACCTAGAGTATGATCAACCATGTGATCGGGAGACGCGTTCAAATATGTCTCAGTTTTCGTACCTTGGTACTCGGGTGCAACATTCCAGACGCTTTACTAACACTCTCCCCACTTAGAGAGTCAGCGCCTTTAACCTCCTGTTTGGCCCAGTTTGCAATTTCTGCGGAAGATGAACAGGAATAGGGAGAACCAATGAGAGACTAGCTGGAGGTGTCTGGACGGGCAAATTTAACTATCATTTCCCACCAGGAAGAGGAATTAACCAAAGGCTCAGCGTGCCGTGCCGGAACCAGATTAGGGCCTGAAGACATCCTGCGGTGTTGCGGCAAGGTCACAAGAAAGCGAGTTGAAGAAAGGAGCTCAGGGGCACTGTAATGCACAAACCTGCAGAGTTATAAATGACAGCTATCGTCCAAAAATATACTGAAGTAAGGCTGCCAAGAGGACTTGAAAGCGGGGCAGAATTGCAGGAAACCGATTTCAGGAGGTAGACTGGAATTGCATTGAAAGCATAGGAAAAGAGGCAGAGCGTCCACAATGATGCACTTGGCCAAAAAGGGCGTATGCGTTTTTTCCTGAATATATTCAGGAAAAAACGCATACGCCCTTTTTGGCCAACCAAGCAAGCTTGCAAAGGAAATCTGCACTACAATGAAGTCTCACTTCCCCCCGCTCAAAAGGGCCATCTGAAAAAAGTGTAAAATCCAGAAAGGGAGGACAGGCCATGGAGAACTGGGAGCCTTGTTATGCTGATGGGCGGGATGTAAATTGCCAACAGACACTCGGGAGAAGTGTATGGTGTTTCCTGAAACATCTAAGAAACAAAGCAACAGAGCCTAGGGCACTTCCACTTATGGTCCTATAGCTTAGGGAAATTAAAATCAAAAAGACACAGCCACCCCAAAGTTTGGGACGCCTCTGTTTACAAGAACCTCGTTTACCGTACAAGTTCAATATCACAGAAAGTGAAAAATGGATAAAGAACTTTTGGTACTCACGTACAATGCAGTATCACTCAGCAATGAAATCTATGTCATCAGGCCCGTAGCAGCATAATGAGTGGATTCAGGTACGATGATTCTAACTGAAATAAGTCACACAGAAAAAGAAACATCATAAGATATCACTAATACACGGAATGTAAACTTGGCTACACAGGAACTGAATTACAGAACAGAACATGGTCTGAAATTTAGAAAACCAACTTATGCTTGCTTAAGGGGAAAGGTGAGTTGGGGTGCTGCATAAAACCAGAGATTGAAATGAGCACAGATAAAGTTCCTTAAGCCAAATATGGAATAGACAAGAGCTACTCCTTGCTCAACGAAATGGACTCAACACCCCATACTAAACGCCTAAGAATGTACCTGACTAGTAAGTATCTTAAAACCTATGGATTGCTATGTCTCCAAAAGAGAATCAAGCGTGTGTACAGGGGCATAAACGCAGCAGTGATAGGATTGGAGAGGTTCGGTGAGCAAATGAAGACCCTTTGAAGTCATATTGCATGGTACCCATTCCACGGGTCTCAACTCTCCAGGTTTAAAGTATTCTTCCTTCAGCTAAAACATGCATGTGGAACCCAGGGTATGATCAACCGTGTGAACGGGAGACGTGTTCAAATATGTCTCAGTTTTCCTCCCCTGGTACTCGGGTGCAACATTCCAGACGCTTTACTAACACTCTCCCGACTTGGAGAGTCAGTCCCTTTAACCTCCTGTTTGGCCCAGTTTGCAATTACTGCGGAAGATGAACAGGAATAGCGAGAACCAATGAGAGACTAGCTGGAGGTGTCTGGACGGGCAAATTTAACTCTCATTTCCCACCAGGAAGAGGAATTAAACAAAGGCTCAGCGTGCCGTGCCGGAACCAGATTAGGGCCTGAAGCCATCCTGCGGTGTTGCGGCCAGCTCACAAGAAAGCGAGTTGAAGAAAGGAGCTCAGGGGCACTGTAATTCACAAACCTGCAGAGTTATAAATGACAGCTATCGTCCAAAAATATACTGAAGTAAGGCTGCCAAGAGGACTTGAAAGCGGGGCAGAATTGCAGGAAACCGATTTCAGGAGGTAGACTGGAATTGCATTGAAAGCATAGGAAAAGAGGCAGATCGTCCACAATGATGCACTTGGACAAAAAGTGTGTATGCGTTGTTTCCTGAATATATTCAGGAAAAAACGCATACACCCTTTTTGGCCAACCAAGCAAATTTGCAAAGGAAATCTGCAATACAATGAAGTCTCACTTCCCCCAGGTCAAAAGGGCCATCTGAAAAAAGTGTAAAATCCAGAAAGGCAGGAGAGGCCATGGAGAACTGGGAGCCTTGTTATGCTGATGGGCGGGATGTAAATTACCAACAGACACTCGGGACAAGTGTATGGTGTTTCCTGAAACATCTAAAAAACAAAGCAACAGAGCCTAGGGCACTTCCACTTATGGTCCTATAGCTTAGGGAAATTAAAATCAAAAAGACACAGCCACCCCAAAGTTTCGGACGCCTCTGTTTACAAGAACCTCGTTTACCGTACAAGTTCAACATCGCAGAAAGTGAAAAATGGATAAAGAAGTTGTGGTATTTACTTACAAAGCAATATCACTCAGCAATGAAATCTATGTCATCAGGCCCTTAGCAGCACAATGAGTGGATTCAGGTACGATGATTCTAACTGAAATAAGTCACACAGAAAAAGAAACATCATAAGATATCAGTAATACACGGAATGTAAACTTGGCTACACAGGAACTGATTTACAGAACAGAACAGGGTCTCAAATTTAGAAAACCAACTTATGCTTGCTTAAGGGGAAAGGTGAGTTGGGGTGCTGCATAAAACCAGAGATTGAAATGAACACAGATAAAGTTCCTTAAGCCAAATATGGAAGAGACAAGAGCTACTCCTTGCTCAACGAAATGGACTCAACACCGCATATTAAACGCCTAAGAATGTACCTGACTAGTAAGTATCTTAAAACCTATGGATTGCTATGTCTCCAAAAGAGAATCAAGCATGTGTACAGGGGCATAAACGCAGCAGTGATAGGATTAGAGAGGTTCGGTGAGCAAATGAAAACCCATTGAAGGCATATTGCATGGTACCCATTCCATGGTTTTCAACTATCCAGGTTTAAGGTATTCTTCCGTCAGCTAAAACATGCATGTGGAACCCAGAGTATGATCAACCGTGTGAACGGGAGACATGTTCAAGTGTCTCAGTTTTCCTCCCCTGGTACTCGGGTGCAACATTCCAGACGCTTTACTAACACTCTCCCCACTTGGAGAGTCAGCGCCTTTAACCTCCTGTTTGGCCCAGTTTGCAATTTCTGCGGAAGATGAACAGGAATAGGGAGAACCAATGAGAGACTAGCTGGAGGTGTCTGGACGGGCAAATTTAACTCTCATTTCCCACCAGGAAGAGGAAATAACCAAAGGCTCAGCGTGCCGTGCCGGAACCAGATTAGGGCCTGAAGCCATCCTGCGGTGCTGCGGCCAGCTCAAAAGAAAGCGAGTTGAAGAAAGGAGCTCAGGGGCACTGTAATTCACAAACCTGCAGAGTTATAAATGACAGCTATCGTCCAAAAATATACTGAAGTAAGGCTGCCAAGAGGACTTGAAAGCGGGGCAGAATTGCAGGAAACCGATTTCAGGAGGTAGACTGGAATTGCATTGAAAGCATAGGAAAAGAGGCAGAACGTCCACAATGATGCACTTGGCCAAAAAGGGCGTATGCGTTTTTTCCTGAATATATTCAGGAAAAAACGCATACGCCCTTTTTGGCCAACCAAGCAAGCTTGCAAAGGAAATCTGCACTACAATGAAGTCTCACTTCCCCCCGGTCAAAAGGGCCATCTGAAAAAAGTGTAAAATCCAGAAAGGCAGGACAGGCCATGGAGAACTGGGAACCTTGTTATGCTGATGGGTAGGATGTAAATTGCCAACAGCCACTTGGGAGAAGTGTGTGGTGTTTCCTGAAACATCTAAAAAACAAAGCAACAGAGCCTAGGGCACTTCCACTTATGGTCCTATAGCTTAGGGAAATTAAAATCAAAAAGACACAGCCACCCCAAAGTTTGGGACGCCTCTGTTTACAAGAACCTCGTTTACCGTACAAGTTCAATATTGCAGAAAGTGAAAAATGGATAAAGAAGTTGTGGTACTTACGTACAATGCAATATCACTCAGCAATGAAATCTATGTCATCAGGCCCATAGCAGCATAATGAGTGGATTCAGGTATGATGATTCTAACTGAAATAAGTCACACAGAAAATGAAACATCATGAGATATCACTAATACACGGAATGTAAACTTGGCTACACAGAAACTGAATTACAAAATAGAACAGGGACTCAAATTTAGAAAACCATCTTATGCTTGCTTAAGGGGAAAGGTGAGTTGGGGTGCTGCATAAAAGCAGAGTTTTAAATTAGCACAGATACTGTTCCATAAGCCAAATATGGAATAGACAAGACCTACCCCTTGCTCAACGTAATGGATTCAGCAATGAGGTATCACCTCACACCTGGTAGAATAGGCATCATAGAAAATCTACAAACAAAAAATGCTGGAAAGGGTGTGGAGAAAAGGAACCCTCTTCCACTATTGTTGGGAATATAAATTGATACAGTCATTATGGAGAACAATATGGAATTTCTTAAGAAACTAACAATAGAATTACCATATGATACAGCAATCCCAGTACTGGACATATACCCAGACAAATCCATAAATCAAAAAGAGACATTCACCGCAATGTTCATTGCATCACTATTTACAATATCGAGGTAATGGAAGCAACCTAAATGCCCACAGACAGACGAATGCATAAAGCTGTGGTACATATATAAAATGGAATATTACTAAGCCATGAAAAGGAATGAAATTGGGTCATTTGTAGAGACGTCGATGGATCCAGAGACTGTCATACAGAGTGAAGTAAGTCAGAAAGAGAAAAACAAATCTTGTATATTCATGCATATATGTGGAACCTAGAAAAACTGTACAGATTAACCATTTTGCAAGGCATAAATAGAGCAACAGATGTAGACAACAAACGTATGGACAACAAGGGGGGAAAGCTGTTGGGGGGGTGGTGGTGGGAGGAGTTGAGAGACTGGGATTGGCATGTATACATTTATATGTATAAAATAGATAACCAATAAGAACCTGCTGTATAAAAATATAAAATAAAATTCAAAATTAAAAAGAAATAAAATTTAAAAAATAAAACAGAAAAAACAATTATTCCCTGCACATACATGTATTTATATGAATAATTTATTTCCATGCTTATATCTGTAAATACAAAAAAGAGGAATAAAATCTACCTTGAACCAAAAACGAAAAAGAGAAAAAAAACACAGAACCCACCAGTTACACAGAAGAAAACCGTATCAGGGCACTTGCTCCAGTTGTAAACAATTCTGAAGTTGGTCAGTGGTGGGGAATCGTCTCCCATTCAGCCAGCAGCCCCCACGCAACAAGCGTCCTCATTGCAAAGCTGGGGCACCGTGCCAGGGCATCTGTGAGTAAACATGAGCTGAGCCCCAGGCCAGTTGCTGCTGAACTATTCCCACCCGTCCCAGGTAAAACACCTGAATATATACAAGGACTTGAAAGCCTAGAGGAAGGGCCATGGAGCCACACGAGTGACAGCATGCCGGCCGACTTGGTGCCTGCAGGCCAGCCAGGATGGTCCTGGCCCTGGGTGCTCTTCTGGAAGATTTCCATTTCCCTGCCTGAGATACCCGTCCTGTCCCTGCCCCCACTGCTTTTTTCCTTCCTCGCCTCTGCCCAGGGAGAAATTCCAGCAGCAGGTATGGGTGACACATCCTCTTCTTTAGCAGGTGGCAGCCTGGCAACTGCTGCAGAAAGTCCAGCAGAGCCCCACTCACACTGGGCCACCCACAAAGCCGTGGCCTCTCCCTCCCTCCCACCAGCCCAGCCCCGAGACTGCTGACAGGGCAGAGAAAATGGCGTCAGGCACGGCTGCAGGGGCTCTTGCTGCCTGGAGTGGTATTTATATTGATCTCAACCCAGGCACACCTGGGGAGGGCTGGCCGGCACGGTAAGTCTGCCCAGGTCAGCCAATCATCACCCCTCAGGGGCTCACAGTTGCAGAAAATGGAACTTGCTGAAGCGGCTAGGTCCAAGGAACAGGTGTGGGCTCCCGAGAGTCAGGATAGACAAGGGGCTGCAGCTTTGGCTTGTTTTCTAATCATTTTATCTGGCCCATGAGTGGGAGACAACTTCAAGAAAACCCTCTCCTAATGAGAGGAACCCAGGAGTCAGGGAGAGGAGGGGTGGGTGGTGGTTGGAGACAGAGGCCTGGTGCCCCGGGTGCAGTGGAAGTCTCTGGAAGACCAGGTGGAGGGAGGCCGCACGGAGTGATGCCCAGGGTCACAGACCTGTCACAGCTGCTGTTTGTTAGTTCAAGTCCTGCTCTGAGGTGCTCTGTGTCAGCTCTGAGCGACAGGTGAGCTGGGGGTGCTCTGCAATGAGGGCTATGTGCACGGTTCCTGTGTGCCCAGCCCTGCCACAGTATCTGCAAGGGTAGCTCTGTATCCTGGGAGGGGCCTGACCACGAGAGCCCCGTGGGCTGGGGTGGGGGTGGGGTACCTGCCCAGGTGAGCTCCATATTCTGGGATTGGTCTGACCACGAGAGTCCCATGGGCTGCTGGGGACCTGGTAAAGGATGTCAGGACAGTCAGTGAAGCCACCGAGGATATACCTCCAGTTGCTCCTAATTCCTACACCCTGCTGGTCATTCTACCAACCACCAGGACATGGTATTCTGTATTAGTCTTCAATGATGCCTTCTTTTGTATTCCATTAGTCCCAGAGTCACAAGAAATTTTGGCTTGTGAGTGGCAGGACTCAACATACAACTAAAACAATACTTCCGGGCCGTTCGGCCCCAAGGGTGCAAAAATTCCCACACCATCTTTGGGGAAAGCTTAGCTAAAGACCTAAAAGTTCTACCTCTGGAAAAGGAAACCCTCCTTCAATATGCAGGCGACATTCTGATCGCTAGCCCTACTAAGGAGGCCTCTGAACTACCAAGCCAATAAAGGATAGAAGTTGTCCAAGAAAAAGCTCAAATATCACAGACTGCAGTGACCTGCCTGGGCTTCATTCTCACAGAAGGTCGGAGAAGCCCATCCCAGGAAAGGGAAGAAACCATTTTCAGCCTTACCCCTTTCTAAAACTAGAAGACAGCTTAGGGGTTCCTGGGGAGGCCAGGGTTTGCTGCTTCTGGATCCCTAACTACAGTCTACTAGCTGGGCCTCTATATGAAACACTGAAAGGAAAAGATGATGATCCTTTTGAATAGAATCCAGAAGTGGCCTTTCAAGAATGGAAAGAGCAGTCAATTCAGACCCTTGCCCTGGAACTCCCTAATTTAGCTAAACCCTTTGACCTTTACATTCCCGGTGAAAGGTGAATCGCCATTGGAGAATTAGTGCAAAAACTGGGACCACTTGAAATGGAACAATGCAAGAATGCCATCCAGGTAGGATAAACTACGGTCACTAAGGGGCTTGGCCCACTGCCACATCTGGCCAAGATACTGGCGGTATCTAAAAACCTGGAAATCAGCAGCCCAAAAGGCCACCTCCCTCCTAAGGGAAAAGGACCCCACGTGGTGATCCTAACCACCAACCATGCCCTGAAGTTGCAGGGTTCGCTCCGTGGGCACACCAACCTCGAGTGAGGAGGCCCTCCAACTCCAACATCCAGAGAGATAACCGGGGGCAACAGGGCACCATGACGACTCGTGTGAACATCACTTGACCTGGAGTTTCTCTCATAAAACAACAAGAGTGTGTCCCAAAAGAGTAGACTACTGCTTGCAGGACTTACTGCACCCAGAGGGGAGCTAATAATCTTGGCGGGGGAACAGTATACCACACTGTCACCATAGAAAAGCCTACAGACACCATGATGATGGTGGCCAATAAGACCGGCTGGACTCCTGTTTACTTCAAAAGGCTGTTGACTCAGTGGCCATCATGGTCCTTGATCACCACTGACCCTGGATTGTCTGGGAGTTGAGCGGGCAGGGCTCTGACACCTGGTGCTGTTTGTACGTTAATTCAGGGGCCTAATTGAAGAAAGCGCAGACTACTGGTCAGAACATCTAGGCTGGCAGAAACGGTCAGCCTAAGGTGGCCAAACAAATGTGGGGCGGGGTGAAACCGGCCCCCACAGCGTCTCTGCACATCTCTTTCCTGGACCCTTAAAGGTCATTAGAATCTATAACACTTCCAATGCTGGTGCTCAGGTGGACGAGCAGGGAGGCAGGGGTCCTGGGGACAATCAACGTCACCGGGAGGCTGCTGGGGAGAAGCTCTGACCCTCGCCCCAGGGTATGAGGGCTCCCAACTCAGCACTCAGCAGTTACAGAAGAAGGGTCTGCACCCTCAGCACTCCAAGAATGAGGAACGGGACAAAAAGCAGAGGAGGGGTTTGTCCCCAGCAAAGCCCATTAAAAATCCCTGGGAGATAAAAATAGAATCTGGGCAATAAAGTCAAGTCTAACCTTTTTTATCCTTTGTGCTTTGTCTAATTTCACGTGCTCCTAGGGTCCCGCATGCAGAGGTTCCACACCCGGCACTTCAGACCAGATTTCCTAGTGCAGAATGGCTGGGTCGACACCTCAGCTCCTGGGGCCCAGTGCAGACTCCACGATATAGAGCCTGAGCTACAGCCAACCCGGCCCTCGAGAGCTCCGCCCCCTCCTTCCCTCCCACTGACTCTGACAGGTCTCTACACAGCAGCCCAGCCCACAGCCCACGGGGTAGTGCATGCTCTCACCTCTCCATTCTCTGATCAAAATATAAAGTTTCCTTTGCTTGTGAACCAAACTCAGTCTCGATCTGTTGGCCCCAATGACACTGGGCAGGGGGACACTTGTTGGGGTCCACTCTGGAGGATCAGTAACAGAAATTGAGACTATTGTAACCTCAATGAACAGATGTGTGAGCCAAACTGTAGTTAACATAGAACAGTGTATAAGGCTCGGGTAAAATAAGATGTTTTTAACACTTCCATTTGATATTTCCATTACTTTTTATAAGCAAGTTCAGTGAAAAGGTTTGTCTTATTTGTCAGGTCAATATTAGAGAAACGAAGTGATTTCTTTCCAAGGATGTACATCTAATAATCTTGGTTAAACCTTCAATCTTGTTTTAAATGCTTTTCCATTGAAAATGATACCTCTCTTTCAGCTCCCCCATTTCTGAGAAGTATAAAATCTTATAATTTATTATTACCAAAGGGGAAAGGTGGGAGGAGGGATAAATTAACAGTTTGGAATTAACACATACACACTGCTATGTATAAAATAGATCATCAACAAGGAACTACTGTATAGCACAGGGAACTACACTCAACATTTTGCAATAACCTATAAGGGGAAATAATCTGAAAAAGAATAGATATTTTTATTGACATCATCTATCAATGACAGTTAAAGTGTAGCCTAAGGGAAGCTGGTGGTGAGTGCTTCTGACCCTGAAGACTTCAATTATCTAAAGTTTGGACTCTGCCTACTTCCCAAGGCCCTTAATGAACATATGTGTAGCCGTAGCTTAAAAACTTCCCCAGTTTGGGTTTCGGGGAGACACTGATTTTGAAAAAGCCCTGGTGTTCTCCTTACATGAATGGGACTCTTCCTACTGCTAAAACATGTCTGTCACACCCAGAGGATGGTATACCGTCTGATCGGGAAGAGTTTGGAAAAGGCATCTCATCTCCTCATCTCCTGGTGCTCGGGTTCACCCCTCCAGCGTCTTTACTAACAGTCTCCCCACTTGGAGATGTCAGCACTGTCAACATCCTGTTGCGTACAGTTTGGAATTTGTCCAGAGGATGAAGCGGAAGGATGAGGAACAATGAGAGACAAGTCCTAGGTGTTCAGACAGGCACATGTCACTCTAATTTCCAATCAGGAAGACGAATTGACCAAAGGCTAGGGTTGCCCATGGAAACAGTATAGGGCTTGAGGAAATCCCGCTGCTTTGTGGCCAGTTCCCATAAACACAAGATGAACAATGGAACTCAGGGGCAGTAAAATTCACAAAACTGCAGAGTTGAAAATATCCATCACTGAAAAATGTCTTGAGGAAAGTCAAAGAAAAGGACTTGTAAGCAAGGGAGAATGGCAGGAAAGGGATTTGAGGAGGTAGAAAGGACTCGCCATTAAGCACAAGAAAAGGAGCTGAACATTGCAGTTGGCCAAAAAGGGTGTATGCGTTTTTTTCTGTATATATTCAAGAAAAGGGCATACACTTTTTTAGCCAACCAAACAGGTGGGCACTGGAAGTCAATACTACAAAAGATATCACTTCACATCAGTCAGAAGAGCCATCCTCATAAAGCGTAAACAACAGAAATGCAGGACAGGGCAACGAGAAGAGGGAGCCCTGTGAGACTTATAGTGGAAATGTATATTGCCAACGGCCATTCTGGAGAAGTGTATTGTGTTTACTAAAGCATCTAAAAAATGAGCTACAGAGCATAGGGCACTTGCACTCATGGGCGTATATCTTGGGAAAAACAAAAATCGAGAGGACACAGGCACCCCAATGTTTACCCCCTCTCTGTTTAAAAGATCCTCGACTAGGATATAACTTAAATGTCTCTGGAGGGAAAAAATGGATAGAGATGTGGTACTTAGGTAGAGTGGAATATTATTCAGCCTGGAAATCAATGAAATATGGCCAGTTGTAACAACTCCCGAGGAGTTACGTATGATCATTCTAAGTGACAGAATTCAAAAAGAAAAAGACACATATCATAAGCTATCACTTAAAGGTGGAATCCAAAATGGCTACACATGAAATAAATTACAAAACAAAAACATAGTCAAATATGTAGAAAACACGCATAAGGCTGCTAAACGGGAAAGGTGGGGAGGGGTGAGGCATCATCCAGGAGGTTGAAATTAGCAAAGATACCATTCCAAATACCAAACTGATAATCAACAAGGCCTACACGGTAGCTAAAAGAACTGCACTCAGCACACTCAAGTCACCGGAAAAGAATATATACGACTGGTAAGAATCTGAAAAAGAATTTATTGATGTGTCTCTGTACGTGAATCAAGTGGATGTACAGCAGCAAGAAACAGAGCTTTGAAAATCAGCTGTAACCAATATAGTAATAAATTGAAAAAAATAAACGACAGAGAGACAGAGAAAACCTCTTACAAGTTTTCCTCAGGGACGGTGATGCAACATGGATTGAACACATCTAGACCCACAGCAGGATGAGACATAAGGCTGGAAACTGTTTGCGCTAAGAGAAATGTGAGGTTGGGTGAGGAAATGCACACCCTTTAAAGTAATACTACCTGGTACCCATTCAATGGGTCCCAAATCTGCAGGTTCAAGGGATCTTCCTACAGCTAAAACATGCATGGAAAACCCAGAGGACTGTACACCATGTGATCGGGAGATGTGTCTAAAATGCACCTCATTTATCCTCTCCTGGTGCTCCTGTTCACCATTCCAGCCATGCTACTTAGAATCTCCCCACTTGGAGAATCAGCACATTTAAACTTCTGTTTCACACATTTTGCAAATTGTGAGGAGGATGAACGGGAAGAGGGGGAACCAATGAGAGAATAGTTGTAGGGGTTTGGACGGGCACATATCACTCTAATTTCCCATTAAGAATAAGAATTAAAGAAAGGCTCAGCCTGCCTCGCCGGAGCCAAAATAGGGCCTGAAGCAATCCTGCGGGTTTGAGGCCAGCTCACAAAAGAGCAACTTAAAAAATGGAGCTCAGGGTCACTGCAATTCACAAACCTGCAGAGTTATAAATGAAAACTAACGTCCAAAAATATGTTGAGGTAAGGCAAAGAAGAGGATCTGAATGCAAGACAGAATTGCAAGAAACAGATTTCAAGAGATAGATTGGACTCGTCTTTAACGCACATGAAAAGCGGCAGAATTTCGACAATGATGCAGTTGGCCCAAAAGGGCGTATGCGTTTTTTCCTGATTATATCCAGGAAAAAAACGCATACGCACTTTATGGGCAACGAAGCAAGCAAGCAATGCAAATGTGCACAACAAAGAAGTCTCATTTCCCACCAGTCAAAAGGGCCATCCTAAAAAATTGTAAAAACCAGAAATGCAGGACAGGCCATGGAGAACAGGGAGCCTTTATACGCTGATGGGCAGTGTGTGAACTGCCGAGAGCCACTCTGGAGAAGTGTATGGTGGTTCCTAAATCATCTAAAAAACAGAGCTACAGAGCATAGGACACTTCCAATCATGGGAGTATATCTAGGGAAGTCTAAAATCAACAAGACACAAGCACACCACAGTTTAGGGCTACTCTGTTTACAAGAACCTCAACTTCAGTACACCTTAAATATCCCAGGAAAGAGAACAATGGATAAAGAAGATGTGGTACTTATGTACAATGGAATATCTCTTCACCATGAAATCAATGTAATAAGGCTAGTAGAAGGATAAAGAGTGGATTTAGGTCCGATAATACTACTTGAAATAAGTCAAACAGAAAAAGAAACATATCATAAGATATCACTTATAGAGGGAGGGTAAATATGGCTGCACAAGAAATGAATTACAGAACAGAACAGTGTCTCACATTTAGAAAACACACTTATGTCAGCTTAAGGGGAAAGGAGAGGTGGGGTGATGCATAAAACCAGAGTTTGAAATTAGCACAGATACCGTTCAATAAACCAAATAGGTATTAGACAAGATCTACACCTTGTTCAATGAACTGGCCTCAACACACCCTATACACTGCAGAGAAATATATCTGAGTAATAAGAATCTTAAAACCCATGTATTGATATATCTCCATAAGGGAATCAAGTGTGTGCAGAGCGGCACAAACACAGCAGTGAAAATGAGCTAAACCCCATTATAGAAATAAATTTTAAAAACAAAACGCTGAAACAATGAAAGAGAGAAAAATTCTTACAAAATTCGCTCAGGGGCTGTGATGCAACCTGGATTGACCACATATAAACCCACAGCTGGATAAGACATAAGGCTGGACACTTGGGGCTGAGAGGATTGGTGAGCTTTGGTGAGCAACTGCCGAAAGTTTAATGCAATACTTCATGCTACTCATTCCAAGGGTCCCAACACTCCAGGTTGAAGGGAATCTTCCTACAGCTAAACCATGCTTGGGAAACCCAGCGACTGGTATACCATATGATCGGGAAAGGTTTCTAAAACGCACCTCATTTTTCCTCTCCTGGGGCTCCGGATCGACATTCCAGCCACTTTACTAACAACATCCCCACATGGAGAGTCAATGCCTTTAAGTTCTGGTATTGCACAGTCTGCAGTTAGTGCGGAGGATGAATGGGAATAGGGGGAACCAGTGAGAAACTAGCTGTAGCAGTTTCAATGGGCACATGTCACTCTAATGTCACATCAGTAAGAAGAATTAACCAAAGGCACAGCAAGGTGCCCCAGAAGAAAAATAGGGCTTCAAGGAATCCTGTGGTTATGGGGCAAGACCACAAAAATAAGAGCTGAAAAATGGAGCTAAGGGCCACTGCAATTCAAAAACCTGCAGAGTTATAAAGGCCAACTATTTTCAAAAAATATATTGAGGTAAGGCTATGAAGAGGCATTGAAAGCAAGGCAGAATTGCAGGAAACCGATTTCAGTAGGTAGACTGGAATTGCATTGAAAACATATGAAGAGAGTCAGAACCTCGACAATGATGCACTTGGCCAAAAAGGGCGTATGCGTTTTTTCCTGAATATATTCAGGAAAAAACGCATACGCCCTTTTTGGCCAACCAAGTAAGCTTGCAAAGGAAATCTGCACTACAATGAACTCTCACTTCCACCGGGTCAAAAGGGCCATCTGAAAAAAGTGTAAAATCCATAAAGGCACCACAGGCCATGGAGAACTGGGAGCCTTCTTATGCTGATGGGCGGGATGTAAATTGCCAACAGCCACTCGGGAGAAGTGTATGGTGTTTCCTGAAACATCTAAAATACAAAGCAACAGAGCCTAGGGCACTTCCACTTATGGTCCTATAGCTTAGGGAAATTAAAATCAAAAAGACACAGCCACCCCAAAGTTTGGGATGCCTCTGTTTACAAGAACCTCGTTTACCGTACAAGTTCAATAGCGCAGAAAGTGAAAAATGGATAAAGAAGTTGTGGTACTTACGTACAATGCAATAACACTCAGCAATGAAATCTATGTCATCAGGCCCGTAGCACCATAATGAGTAGATTCAGGTATGATGATTCGAACTGAAATAAGTCACACAGAAAAGAAACATCATAAGGTATCACTAATACACAGAATGTGAACTTGGCTACACATGAACTGAATTACAAAACAGAACAGGGTCTCAAGTTTAGAAAACCAACTTATGCTTGCTTAAGGGGGAAGGTGAGTTGGGGTGCTGCATAAAACTAGAGTTTGAAATGAGCACAGATAAATTTCCTTAAGCCAAATATGGAATAGACAAGAGCTACTCCTTGCTCAACGAAATGGACTCAACACCCCATATTAAACGCCTAAGAATATACCTGACTAGTAAGAATCTTAAAACGTATGGATGGCTATGTCTGAAAGAGAATCAAGCGTGTGTACAGGGGCATAAACACAGCTGTGACAGGATTGGAGAGGTTCAGTGAGCAAATGAAGACTCTTTGAAGTCATATTGCATGGTACCCATTCCACGGGTCTCAACTCTCCAGGTTTAAGGTATTCTTCCTTCAGCTAAAATATGCATGTGGAACCCAGAGAATGATCAACCGTGTGATCGGGAGACGTGTTCAAATATGTCTCAGTTTTCGTCCCCTGGTACTCGGGTGCAACATTCCAGATGCTTTACTAACACTCTCCCGACTTGGAGAGTCAGTGCCTTTAAACTCCTGTTTGGCCCAGTTTGCAATTTCTGCGGAAGATGAATAGGAATAGGGAGAACCAATGACAGACTAGCTGGAGGTGTCTGGACGGGCAAATTTAACTGTCATTTCCCACCAGGAAGAGGAATTAACCAAAGGCTCAGCGTGCCATGCCGGAAACAGATTAGGGCCTGAAGCAATCCTGCGGTGTTGCGGCCAGCTCACAAGAAAGCGAGTTGAAGAAAGAAGCTCAGGGGCACTGTAATTCACAAACCTGCAGAGTTATAAATGACAGCTATCGTCCAAAAATATACTGAAGTAAGGCTGCCAAGAGGACTTGAAAGCGGGGCAGAATTGCAGGAAACCGATTTCAGGAGGTAGACTGGAATTGCATTGAAAGCATAGGAAAAGAGGCAGAACGTCCTCAATGATGCACTTGGCCAAAAAGGGCGTATGCGTTTTTTCCTGAATATATTCAGGAAAAAACGCATACGCCCTTTTTGGCCAACCAAGCAAACTTGCAAAGGAAATCTGCACTACAATGAAGTCTCACTTCCCCCCGGTCAAAAGGGCCATCTGAAAAAAGTGTAAAATCCAGAAAGGCAGGACAGGCCATGGAGAACTGGGAGCCTTGTTACGCTGATGGCCGGGATGTAAATTGCCAACAGACACTGGGGAGAAGTGTATGGTGTTTCCTGAAACATCTAAAAAACAAAGCAACAGAGCCTAGGGCACTTCCACTTATGGTCCTATAGCTTAGGGAAATTAAAATCAAAAAGACACAGCCACCCCAAAGTTTGGGACGCCTCTGTTTACAAGAACCTCGTTTACTGTACAAGTTCAGTATCACAGAAAGTGAAAAATGGATAAAGAACTTGTGGTACTTACGTACAATGCAGTATCACTCAGCAATGAAATCTATGTCATCAGGCCCGTAGAAGCATAATGAGTGGATTCAGGTACGATGATTCTAACTGAAATAAGTCACACAGAAAAAGAAACATCATAAGATATCACTAATACACGGAATTTAAACTTGGCTACACAGGAACTGAATTCCAAAACAGAACAGGGCCTCAAATTTAGAAAACCAACTTATGTTTGCTTAAGAGAAAAGGTGAGTTGGGGTGCTGCATAAAACCAGAGATTGAAATGAGCACAGATAAAGTTCCTTAAGCCAAATATGGAATAGACAAGAGCTACTCCTTGCTCAACGAAATGGACTCAACACCCCATATTAAACGCCTAATAATGTACCTGACTAGTAAGTATCTTAAAACCTATGGATTGCTATGTCTCCGAAAGAGAATCAAGCGTGTGTACAGGGGCATAAACGCAGCAGTGATAGGATTGGAGAGGTTCGGTGAGCAAATGAAGACCCTTTGAAGTCATATTGCATGGTACCCATTCCACGGGTTTCAACTACCCAGGTTTAAGGTATTCTTCCTTCAGCTAAAACATGCATGTGGAACCTAGAGTATGATCAACCATGTGATCGGGAGACGTGTTCAAATATGTCTCAGTTTTCGTACCCTGGTACTCGGGTGCAACATTCCAGACGCTTTACTAACACTCTCCCGACTTGGAGAGTCAGTCCCTTTAACCTCCTGTTTGGCCCAGTTTGTAATTTCTGCGGAAGATGAACAAGAATAGCGAGAACCAATGAGAGACTAGCTGGAGGTGTCTGGACGGGCAAATTTAACTCTCATTTCCCACCAGGAAGAGGAATTAACCAAAGGCTCAGCGTGCCGTGCCGGAACCAGATTAGGGCCTGAAGCCATCCTGCGGTGTTGCAGCCAGCTCACAAGAAAGCGAGTTGAAGAAAGGAGCTCAGGGGCACTGTAATTCACAAACCTGCAGAGTTATAAATGACAGCTATCGTCCAAAAATATACCGAAGTAAGGCTGCCAAGAGGACTTGAAAGCGGGGCAGAATTGCAGGAAACCGATTTCAGGAGGTAGACTGGAATTGCATTGAAAGCATAGGAAAAGAGGCAGAACGTCCTCAATGATGCACTTGGCCAAAAAGGGCGTATGCGTTTTTTCCTGAATATATTCAGGAAAAAACGCATACGCCCTTTTTGGCCAACCAAGCAAGCTTGCAAAGGAAATCTGCACTACAATGAAGTCTCACTTCCCCCCGGTCAAAAGGGCCATCTGAAAAAAGTGTAAAATCCAGAAAGGCAGGACAGGCCATGGAGAACTGGGAGCCTTGTTATGCTGATGGGCGGGATGTAAATTGCCAACAGACACTGGGGAGAAGTGTATGGTGTTTCCTGAAACATCTAAAAAACAAAGCAACAGAGCCTAGGGCACTTCCACTTATGGTCCTATAGCTTAGGGAAATTAAAATCAAAAAGACACAGCCACCCCAAAGTTTGGGACGCCTCTGTTTACAAGAACCTCGTTTACCGTACAAGTTCAGTATCACAGAAAGTGAAAAATGGATAAAGAACTTGTGGTACTTACGTACAATGCAGTATCACTCAGCAATGAAATCTATGTCATCAGGCCCGTAGAAGCATAATGAGTGGATTCAGGTACGATGATTCTAACTGAAATAAGTCACACAGAAAAAGAAACATCATAAGATATCACTAATACACGGAATTTAAACTTGGCTACACAGGAACTGAATTCCAAAACAGAACAGGGCCTCAAATTTAGAAAACCAACTTATGTTTGCTTAAGAGAAAAGGTGAGTTGGGGTGCTGCATAAAACCAGAGATTGAAATGAGCACAGATAAAGTTCCTTAAGCCAAATATGCAATAGACAAGAGCTACTCCTTGCTCAACGAAATGGACTCAACACCCCATATTAAACGCCTAATAATGTACCTGACTAGTAAGTATCTTAAAACCTATGGATTGCTATGTCTCCAAAAGAGAATCAAGCATGTGTACAGGGGCATAAAGGCAGCAGTGATAGGATTGGAGAGGTTTGGTGAGCAAACGAAGACCCTTTGAAGTCATATTGCATGGTACCCATTCCACGTGTTTCAACTACCCAGGTTTAATGTATTCTTCCTTCAGCTAAAACATGCATGTGGAACCTAGGGTATGATCAACCATGTGATCGGGAGACGTGTTCAAATATGTCTCAGTTTTCGTACCCTGGTACTCGGGTGCAACATTCCAGACGCTTTACTAACACTCTCCCGACTGGGAGAGTCAGTCCCTTTAACCTCCTGTTTGGCCGAGTTTGCAATTTCTGCGGAAGATGAACAGGAATAGCGATAACCAATGAGAGATTAGCTGGAGGTGTCTGGACGGGCAAATTTAACTCTCATTTCCCACCAGGAAGAGGAATTAACCAAAGGCTCAGCGTGCCGTGCCGGAACCAGATTAGGGCCTGAAGCCATCCTGCGGTGTTGCGGCCAGGTCACAAGAAAGTGAGTTGAAGAAAGGAGCTCAGGGGCACTGTAATTCACAAACCTGCAGAGTTATAAATGACAGCTATCATCCAAAAATATACTGAAGTAAGGCTGCCAAGAGGACTTGAAAGCGGGGCAGAATTGCAGGAAACAGATTTCAGGAGGTAGACTGGAATTGCATTGAAAGCATAGGAAAAGAGGCAGAACGTCCACAATGATGCACTTGGCCAAAAAGGGCGTATGCGTTTTTTCCTGAATATATTCAGGAAAAAACGCATACGCCCTTTTTGGCCAACCAAGCAAGCTTGCAAAGGAAATCTGCACTACAATGAAGTCTCACTTCCCCCCGGTCAAAAGGGCCATCTGAAAAAAGTGTAAAATCCAGAAAGGCAGGACAGGCCATGGAGAACTGGGAGCCTTGTTATGCTGATGGGCGGGATGTAAATTGCCAACAGACACTCGGGAGAAGTGTATGGTGTTTCCTGAAACATCTAAAAAACAAAGCAACAGAGCCTAGGGCACTTCCACTTATGGTCCTATAGCTTAGGGAAATTAAAATCAAAAAGACACAGCCACCCCAAAGTTTGGGACGCCTCTGTTTACAAGAACCTCGTTTACCGTACAAGTTCAATATCACAGAAAGTGAAAAATGGATAAAGAACTTGTGGTATTGCTTACAAAAGAATATCACTCAGCAATGAAATCTATGTCATCAGGCCCGTAGCAGCACAATGAGTGGATTCAGGTATGATGATTCTAACTGAAATAAGTCACACAGAAAAAGAAACATCATAAGATATCAGTAATACACGGAATGTAAACTTGGCTACACAGGAACTGAATTACAGAACAGAAAAGGGTCTCAAATTTAGAAAACCAACTTATGCTTGCTTAAGGGGAAAGGTGAGTTGGGGTGCTGCATAAAACCAGAGATTGAAATGAGCACAGATAAAGTTCCTTAAGCCAAATATGGAATAGACAAGAGCTACTCCTTGCTCAACGAAATGGACTCAACACCCCATATTAAACGCCTAAGAATGTACCTGACTAGTAAGTATCTTAAAACCTATGGATTGCTATGTCTCCGAAAGCGAATCAAGCATGTGTACAGGGGCATAAATGCAGCAGTGATAGGATTGGAGAGGTTCGGTGAGCAAATGAAGACCCTTTGAAGTCATATTGCATGGTACCCATTCCACGGGTTTCAACTACCCAGGTTTAAGGTATTCTTCCTTCAGCTAAAACATGCATGTGGAACCTAGAGTATGATCAACCATGTGATCGGGAGACGTGTTCAAATATGTCTCAGTTTTCATACCCTGGTTCTCGGGTGCAACATTCCAGACGCTTTACTAACACTCTCCCCACTTGGAGAGTCAGCGCGTTTAACCTCCTGTTTGGACCAGTTTGCAATTTCTGCGGAAGATGAACAGGAATAGGGAGAACCAATGAGAGAATAGCTGGAGGTGTCTGGACGGGCAAATTTAACTCTCATTTCCCACCAGGAAGAGGAATTAACCAAAGGCTCAGCGTGCCGTGCCGGAACGAGATTAGGGCCTGAAGCCATCCTGCGGTGTTGCGGCCAGCTCAAAAGAAAGCGAGTTGAAGAAAGGAGCTCAGGGGCACTGTAATTCACAAACCTGCAGAGTTATAAATGACAGCTATCGTCCAAAAATATACTGAAGTAAGGCTGCCAAGAGGACTTGAAAGCGGGGCAGAATTGCAGGAAACCGATTTCAGGAGGTAGACTGGAATTGCATTGAAAGCATAGGAAAAGAGGCAGAACGTCCACAATGATGCACTTGGACAAAAAGGGCGTATGCGTTTTTTCCTGAATATATTCAGGAAAAAACGCATACGCCCTTTTTGGCCAACCAAGCAAGCTTGCAAAGGAAATCTGCACTACAATGAAGTCTCACTTCCCCCCGGTCAAAAGGGCCATCTGAAAAAAGTGTAAAATCCAGAAAGGCAGGACAGGCCATGGAGAACTGGGAGCCTTGTTATGCTGATGGGCGGGATGTAAATTGCCAAGAGACACTCGGGAGAAGTGTATGGTGTTTCCTGAAACATCTAAAAAACAAAGCAACAGAGCCTAGGGCACTTCCACTTATGGTCCTATAGCTTAGGGAAATTAAAATCAAAAAGACACAGCCACCCCAAAGTTTGGGACGCCTCTGTTTACAAGAACCTCGTTTACCGTACAAGTTCAGTATCACAGAAAGTGAAAAATGGATAAAGAACTTGTGGTACTTACGTACAATGCAGTATCACTCAGCAATGAAATCTATGTCATCAGGCCCGTAGCAGCATAATAAGTGGATTCAGGTTCGATGATTCTAACTGAAATAAGTCACACAGAAAAAGAAACATCATAAGATATCACTAATACACGGAATGTAAACTTGGCTACACAGGAACTGAATTCCAAAACAGAACAGGGTCTCAAATTTAGAAAACCAACTTATGCTTGCTTAAGAGGAAAGGTGAGTCGGGGTGCTGCATAAAACCAGAGATTGAAATGAGCACAGATAAAGTTCCTTAAGCCAAATATGGAATAGACAAGAGCTACTCCTTGCTCAACGAAATGGACTCAACACCCCATATTAAACGCCTAAGAATGTACCTGACTAGTAAGTATCTTAAAACCTATGGATTTCTATGTCTCCAAAAGAGAATCAATCGTATGTACAGGGGCATAAACGCAGCAGTGATAGGATTGGAGAGGTTCGGTGAGCAAATGAAGACCCTTTGAAGTCATATTGCATGGTACCCATTCCACGGGTCTCAACTCTCCAGATTTAAGGTATTCTTCCTTGAGCTAAATCATGCATGTAGAACCCAGAGTATGATCAACTGTGTGAAAGGGAGACGTGTTCAAATATGTCTCAGTTTTCCTCCCCTGGTACTCGGGTGCAACATTCCAGACGCTTTACTAACACTCTCCCCACTTGGAGAGTCAGCGCCTTTAACCTCCTGTTTGGCCCAGTTTGCAATTTCTGCGGAAGATGAACAGGAATAGGGAGAACCAATGAGAGACTAGCTGGAGGTGTCTGGACGGGCAAATTTAACTCTCATTTCCCACCAGGAAGAGGAACTAACCAAAGGCTCAGCGTGCCGTGCCGGAACCAGATTAGGGACTGAAGCCATCCTGCGGTGTTGCGTCCAGGTCACAAGAAAGCGAGTTGAAGAAAGTAGCTAAGGGGCACTGTAATTCACAAACCTGCAGAGTTATAAATGACAGCGATCGTCCAAAAATATACTGAAGTAAAGCTGCCAAGAGGACTTGAAAGCGGGGCAGAATTGCAGGAAACCGATTTCAGGAGGTAGACTGGAATTGCATTGAAAGCATAGGAAAAGAGGCAGAACGTCCACAATGATGCACTTGGCCAAAAAGGGCGTATGCGTTTTTTCCTGAATATATTCAGGAAAAAACGCATACGCCCTTTTTGGCCAACCAAGCAAGCTTGCAAAGGAAATCTGCACTACAATGAAGTCTCACTTCCCCCCGGTCAAAAGGGCCATCTGAAAAAAGTGTAAAATCCAGAAAGGCAGGACAGGCCATGGAGAACTGGGAGCCTTGTTATGCTGATGGGCGGGATGTAAATTGCCAACAGACACTCGGGAGATGTGTTTGGTGTTTCCTGAAGCATCTAAAAAACAAAGCAACAGAGCCTAGGGCACTTGCACTTATGGTCCTATAGCTTAGGGAAATTAAAATCAAAAAGACACAGTCACCTCAAAGGTTAGGACGGCTCTGTTTACATGAACCTCATTTACGGTACAAGTTCAATATCGCAGAAAGTGAAAAATGGATAAGGAAGTTGTGGTACTTATGTTTAATGCAATATCACTCAGCAATGAAATCTATGTCATCAGGCCCGTAGGAGCATAATGAGTGGATTCAGGTATGATGATTCTAACTGAAATAAGTCACACAGAAAAAGAAACATCATAAGATATCACTAATACACGGAATGTAAACTTGGCTACACAGGAACTGAATTACAAAACAGAAGAGGGTCTCAAATTTAGAAAACCAACTTATGCTTGCTTAAGGGGAAAGGTGAGTTGGGGTGCTGCATAAAACCAGAGATTGAAATGAGCACAGATAAAGTTCCTTAAGCCAAATATGGAATAGACAAGAGCTACTCCTTGCTCAACGAAATGGACTCAACACCCCATATTAAACGCCTAAGAATGTACCTGACTAGTAAGTATCTTAAAACCTATGGATTGCTATGTCTCCGAAAGCGAATCAAGCATGTGTACAGGGGCATAAACGCAGCAGTGATAGGATTGGAGAGGTTCGGTGAGCAAATGAAGACCCTTTGAAGTCATATTGCATGGTACCCATTCCACGGGTTTCAACTACCCAGGTTTAAGGTATTCTTCCTTCAGCTAAAACATGCATGTGGAACCTAGAGTATGATCAACCATGTGATCGGGAGACGTGTTCAAATATGTCTCAGTTTTCATACCCTGGTTCTCGGGTGCAACATTCCAGACGCTTTACTAACACTCTCCCCACTTGGAGAGTCAGCGCGTTTAACCTCCTGTTTGGACCAGTTTGCAATTTCTGCGGAAGATGAACAGGAATAGGGAGAACCAATGAGAGAATAGCTGGAGGTGTCTGGACGGGCAAATTTAACTCTCATTTCCCACCAGGAAGAGGAATTAACCAAAGGCTCAGCGTGCCGTGCCGGAACGAGATTAGGGCCTGAAGCCATCCTGCGGTGTTGCGGCCAGCTCAAAAGAAAGCGAGTTGAAGAAAGGAGCTCAGGGGCACTGTAATTCACAAACCTGCAGAGTTATAAATGACAGCTATCGTCCAAAAATATACTGAAGTAAGGCTGCCAAGAGGACTTGAAAGCGGGGCAGAATTGCAGGAAACCGATTTCAGGAGGTAGACTGGAATTGCATTGAAAGCATAGGAAAAGAGGCAGAACGTCCACAATGATGCACTTGGACAAAAAGGGCGTATGCGTTTTTTCCTGAATATATTCAGGAAAAAACGCATACGCCCTTTTTGGCCAACCAAGCAAGCTTGCAAAGGAAATCTGCACTACAATGAAGTCTCACTTCCCCCCGGTCAAAAGGGCCATCTGAAAAAAGTGTAAAATCCAGAAAGGCAGGACAGGCCATGGAGAACTGGGAGCCTTGTTATGCTGATGGGCGGGATGTAAATTGCCAAGAGACACTCGGGAGAAGTGTATGGTGTTTCCTGAAACATCTAAAAAACAAAGCAACAGAGCCTAGGGCACTTCCACTTATGGTCCTATAGCTTAGGGAAATTAAAATCAAAAAGACACAGCCACCCCAAAGTTTGGGACGCCTCTGTTTACAAGAACCTCGTTTACCGTACAAGTTCAGTATCACAGAAAGTGAAAAATGGATAAAGAACTTGTGGTACTTACGTACAATGCAGTATCACTCAGCAATGAAATCTATGTCATCAGGCCCGTAGCAGCATAATAAGTGGATTCAGGTTCGATGATTCTAACTGAAATAAGTCACACAGAAAAAGAAACATCATAAGATATCACTAATACACGGAATGTAAACTTGGCTACACAGGAACTGAATTCCAAAACAGAACAGGGTCTCAAATTTAGAAAACCAACTTATGCTTGCTTAAGAGGAAAGGTGAGTCGGGGTGCTGCATAAAACCAGAGATTGAAATGAGCACAGATAAAGTTCCTTAAGCCAAATATGGAATAGACAAGAGCTACTCCTTGCTCAACGAAATGGACTCAACACCCCATATTAAACGCCTAAGAATGTACCTGACTAGTAAGTATCTTAAAACCTATGGATTTCTATGTCTCCAAAAGAGAATCAATCGTATGTACAGGGGCATAAACGCAGCAGTGATAGGATTGGAGAGGTTCGGTGAGCAAATGAAGACCCTTTGAAGTCATATTGCATGGTACCCATTCCACGGGTCTCAACTCTCCAGATTTAAGGTATTCTTCCTTGAGCTAAATCATGCATGTAGAACCCAGAGTATGATCAACTGTGTGAAAGGGAGACGTGTTCAAATATGTCTCAGTTTTCCTCCCCTGGTACTCGGGTGCAACATTCCAGACGCTTTACTAACACTCTCCCCACTTGGAGAGTCAGCGCCTTTAACCTCCTGTTTGGCCCAGTTTGCAATTTCTGCGGAAGATGAACAGGAATAGGGAGAACCAATGAGAGACTAGCTGGAGGTGTCTGGACGGGCAAATTTAACTCTCATTTCCCACCAGGAAGAGGAACTAACCAAAGGCTCAGCGTGCCGTGCCGGAACCAGATTAGGGACTGAAGCCATCCTGCGGTGTTGCGTCCAGGTCACAAGAAAGCGAGTTGAAGAAAGTAGCTAAGGGGCACTGTAATTCACAAACCTGCAGAGTTATAAATGACAGCGATCGTCCAAAAATATACTGAAGTAAAGCTGCCAAGAGGACTTGAAAGCGGGGCAGAATTGCAGGAAACCGATTTCAGGAGGTAGACTGGAATTGCATTGAAAGCATAGGAAAAGAGGCAGAACGTCCACAATGATGCACTTGGCCAAAAAGGGCGTATGCGTTTTTTCCTGAATATATTCAGGAAAAAACGCATACGCCCTTTTTGGCCAACCAAGCAAGCTTGCAAAGGAAATCTGCACTACAATGAAGTCTCACTTCCCCCCGGTCAAAAGGGCCATCTGAAAAAAGTGTAAAATCCAGAAAGGCAGGACAGGCCATGGAGAACTGGGAGCCTTGTTATGCTGATGGGCGGGATGTAAATTGCCAACAGACACTCGGGAGATGTGTTTGGTGTTTCCTGAAGCATCTAAAAAACAAAGCAACAGAGCCTAGGGCACTTCCACTTATGGTCCTATAGCTTAGGGAAATTAAAATCAAAAAGACACAGTCACCTCAAAGGTTAGGACGGCTCTGTTTACATGAACCTCATTTACGGTACAAGTTCAATATCGCAGAAAGTGAAAAATGGATAAGGAAGTTGTGGTACTTATGTTTAATGCAATATCACTCAGCAATGAAATCTATGTCATCAGGCCCGTAGGAGCATAATGAGTGGATTCAGGTATGATGATTCTAACTGAAATAAGTCACACAGAAAAAGAAACATCATAAGATATCACTAATACACGGAATGTAAACTTGGCTACACAGGAACTGAATTACAAAACAGAAGAGGGTCTCAAATTTAGAAAACCAACTTATGCTTGCTTAAGGGGAAAGGTGAGTTGGGGTGCTGCATAAAACCAGAGATTGAAATGAGCACAGATAAAGTTCCTTAAGCCAAATATGGAATAGACAAGAGCTACTCCTTGCTCAACGAAATGGACTCAACACCCCATATTAAACGCCTAAGAATGTACCTGACTAGTAAGTATCTTAAAACCTATGGATTGCTATGTCTCCGAAAGCGAATCAAGCATGTGTACAGGGGCATAAACGCAGCAGTGATAGGATTGGAGAGGTTCGGTGAGCAAATGAAGACCCTTTGAAGTCATATTGCATGGTACCCATTCCACGGGTTTCAACTACCCAGGTTTAAGGTATTCTTCCTTCAGCTAAAACATGCATGTGGAACCTAGAGTATGATCAACCATGTGATCGGGAGACGTGTTCAAATATGTCTCAGTTTTCATACCCTGGTTCTCGGGTGCAACATTCCAGACGCTTTACTAACACTCTCCCCACTTGGAGAGTCAGCGCGTTTAACCTCCTGTTTGGACCAGTTTGCAATTTCTGCGGAAGATGAACAGGAATAGGGAGAACCAATGAGAGAATAGCTGGAGGTGTCTGGACGGGCAAATTTAACTCTCATTTCCCACCAGGAAGAGGAATTAACCAAAGGCTCAGCGTGCCGTGCCGGAACGAGATTAGGGCCTGAAGCCATCCTGCGGTGTTGCGGCCAGCTCAAAAGAAAGCGAGTTGAAGAAAGGAGCTCAGGGGCACTGTAATTCACAAACCTGCAGAGTTATAAATGACAGCTATCGTCCAAAAATATACTGAAGTAAGGCTGCCAAGAGGACTTGAAAGCGGGGCAGAATTGCAGGAAACCGATTTCAGGAGGTAGACTGGAATTGCATTGAAAGCATAGGAAAAGAGGCAGAACGTCCACAATGATGCACTTGGACAAAAAGGGCGTATGCGTTTTTTCCTGAATATATTCAGGAAAAAACGCATACGCCCTTTTTGGCCAACCAAGCAAGCTTGCAAAGGAAATCTGCACTACAATGAAGTCTCACTTCCCCCCGGTCAAAAGGGCCATCTGAAAAAAGTGTAAAATCCAGAAAGGCAGGACAGGCCATGGAGAACTGGGAGCCTTGTTATGCTGATGGGCGGGATGTAAATTGCCAAGAGACACTCGGGAGAAGTGTATGGTGTTTCCTGAAACATCTAAAAAACAAAGCAACAGAGCCTAGGGCACTTCCACTTATGGTCCTATAGCTTAGGGAAATTAAAATCAAAAAGACACAGCCACCCCAAAGTTTGGGACGCCTCTGTTTACAAGAACCTCGTTTACCGTACAAGTTCAGTATCACAGAAAGTGAAAAATGGATAAAGAACTTGTGGTACTTACGTACAATGCAGTATCACTCAGCAATGAAATCTATGTCATCAGGCCCGTAGCAGCATAATAAGTGGATTCAGGTTCGATGATTCTAACTGAAATAAGTCACACAGAAAAAGAAACATCATAAGATATCACTAATACACGGAATGTAAACTTGGCTACACAGGAACTGAATTCCAAAACAGAACAGGGTCTCAAATTTAGAAAACCAACTTATGCTTGCTTAAGAGGAAAGGTGAGTCGGGGTGCTGCATAAAACCAGAGATTGAAATGAGCACAGATAAAGTTCCTTAAGCCAAATATGGAATAGACAAGAGCTACTCCTTGCTCAACGAAATGGACTCAACACCCCATATTAAACGCCTAAGAATGTACCTGACTAGTAAGTATCTTAAAACCTATGGATTTCTATGTCTCCAAAAGAGAATCAATCGTATGTACAGGGGCATAAACGCAGCAGTGATAGGATTGGAGAGGTTCGGTGAGCAAATGAAGACCCTTTGAAGTCATATTGCATGGTACCCATTCCACGGGTCTCAACTCTCCAGATTTAAGGTATTCTTCCTTGAGCTAAATCATGCATGTAGAACCCAGAGTATGATCAACTGTGTGAAAGGGAGACGTGTTCAAATATGTCTCAGTTTTCCTCCCCTGGTACTCGGGTGCAACATTCCAGACGCTTTACTAACACTCTCCCCACTTGGAGAGTCAGCGCCTTTAACCTCCTGTTTGGCCCAGTTTGCAATTTCTGCGGAAGATGAACAGGAATAGGGAGAACCAATGAGAGACTAGCTGGAGGTGTCTGGACGGGCAAATTTAACTCTCATTTCCCACCAGGAAGAGGAACTAACCAAAGGCTCAGCGTGCCGTGCCGGAACCAGATTAGGGACTGAAGCCATCCTGCGGTGTTGCGTCCAGGTCACAAGAAAGCGAGTTGAAGAAAGTAGCTAAGGGGCACTGTAATTCACAAACCTGCAGAGTTATAAATGACAGCGATCGTCCAAAAATATACTGAAGTAAAGCTGCCAAGAGGACTTGAAAGCGGGGCAGAATTGCAGGAAACCGATTTCAGGAGGTAGACTGGAATTGCATTGAAAGCATAGGAAAAGAGGCAGAACGTCCACAATGATGCACTTGGCCAAAAAGGGCGTATGCGTTTTTTCCTGAATATATTCAGGAAAAAACGCATACGCCCTTTTTGGCCAACCAAGCAAGCTTGCAAAGGAAATCTGCACTACAATGAAGTCTCACTTCCCCCCGGTCAAAAGGGCCATCTGAAAAAAGTGTAAAATCCAGAAAGGCAGGACAGGCCATGGAGAACTGGGAGCCTTGTTATGCTGATGGGCGGGATGTAAATTGCCAACAGACACTCGGGAGATGTGTTTGGTGTTTCCTGAAGCATCTAAAAAACAAAGCAACAGAGCCTAGGGCACTTCCACTTATGGTCCTATAGCTTAGGGAAATTAAAATCAAAAAGACACAGTCACCTCAAAGGTTAGGACGGCTCTGTTTACATGAACCTCATTTACGGTACAAGTTCAATATCGCAGAAAGTGAAAAATGGATAAGGAAGTTGTGGTACTTATGTTTAATGCAATATCACTCAGCAATGAAATCTATGTCATCAGGCCCGTAGGAGCATAATGAGTGGATTCAGGTATGATGATTCTAACTGAAATAAGTCACACAGAAAAAGAAACATCATAAGATATCACTAATACACGGAATGTAAACTTGGCTACACAGGAACTGAATTACAAAACAGAAGAGGGTCTCAAATTTAGAAAACCAACTTATGCTTGCTTAAGGGGAAAGGTGAGTTGGGGTGCTGCATAAAACCAGAGATTGAAATTAGCACAGATAAAGTTCCTTAAGCCAAATATGGAATAGAAAAGAGCTACTCCTTGCTCAATGAAATGGACTCAACACCCCATATTAAACGCCTAAGAATGTACCTGACTAGTAAGTATCTTAACACATATGGATTCCTATCTCTCTGAAAGAGAATCAAGCGTGTGTACAGGGATATAATCGCAGCAGTGATAGGATTGGAGAGGTTTGCTGAGCAAATGAAGACGCTTTGAAGTCGTATTGCAGGGTACCCATTCCACGGGTCTCAACTCACCAGGTTTAAGGTATTCTTCCTACAGCTAAAACATGCATGTGGAACTCACAGTATGATCAACCATGTGATCGGGAGACGTGTTCAAATATGTCTCAGTTTTCTTCCCCTGGTACTCGGGTGCAACATTACAGACGCTTTACTAACACTCTCCCGACTTGGAGAGTCAGTGCCTTTAACCTCCTGTTTGGCCCAGTTTGCCATTTCTGCGGAAGATGAACAGGAATTGGGAGAACCAATTAGAGACTAGCTGGAGGTGTCTGGACGGGCAAATTTAACTCTCATTTCCCACCAGGAAGAGGAATTAACCAAAGGCTCAGCGTGCCGTGCCGGAACCAGATTAGGGCCTGAAGCCATCCTGCGGTGTTTTGGCCAGCTCACAAGAAAGCGAGTTGAAGAAAGGAGCTCAGGGGCACTGTAATTCACAAACCTGCAGAGTTATAAATGACAGCTATTGTCCAAAAATATACTGAAGTAAGGCTGCCAAGAGGACTTGAAAGCGGGGCAGAATTGCAGGAAACCGATTTCAGGAGGTAGACTGGAATTGCATTGAAAGCATAGGAAAAGAGGCAGAACGTAGACAATGATGCACTTGGCCAAAACGGGCGTATGCATTTTTTCCTGAATATATTCAGGAAAAAACGCATACGCCCTTTTTGGACAACTAAGCAAGCTTGCAAAGGAAATCTGCACTACAATGAAGTCTCACTTCCCCCCGGTCAAAAGGGCCATCTGAAAAAAGTGTAAAATCCAGAAAGGCAGGACAGGCCATGGAGAACTGGGTGCCTTGTTATGCTGATGGGTAGGATGAAAATTGCCAACAGCCACTTGGGAGAAGTGTATGGTGTTTCCTGAAACATCTAAAAAACAAAGCAACAGAGCCTAGGGCACTTCCACTTATGGTCCTATAGCTTAGGGAAATTAAAATAAAAAAGACACAGCCACCCCAAAATTTGGGACAGCTCTGTTTACAAGAATCTCGTTTACGGTACAAGTTCAATATCGCAGAAAGTGAAAAATGGATAAAGAAGTTGTGGTACTTACGTACAATGCAATATCACTCAGCAATGAAATCTATGTCATCAGGCCCGTAGGAGCATAATGAGTGGATTCAGGTATGATGATTCTAACTGAAATAAGTCACACAGAAAAAGAAACATCATAAGATATCACTAATACACGGAATGTATACTTGGCTACACAGGAACTGAATTCCAAAACAGAACAGGGTCTCAAATTTAGAAAACCAACTTATGCTTGCTTAAGGGGAAAGGTGACTTGGGGTGCTGCATAAAACCAGAGATCGAAATGAGCACAGATAAAGTTCCTTAAGCCAAATATGGAATAGACAAGAGCTACTCCTTGCTCAACGAAATGGACTCAACACCCCATATTAAACGCCTACGAATGTACCTGACTAGTAAGTATCTTAAAACCTATGGATTGCTGTGTCTCCAAAAGAGAATCAAGCGTATGTACAGGGGCATAAACGCAGCAGTGATAGGATTGGAGAGGTTCGGTGAGCAAATGAAGACCCTTTGAAGTCAAAGTGCATAGTACCCATTCCACGGGTCTCAACTCTCCAGGTTTAAGGTATTCTTCCTTCAGCTAAAACATGCATGTGGAACCCAGAGTATGATCAACCGTGTGATCGGGAGAAGTGTTCAAATATGTCACAGTTTTTGTGGCCTGGTACTCAGGTGCAACATTCCAGACGCTTTACTAACACTCTCCCAACTTGGAGAGTCAGTGCCTTTAACCTCCTGTTTGGTCCAGTTTGCAAATTCTGCGGAAGATGAACAGGAATAGGGAGAACCAATGAGAGACTAGCTGGAGGTGTCTGGACGGGCAAATTTAACTCTCATTTCCCACCAGGAAGAGGAATTAACCAAAGGCTCAGCGTGCCGTGCCGGAACCAGATTAGGGACTGAAGCAATCCTGCGGTGTTGCGTCCAGCTCACAAAAAAGCGAGTTGAAGGAAGGAGCTCAGGGGCACTGTAATTCACAAACCTGCAGAGTTATAAATGAAAGCTATCGTCCAAAAATATACTGAAGTAAGGCTGCCAAGAGGACTTGAAAGCGGGGCAGAATTGCAGGAAACCGATTTCAGGAGGTAGACTGGAATTGCATTTAAAGCATAGGAAAAGAGGCAGAACGTCCACAATGATGCACTTGGCCAAAAAGGGCGTATGCGTTTTTTCCTGAGTATATTCAGGAAAAAACGCATACGCACTTTTTCGCCAACCAAGCAAGCTTGCAAAGGAAATCTGCACTACAATGAAGTCTCACTTCCCCCCGGTCAAAAGGGCCATCTGAAAAAAGTGTAAAATCCAGAAAGGCAGGACAGGCCAGGGAGAACTGGGAGCCTTGTTATGCTGATGGGCGGGATGTAAATTGCCAACAGTCACTAGGGAGAAGTGTATGGTGTTTCCTGAAACATCTAAAAAACAAAGCAACAGAGCCTAGGGCACTTCCACTTATGGTCCTATAGCTTAGGGAAATTAAAATCGAAAAGACACAGCCACCCCAATGTTTGGGACAGCTCTGTTTACAAGAATCTCATTTACGGTACAAGTTCAATATCGCAGAAAGTGAAAAATGGATAAAGAAGTTGTGGTACATACGTACAATGCAATATCACTCAGCAATGAAATCTATGTAATCAGGCCCATAGCTTCATAATGAGTGGATTCAGGTATGATGATTCTAACTGAAATAAGTCACACAGAAAAAGAAACATCATAAGATATCACTAATACACGGAATGTAAACTCGGTTACACAGGAACTGAATTACAAAACAGAACAGGGTCTCAAATTTAGAAAACCAACTTATGCTTGCTTAAGGGGAAAGGTGAGTTGGGGTGCTACATAAATCCAGAGATTGAAATGAGCACAGATAAAGTTCCTTAAGCCAAATATGGAATAGACAAGAGCTACTCCTTGCTCAACGTAATGGACTCAACACCCCATATTAAACGCCTAAGAATGTACCTGACTAGTAAGTATCTTAAAACCTATGGATGGCTATCTCTCTGAAAGAGAATCAGGCATGTGTACCGGGGCATAAACGCAGCAGTGGTAACATTGGAGAGGTTCGGTGAGCAAATGAAGACGCTTTGAAGTCATATTGCATGGTACCCATTCCACGGGTCTCAACTCTCCAGGTTTAAGGTATTCTTCCTTCAGCTAAAACATGCATGTGGAACCTAGAGTATGATGAACCGTGTGATTGGGAGACGTGTTCAAATATGTCTCAGTTTTCGTCCCCTGGTACTCGGGAGCAACATTCCAGACGCTTTACTAACCCTCTCCCCACTTGGAGAGTCAGTCCCTTTAACCTACTGTTTGGCCCAGTTTGCAATTTCTGTGGAAGATGAACAGGAATAGGGAGAACAAATGAGGGACTATCTGGAGGTGTCTGGATGGGCAATTTAACTCTCATTTCCCACCAGGAACAGGAATTAACCAAAGGCTCAGCATGCCGTGATGGAACCAGATTAGAGCCTGAAGCAATCCTGCGGTGTTGCGGCCAGCTCACAAGAAAGCGAGTTGAAGAAAGGAGCTCAGGGGATCTGTAATTCACAAACCTGCAGAGTTATAAATGACAGCTATCGTCCAAAAATATACTGAAGTAAGGCTGCCAAGAGGACTTGAAAGCGGGGCAGAATTGCAGGAAACCTATTTCAGGAGGTAGACTGGAATTGCATTTAAAGTTAGGAAAATAGGCAGAACGTCCACAATGATGCACTTGGCCAAAAAGTGCGTATGTGTTTTTTCCTGAATATATTCAGGAAAAAACGAATACGCCCTTTTTGTCCAACCAAGCAAGCTTGCAAAGGAAACCTGCACAACAATGAAGTCTCACTTCCCCCCGGTCAAAAGGGCCATCTGAAAAAAGTGTAAAATCCAGAAAGGCAGGACAGGCCATGGAGAACTGGGAGCCTTGTTATGCTGATGGGTGGATGTAAATTGCCAACAGCCACTTGGGAGAAGTGTATGGTGTTTCCTGAAACATCTAAAAAACAAAGCAACAGAGCCTAGGGCACTTCCACTTATGGTCCTATAGCTTAGGGAAATTAAAATCAAAAAGACACAGCCACCCCAAAGTTTGGGACGGCTCTGTTTACAAGAACCTCGTTTACGGTACAAGTTCAATATTGCAGAAAGTGAAAAATGGATAAAGAAGCTGTGGTACTTACGTACAATGCAATATCACTCAGCAATGAAATCTATGTCATCAGGCCCATAGCAGCATAATGAGTGGATTCAGGTATGATGATTCTAACTGAAATAAGTCACACAGAAAATGAAACAGCATGAGATATCACTAATACACGGAATGTAAACTTGGCTACACAGAAACTGAATTACAAAATAGAACAGGGACTCAAATTTAGAAAACCATCTTATGCTTGCTTAAGGGGAAAGGTGAGTTGGGGTGCTGCATAAAAGCAGAGTTTGAAATTAGCACAGATACTGTTCCATAAGCCAAATATGGAATAGACAAGACCTACCCCTTGCTCAACGTAATTGGTTCAGCAATGAGGTATCACCTCACACCTGGTAGAATAGGCATCATAGAAAATCTACAAACAAAAAATGCTGGAAAGGGTGTGGAGAAAAGGAACCCTCTTCCACTATTGTTGGGAATATAAATTGATACAGTCATTATGGAGAACAATATGGAATTTCTTAAGAAACTAACAATAGAATTACCATATGATACAGCAATCCCAGTACTGGACATATACCCAGACAAATCCATAAATCAAAAAGAGACATTCACCGCAATGTTCATTGCATCACTATTTACAATATCGAGGTAATGGAAGCAACCTAAATGCCCACAGACAGACGAATGCATAAAGCCGTGGTACATATATAAAATGGAATATTACTAAGCCATGAAAAGGAATGAAATTGGGTCATTTGTAGAGACGTCGATGGATCCAGAGACTGTCATACAGAGTGAAGTAAGTCAGAAAGAGAAAAACAAATCTTGTATATTCATGCATATATGTGGAACCTAGAAAAACTGTACAGATTAACCATTTTGCAAGGCATAAATAGAGCAACAGATGTAGACAACAAACGTATGGACAACAAGGGGGGAAAGCTGTTGGGGGGGTGGTGGTGGGAGGAGTTGAGAGACTGGGATTGGCATGTATACATTTATATGTATAAAATAGATAACCAATAAGAACCTGCTGTATAAAAATATAAAATAAAATTCAAAATTAAAAAGAAATAAAATTTAAAAAATAAAACAGAAAAAACAATTATTCCCTGCACATACATGTATTTATATGAATAATTTATTTCCATGCTTATATCTGTAAATACAAAAAAGAGGAATAAAATCTACCTTGAACCAAAAACGAAAAAGAGAAAAAAAACACAGAACCCACCAGTTACACAGAGGAAAACCGTATCAGGGCACTTGCTCCAGTTGTAAACAATTCTGAAGTTGGTCAGTGGTGGGGAATCGTCTCCCATTCAGCCAGCAGCCCCCACGCAACAAGCGTCCTCATTGCAAAGCTGGGGCACCGTGCCAGGGCATCTGTGAGTAAACGTGAGCTGAGCCCCAGGCCAGTTGCTGCTGAACTATTCCCACCTGTCCCAGGTAAAACACCTGAATATATACAAGGACTTGAAAGCCTAGAGGAAGGGCCATGGAGCCACACGAGTGACAGCATGCCGGCCGACTTGGTGCCTGCAGGCCAGCCAGGATGGTCCTGGCCCTGGGTGCTCTTCTGGAAGATTTCCATTTCCCTGCCTGAGATACCCGTCCTGTCCCTGCCCCCACTGCTTTTTTCCTTCCTCACCTCTGCCCAGGGAGAAATTCCAGCAGCAGGTATGGGTGACACATCCTCTTCTTTAGCAGGTGGCAGCCTGGCAACTGCTGCAGAAAGTCCAGCAGAGCCCCACTCACACTGGGCCACCCACAAAGCCGTGGCCTCTCCCTCCCTCCCACCAGCCCAGCCCCGAGACTGCTGACAGGGCAGAGAAAATGGCGTCAGGCACGGCTGCAGGGGCTCTTGCTGCCTGGAGTGGTATTTATATTGATCTCAACCCAGGCACACCTGGGGAGGGCTGGCCGGCACGGTAAGTCTGCCCAGGTCAGCCAATCATCACCCCTCAGGGGCTCACAGTTGCAGAAAATGGAACTTGCTGAAGCGGCTAGGTCCAAGGAACAGGTGTGGGCTCCCGAGAGTCAGGATAGACAAGGGGCTGCAGCTTTGGCTTGTTTTCTAATCATTTTATCTGGCCCATGAGTGGGAGACAACTTCAAGAGAACCCTCTCCTAATGAGAGGAACCCAGGAGTCAGGGAGAGGAGGGGTGGGTGGTGGTTGGAGACAGGCCTGGTGCCCCGGGTGCAGTGGAAGTCTCTGGAAGACCAGGTGGAGGGAGGCCGCACGGAGTGATGCCCAGGGTCACAGACCTGTCACAGCTGCTGTTTGTTAGTTCAAGTCCTGCTCTGAGGTGCTCTGTGTCAGCTCTGAGCGACAGGTGAGCTGGGGGTGCTCTGCAATGAGGGCTATGTGCACGGTTCCTGTGTGCCCAGCCCTGCCACAGTATCTGCAAGGGTAGCTCTGTATCCTGGGAGGGGCCTGACCACGAGAGCCCCGTGGGCTGGGGTGGGGGTGGGGTACCTGCCCAGGTGAGCTCCATATTCTGGGATTGGTCTGACCACGAGAGTCCCATGGGCTGCTGGGGACCTGGTAAAGGATGTCAGGACAGTCAGTGAAGCCACCGAGGATATACCTCCAGTTGCTCCTAATTCCTACACCCTGCTGGTCATTCTACCAACCACCAGGACATGGTATTCTGTATTAGTCTTCAATGATGCCTTCTTTTGTATTCCATTAGTCCCAGAGTCACAAGAAATTTTGGCTTGTGAGTGGCAGGACTCAACATACAACTAAAACAATACTTCCGGGCCGTTCGGCCCCAAGGGTGCAAAAATTCCCACACCATCTTTGGGGAAAGCTTAGCTAAAGACCTAAAAGTTCTACCTCTGGAAAAGGAAACCCTCCTTCAATATGCAGGCGACATTCTGATCGCTAGCCCTACTAAGGAGGCCTCTGAACTACCAAGCCAATAAAGGATAGAAGTTGTCCAAGAAAAAGCTCAAATATCACAGACTGCAGTGACCTGCCTGGGCTTCATTCTCACAGAAGGTCGGAGAAGCCCATCCCAGGAAAGGGAAGAAACCATTTTCAGCCTTACCCCTTTCTAAAACTAGAAGACAGCTTAGGGGTTCCTGGGGAGGCCAGGGTTTGCTGCTTCTGGATCCCTAACTACAGTCTACTAGCTGGGCCTCTATATGAAACACTGAAAGGAAAAGATGATGATCCTTTTGAATAGAATCCAGAAGTGGTCTTTCAAGAATGGAAAGAGCAGTCAATTCAGACCCTTGCCCTGGAACTCCCTAATTTAGCTAAACCCTTTGACCTTTACATTCCCGGTGAAAGGTGAATCGCCATTGGAGAATTAGTGCAAAAACTGGGACCACTTGAAATGGAACAATGCAAGAATGCCATCCAGGTAGGATAAACTACGGTCACTAAGGGGCTTGGCCCACTGCCACATCTGGCCAAGATACTGGCGGTATCTAAAAACCTGGAAATCAGCAGCCCAAAAGGCCACCTCCCTCCTAAGGGAAAAGGACCCCACGTGGTGATCCTAACCACCAACCATGCCCTGAAGTTGCAGGGTTCGCTCCGTGGGCACACCGACCTCGAGTGAGGAGGCCCTCCAACTCCAACATCCAGAGAGATAACCGGGGGCAACAGGGCACCATGACGACTCGTGTGAACATCACTTGACCTGGAGTTTCTCTCATAAAACAACAAGAGTGTGTCCCAAAAGAGTAGACTACTGCTTGCAGGACTTACTGCACCCAGAGGGGAGCTAATAATCTTGGCGGGGGAACAGTATACCACACTGTCACCATAGAAAAGCCTACAGACACCGTGATGATGGTGGCCAATAAGACCGGCTGGACTCCTGTTTACTTCAAAAGGCTGTTGACTCAGTGGCCATCATGGTCCTTGATCACCACTGACCCTGGACTGTCTGGGAGTTGAGCGGGCAGGGCTCTGACACCTGGTGCTGTTTGTACGTTAATTCAGGGGCCTAATTGAAGAAAGCGCAGACTACTGGTCAGAGCATCTAGGCTGGCAGAAACGGTCAGCCTAAGGTGGCCAAACAAATGTGGGGCGGGGTGAAACCGGCCCCCACAGCGTCTCTGCACATCTCTTTCCTGGACCCTTAAAGGTCATTAGAATCTATAACACTTCCAATGCTGGTGCTCAGGTGGACGAGCAGGGAGGCAGGGGTCCTGGGGACAATCAACGTCACCGGGAGGCTGCTGGGGAGAAGCTCTGACCCTCGCCCCAGGGTATGAGGGCTCCCAACTCAGCACTCAGCAGTTACAGAAGAAGGGTCTGCACCCTCAGCACTCCAAGAATGAGGAACGGGACAAAAAGCAGAGGAGGGGTTTGTCCCCAGCAAAGCCCATTAAAAATCCCTGGGAGATAAAAATAGAATCTGGGCAATAAAGTCAAGTCTAACCTTTTTTATCCTTTGTGCTTTGTCTAATTTCACGTGCTCCTAGGGTCCCGCATGCAGAGGTTCCACACCCGGCACTTCAGACCAGATTTCCTAGTGCAGAATGGCTGGGTCGACACCTCAGCTCCTGGGGCCCAGTGCAGACTCCACGATATAGAGCCTGAGCTACAGCCAACCCGGCCCTCGAGAGCTCCGCCCCCTCCCTCCCTCCCACTGACTCTGACAGGATCTCTACACAGCAGCCCAGCCCACAGCCCACGGGGTAGTGCATGCTCTCACCTCTCCATTCTCTGATCAAAATATAAAGTTTCCTTTGCTTGTGAACCAAACTCAGTCTCGATCTGTTGGCCCCAATGACACTGGGAAGGGGGACACATTTTGGGGTCCACTCTGGAGGATCAGTAACAGAAATTGAGACTATTGTAACCTCAATGAACAGATGTGTGAGCCAAACTGTAGTTAACATAGAACAGTGTATAAGGCTCGGGTAAAATAAGATGTTTTTAACACTTCCATTTGATATTTCCATCACTTTTTATAAGCAAGTTCAGTGAAAAGGTTTGTCTTATTTGTCAGGTCAATATTAGAGAAACGAAGTGATTTCTTTCCAAGGATGTACATCTAATAATCTTGGTTAAACCTTCAATCCTGTTTTAAATGCTTTTCCATTGAAAATGATACCTCTCTTTCAGCTCCCCCATTTCTGAGAAGTATAAAATCTTATAATTTATTATTACCAAAGGGGAAAGGTGGGAGGAGGGATAAATTAACAGTTTGGAATTAACACATACACACTGCTATGTATAAAATAGATCATCAACAAGGAACTACTGTATAGCACAGGGAACTACACTCAACATTTTGCAATAACCTATAAGGGGAAATACTCTGAAAAAGAATAGATATTTTTATTGACATCATCTATCAATGACAGTTAAAGTGTAGCCTAAGGGAAGCTGGTGGTGAGTGCTTCTGACCCTGAAGACTTCAATTATCTAAAGTTTGGACTCTGCCTACTTCCCAAGGCCCTTAATGAACATATGTGTAGCCGTAGCTTAAAAACTTCCCCAGTTTGGGTTTCGGGGAGACACTGATTTTGAAAAAGCCCTGGTGTTCTCCTTACATGAATGGGACTCTTCCTACTGCTAAAACATGTCTGTCACACCCAGAGGATGGTATACCGTCTGATCGGGAAGAGTTTGGAAAAGGCATCTCATCTCCTCATCTCCTGGTGCTCGGGTTCACCCCTCCAGCATCTTTACTAACAGTCTCCCCACTTGGAGATGTCAGCACTGTCAACATCCTGTTGCGTACAGTTTGGAATTTGTCCAGAGGATGAAGCGGAAGGATGAGGAACAATGAGAGACAAGTCCTAGGTGTTCAGACAGGCACATGTCATTCTAATTTCCAATCAGGAAGACGAATTGACCAAAGGCTAGGGTTGCCCATGGAAACAGTATAGGGCTTGAGGAAATCCCGCTGCTTTGTGGCCAGTTCCCATAAACACAAGTTGAACAATGGAACTCAGGGGCAGTAAAATTCACAAAACTGCAGAGTTGAAAATATCCATCACTGAAAAATGTCTTGAGGAAAGTCAAAGAAAAGGACTTGTAAGCAAGGGAGAATGGCAGGAAAGGGATTTGAGGAGGTAGAAAGGACTCGCCATTAAGCACAAGAAAAGGAGCTGAACATTGCAGTTGGCCAAAAAGGGTGTATGCGTTTTTTTCTGTATATATTCAAGAAAAGGGCATACACTTTTTTAGCCAACCAAACAGGTGGGCACTGGAAGTCAATACTACAAAAGATATCACTTCGCATCAGTCAGAAGAGCCATCCTCATAAAGCGTAAACAACAGAAATGCAGGACAGGGCAACGAGAAGAGGGAGCCCTGTGAGACTTATAGTGGAAATGTATATTGCCAACGGCCATTCTGGAAAAGTGTATTGTGTTTACTAAAGCATCTAAAAAATGAGCTACAGAGCATAGGGCACTTGCACTCATGGGCGTATATCTTGGGAAAAACAAAAATCGAGAGGACACAGGCACCCCAATGTTTACCCCCTCTCTGTTTAAAAGATCCTCGACTAGGATATAACTTAAATGTCTCTGGAGGGAAAAAATGGATAGAGATGTGGTACTTAGGTAGAGTGGAATATTATTCAGCCTGGAAATCAATGAAATATGGCCAGTTGTAACAACTCCCGAGGAGTTACGTATGATCATTCTAAGTGACAGAATTCAAAAAGAAAAAGACACATATCATAAGCTATCACTTAAAGGTGGAATCCAAAATGGCTACACATGAAATAAATTACAAAACAAAAACATAGTCAAATATGTAGAAAACACGCATAAGGCTGCTAAACGGGAAAGGTGGGGAGGGGTGAGGCATCATCCAGGAGGTTGAAATTAGCAAAGATACCATTCCAAATACCAAACTGATAATCAACAAGGCCTACACGGTAGCTAAAAGAACTGCACTCAGCACACTCAAGTCACCGGAAAAGAATATATACGACTGGTAAGAATCTGAAAAAGAATTTATTGATGTCTCTCTGTACGTGAATCAAGTGGATGTACAGCAGCAAGAAACAGAGCTTTGAAAATCAGCTGTAACCAATATAGTAATAAATTGAAAAAAATAAACGACAGAGAGACAGAGAAAACCTCTTACAAGTTTTCCTCAGGGACGGTGATGCAACATGGATTGAACACATCTAGACCCACAGCAGGATGAGACATAAGGCTGGAAACTGTTTGCGCTAAGAGAAATGTGAGGTTGGGTGAGGAAATGCACACCCTTTAAAGTAATACTACCTGGTACCCATTCAATGGGTCCCAAATCTGCAGGTTCAAGGGATCTTCCTACAGCTAAAACATGCATGGAAAACCCAGAGGACTGTACACCATGTGATCGGGAGATGTGTCTAAAATGCACCTCATTTATCCTCTCCTGGTGCTCCTGTTCACCATTCCAGCCACGCTACTTAGAATCTCCCCACTTGGAGAATCAGCACATTTAAACTTCTGTTTCACACATTTTGCAAATTGTGAGGAGGATGAACGGGAAGAGGGGGAACCAATGAGAGAATAGTTGTAGGGGTTTGGACGGGCACATATCACTCTAATTTCCCATTAAGAATAAGAATTAAAGAAAGGCTCAGCCTGCCTCGCCGGAGCCAAAATAGGGCCTGAAGCAATCCTGCGGGTTTGAGGCCAGCTCACAAAAGAGCAACTTAAAAAATGGAGCTCAGGGTCACTGCAATTCACAAACCTGCAGAGTTATAAATGAAAACTAACATCCAAAAATATGTTGAGGTAAGGCAAAGAAGAGGATCTGAATGCAAGACAGAATTGCAAGAAACAGATTTCAAGAGATAGATTGGACTCGTCTTTAACGCACATGAAAAGCGGCAGAATTTCGACAATGATGCAGTTGGCCCAAAAGGGCGTATGCGTTTTTTCCTGATTATATCCAGGAAAAAAACGCATACGCACTTTATGGGCAACGAAGCAAGCAAGCAATGCAAATGTGCACAACAAAGAAGTCTCATTTCCCACCAGTCAAAAGGGCCATCCTAAAAAATTGTAAAAACCAGAAATGCAGGACAGGCCATGGAGAACAGGGAGCCTTTATACGCTGATGGGCAGTGTGTGAACTGCCGAGAGCCACTCTGGAGAAGTGTATGGTGGTTCCTAAATCATCTAAAAAACAGAGCTACAGAGCATAGGACACTTCCAATCATGGGAGTATATCTAGGGAAGTCTAAAATCAACAAGACACAAGCACACCACAGTTTAGGGCTACTCTGTTTACAAGAACCTCAACTTCAGTACACCTTAAATATCCCAGGAAAGAGAACAATGGATAAAGAAGATGTGGTACTTATGTACAATGGAATATCTCTTCACCATGAAATCAATGTAATAAGGCTAGTAGAAGGATAAAGAGTGGATTTAGGTCCGATAATACTACTTGAAATAAGTCAAACAGAAAAAGAAACATATCATAAGATATCACTTATAGAGGGAGGGTAAATATGGCTGCACAAGAAATGAATTACAGAACAGAACAGTGTCTCACATTTAGAAAACACACTTATGTCAGCTTAAGGGGAAAGGAGAGGTGGGGTGATGCATAAAACCAGAGTTTGAAATTAGCACAGATACCGTTCAATAAACCAAATAGGTATTAGACAAGATCTACACCTTGCTCAATGAACTGGCCTCAACACACCCTATACACCGCAGAGAAATATATCTGAGTAATAAGAATCTTAAAACCCATGTATTGATGTATCTCCATAAGGGAATCAAGTGTGTGCAGAGCGGCACAAACACAGCAGTGAAAATGAGCTAAACCCCATTATAGAAATAAATTTTAAAAACAAAACGCTGAAACAATGAAAGAGAGAAAAATTCTTACAAAATTCGCTCAGGGGCTGTGATGCAACCTGGATTGACCACATATAAACCCACAGCTGGATAAGACATAAGGCTGGACACTTGGGGCTGAGAGGATTGGTGAGCTTTGGTGAGCAACTGCCGAAAGTTTAATGCAATACTTCATGCTACTCATTCCAAGGGTCCCAACACTCCAGGTTGAAGGGAATCTTCCTACAGCTAAACCATGCTTGGGAAACCCAGCGACTGGTATACCATATGATCGGGAAAGGTTTCTAAAACGCACCTCATTTTTCCTCTCCTGGGGCTCCGGATCGACATTCCAGCCACTTTACTAACAACATCCCCACATGGAGAGTCAATGTCTTTAAGTTCTGGTATTGCACAGTCTGCAGTTAGTGCGGAGGATGAATGGGAATAGGGGGAACCAGTGAGAAACTAGCTGTAGCGGTTTCAATGGGCACATGTCACTCTAATGTCACATCAGTAAGAAGAATTAACCAAAGGCACAGCAAGGTGCCCCAGAAGAAAAATAGGGCTTCAAGGAATCCTGTGGTTATGGGGCAAGACCACAAAAATAAGAGCTGAAAAATGGAGCTAAGGGCCACTGCAATTCAAAAACCTGCAGAGTTATAAAGGCCAACTATTTTCAAAAAATATATTGAGGTAAGGCTATGAAGAGGCATTGAAAGCAAGGCAGAATTGCAGGAAACCGATTTCAGTAGGTAGACTGGAATTGCATTGAAAACATATGAAGAGAGTCAGAACCTCGACAATGATGCACTTGGCCAAAAAGGGCGTATGCGTTTTTTCCTGAATATATTCAGGAAAAAACGCATACGCCCTTTTTGGCCAACCAAGTAAGCTTGCAAAGGAAATCTGCACTACAATGAACTCTCACTTCCACCGGGTCAAAAGGGCCATCTGAAAAAAGTGTAAAATCCATAAAGGCACCACAGGCCATGGAGAACTGGGAGCCTTCTTATGCTGATGGGCGGGATGTAAATTGCCAACAGCCACTCGGGAGAAGTGTATGGTGTTTCCTGAAACATCTAAAAAACAAAGCAACAGAGCCTAGGGCACTTCCACTTATGGTCCTATAGCTTAGGGAAATTAAAATCAAAAAGACACAGCCACCCCAAAGTTTGGGACGGCTCTGTTTACAAGAACCTCGTTTACCGTACAAGTTCAATATCGCAGAAAGTGAAAAATGGATAAAGAAGTTGTGGTACTTACGTACAATGCAATAACACTCAGCAATGAAATCTATTTCATCAGGTCCGTAGCACCATAATGAGTAGATTCAGGTATGATGATTCGAACTGAAATAAGTCACACAGAAAAGAAACATCATAAGGTATCACTAAAACACAGAATGTGAACTTGGCTACACATGAACTGAATTACAAAACAGAACAGGGTCTCAAGTTTAGAAAACCAACTTATGCTTGCTTAAGGGGGAAGGTGAGTTGGGGTGCTGCATAAAACTAGAGTTTGAAATGAGCACAGATAAATTTCCTTAAGCCAAATATGGAATAGACAAGAGCTACTCCTTGCTCAACGAAATGGACTCAACACCCCATATTAAACGCCTAAGAATATACCTGACTAGTAAGAATCTTAAAACGTATGGATGGCTATGTCTGAAAGAGAATCAAGCGTGTGTACAGGGGCATAAACACAGCTGTGACAGGATTGGAGAGGTTCAGTGAGCAAATGAAGACCCTTTGAAGTCATATTGCATGGTACCCATTCCACGGGTCTCAACTCTCCAGGTTTAAGGTATTCTTCCTTCAACTAAAATATGCATGTGGAACCCAGAGTATGATCAACCGTGTGATCGGGAGTCGTGTTCAAATATGTCTCAGTTTTCGTCCCCTGGTACTCGGGTGCAACATTCCAGAAGCTTTACTAACACTCTCCCGACTTGGAGAGTCAGTGCCTTTAAACTCCTGTTTGGCCCAGTTTGTAATTTCTGCGGAAGATGAATAGGAATAAGGAGAACCAATGAGAGACTAGCTGGAGGTGTCTGGACGGGCAAATTTAACTGTCATTTCCCACCAGGAAGAGGAATTAACCAAAGGCTCAGCGTGCCATGCCGGAAACAGATTAGGGCCTGAAGCAATCCTGCGGTGTTGCGGCCAGCTCACAAGAAAGCGAGTTGAAGAAAGGAGCTCAGGGGCACTGTAATTCACAAACCTGCAGAGTTATAAATGACAGCTATCGTCCAAAAATATAGTGAAGTAAGGCTGCCAAGAGGACTTGAAAGCGGGGCAGAATTGCAGGAAACCGATTTCAGGAGGTAGACTGGAATTGCATTGAAAGCATAGGAAAAGAGGCAGAACGTCGTCAATGATGCACTTGGCCAAAAAGGGCGTATGCGTTTTTTCCTGAATATATTCAGGAAAAAACGCATACGCCCTTTTTGGCCAACCAAGCAAACTTGCAAAGGAAATCTGCACTACAATGAAGTCTCACTTCCCCCCGGTCAAAAGGGCCATCTGAAAAAAGTGTAAAATCCAGAAAGGCAGGACAGGCCATGGAGAACTGGGAGCCTTGTTATACTGATGGGCGAGATGTAAATTGCCAACAGACACTCGGGAGAAGTGTATGGTGTTTCCTGAAACATCTAAAAAACAAAGCAACAGAGCCTAGGGCACTTCCACTTATGGTCCTATAGCTTAGGGAAATTAAAATCAAAAAGACACAGCCACCCCAAAATTTGGGACGCCTCTGTTTACAAGAACCTCGTTTACCGTACAAGTTCAGTATCACAGAAAGTGAAAAATGGATAAAGAACTTGTGGTACTTACGTACAATGCAGTATCACTCAGCAATGAAATCTCTGTCACCAGGCCCGTAGCAGCATAATGAGTGGATTCAGGTACGATGATTCTAACTGAAATAAGTCACACAGAAAAAGAAACATCATAAGATATCACTAATACACGGAATGTAAACTTGGCTACACAGGAACTGAATTCCAAAACAGAACAGGGTCTCAAATTTAGAAAACCAACTTATGCTTGCTTAAGGGGAAAGGTGAGTTGGGGTGCTGCATAAAACCAGAGATTGAAATGAGCACAGATAAAGTTCCTTAAGCCAAATATGGAATAGACAAGAGCTACTCCTTGCTCAACAAAATGGACACAACACCCCATATTAAACGCCTAAGAATGTATCTGACTAGTAAGTATCTTAAAACCTATGGATTGCTATGTGTCCGAAAGAGAATCAAGCATGTGTACAGGGGCATAAACGCAGCAGTGATAGGATTGGAGAGGTTCGGTGAGCAAATGAAGACCCTTTGAAGTCATATTGCATGGTACCCATTCCACGTTTTTCAACTACCCAGGTTTAATGTATTCTTCCTTCAGCTAAAACATGCATGTGGAACATAGAGTATGATCAACCATGTGATCGGGAGACGTGTTCAAATATGTCTCAGTTTTCCTCCCCTGGTACTCGGGTGCAACATTCCAGACGCTTTACTAACACTCTCCCGACTTGGAGAGTCAGTCCCTTTAACCTCCTGTTTGGCCCAGTTTGCAATTTCTGCGGAAGATGAACAGGAATAGCGAGAACCAATGAGAGATTAGCTGGAGGTGTCTGGACGGGCAAATTTAACTCTCATTTCCCACCAGGAAGAGGAATTAACCAAAGGCTCAGCGTGCCGTGCGAGAACCAGATTAGGGCCTGAAGCCATGCTGTGGTGTTGCGGCCAGCTCACAAGAAAGCGAGTTGAAGAAAGGAGCTCAGGGGCAATGTAATTCACAAACCTGCAGAGTTATAAATGACAGCTATCGTCCAAAAATATACTGAAGTAAGGCTGCCGAGAGGACTTGAAAGCGGGGCAGAATTGCAGGAAACCGATTTCAGGAGGTAGACTGGAATTGCATTGAAAGCATAGGAAAAGAGGCAGAACGTCCACAATGATGCACTTGGCCAAAAAGGGCGTATGCGTTTTTTCCTGAATATATTCAGGAAAAAATGCATACGCCCTTTTTGGCCAACCAAGCAAGCTTGCAAAGGAAATCTGCACTACAATGAAGTCTCACTTTCCCCCGGTCAAAAGGGCCATCTGAAAAAAGTGTAAAATCCAGAAAGGCAGGACAGGCCATGGAGAACTGGGAGCCTTGTTATGCTGATGGGAGGGATGTAAATTGCCAACAGACACTCGGGAGAAGTGTTTGGTGTTTCCTGAAACATCTAAAAAACACAGCAACAGAGCCTAGGGCACTTCCACTTATGGTCCTATAGCTTAGGGAAATTAAAATCAAAAAGACACAGCCACCCCAAAGTTTGGGACGGCTCTGTTTACAAGAACCTCGTTTACAGTACAAGTTCAACATCGCAGAAAGTGAAAAATGGATAAAGAAGTTGTGGTATTTACTTACAAAGCAAAATCACTCAGCAATGAAATCTATGTCATCAGGCCCTTAGCAGCACAATGAGTGGATTCAGGTATGATGATTCTAACTGAAATAAGTCACACAGAAAAAGAAACATCATAAGATATCAGTAATACACGGAATGTAAACTTGGCTACACAGGAACTGAATTACAGAACAGAACAGGGTCTCAAATTTAGAAAACCAACTTATGCTTGCTTAAGGGGAAAGGTGAGTTGGGGTGCTGCATAAAACCAGAGATTGAAATGAGCACAGATAAAGTTCCTTAAGCCAAATATGGAATAGACAAGAGCTACTCCTTGCTCAACGAAATGGACTCAACACCGCATATTAAACGCCTAAGAATGTACCTGACTAGTAAGTATCTTAAAAGCTATGGATTGCTATGTCTCCGAAAGAGAATCAAGCATGTGTACAGGGGCATAAACGCAGCAGTGATAGGATTGGAGAGGTTCAGTGAGCAAACGAAGACCCTTTGAAGTCATATTGCATGGTACCCATTCCACGGGTTTCAACTACCCAGGTTTAAGGTATTCTTCCTTCAGCTAAAACATGCATGTGGAACCTAGAGTATGATCAACCATGTGATCGGGAGACGTGTTCAAATATGTCTCAGTTTTCGTACCCTGGTACTCGGGTGCAACATTCCAGACGCTTTACTAACACTCTCCCGACTTGGAGAGTCAGTCCCTTTAACCTCCTGTTTGGCCCAGTTTGTAATTTCTGCGGAAGATGAACAAGAATAGCGAGAACCAATGAGAGACTAGCTGGAGGTGTCTGGAAGGGCAAATTTAACTCTCATTTCCCACCAGGAAGAGGAATTAACCAAAGGCTCAGCGTGCCGTGCCGGAACCAGATTAGGGCCTGAAGCCATCCTGCGGTGTTGCGGCCAAGTCACAAGAAAGCGAGTTGAAGAAAGGAGCTCAGGGGCACTGTAATTCACAAACCTGCAGAGTTATAAATGACAGCTATTGTCCAAAAATATACCGAAGTAAGGCTGCCAAGAGGACTTGAAAGCGGGGCAGAATTGCAGGAAACCGATTTCAGGAGGTAGACTGGAATTGCATTGAAAGCATAGGAAAAGAGGCAGAACGTCCACAATGATGCACTTGGCCAAAAAGGGCGTATGCGTTTTTTCCTGAATATATTCAGGAAAAAACGCATACGCCCTTTTTGGCCAACCAACCAAGCTTGCAAAGGAAATCTGCACTACAATGAAGTCTCACTTCCCCCCGGTCAAAAGGGCCATCTGAAAAAAGTGTAAAATCCAGAAAGGCAGGACAGGCCATGGAGAAATGGGAGCCTTGTTATGCTGATGGGCGGGATGTAAATTGCCAACAGACACTCGGGAGAAGTTTATGGTGTTTCCTGAAACATCTAAAAAACAAAGCAACAGATCCTAGGGCACTTCCACTTATGGTCCTATAGCTTAGGTAAATTAAAATCAAAAAGACACAGCCACCCCAAAGTTTGGGACGCCTCTGTTTACAAGAACCTCGATTACCGTACAAGTTCAACAACACAGAAAGTGAAAAATGGATAAAGAACTTGTGGTACTTATATAAAATGCAGTATCCCTCAGCAATGAAATCTATGTCATCAGGCCCGTAGAAGTATAATGAGTGGATTCAGGTACGATGATTCTAAGTGACATAAGTCACACAGAAAAAGAAACATCATAAGATATCAGTAATACATGGAATGTAAACTTGGCTACACAGGAACTGAATTACAGAACAGAACAGGGTCTCAAATTTAGAAAACCAACTTATGCTTGCTTAAGGGGAAAGGTGAGTTGGGGTGCTGCATAAAACCAGAGATTGAAATGAGCACAGATAAAGTTCCTTAAGCCAAATATGGAATAGACAAGAGCTACTCCTTGCTCAACGAAATGGACTCAACACCGCATATTAAACGCCTAAGAATGTACCTGACTAGTAAGTATCTTAAAACCTATGGATTGCTATGTCTCCAAAAGAGAATCAAGCACGTGTACAGGGGTTAAAACGCAGCAGTGATAGGATTGGAGAGGTTCGGTGAGCAAATGAAGACCCTTTGAAGTCATATTGCATGGTACCCATTCCACGGGTCTCAACTCTCCAGGTTTAAGGTATTCTTCCTTCAGCTAAAACATGCATGTGGAACCCAGAGTATGATCAACCGTGTGAACGGGAGACGTGTTCAAATATGTCTCAGTTTTCCTCCCCTGGTACTCGGGTGCAACATTCCAGACGCTTTACTAACCCTCTCCCCACTTGGAGAGTCAGCGCCTTTAACCTCCTGTTTGGCCCAGTTTGCAATTTCTGCGGAAGATGAACAGGAATAGGGAGAACCAATGATAGACTAGCTGGAGGTGTCTGGACGGGCAAATTTAACTCTGATTTCCCACCAGGAAGAGGAAATAACCAAAGGCTCAGCGTGCCGTGCCAGAACCAGATTAGGGCCTGAAGCCATCCTGCGGTGTTGCGGCCAGCTCACAAGAAAGCGAGTTGAAGAAAGGAGCTCAGGGGCACCCTAATGCACAAACCTGCAGAGTTATAAATGACAGCTATCGTCCAAAAATATACTGAAGTAAGGCTGCCAAGAGGACTTGAAAGCAGGACAGAATTGCAGGAAACCGATTTCAGGAGGTAGACTGGAATTGCATTGAAAGCATAGGAAAAGAGGCAGAACGTCCACAATGATGCACTTGGCCAAAAAGGGTGTATGCATTTTTTCTTGAATATATTCAGGAAAAAACACATACGCACTTGTTGGCCAACCAAGCAAACTTGCAAAGGAAATCTGCACTACAATGAAGTCTCACTTCCCCCCGGTCAAAAGGGCCATCTGAAAAAAGTGTAAAATCCAGAAAGGCAGGACAGGCCATGGAGAACTGGGAGCCTTGTTATGCTGATGGGCGGGATGTAAATTGCCAACAGACACTCGGGAGAAGTGTTTGGTGTTTCCTGAAACATCTAAAAAACACAGCAACAGAGCCTAGGGCACTTCCACTTATGGTCCTATAGCTTAGGGAAATTAAAATCAAAAAGACACAGCCACCCCAAAGTTTGGAACGGCTCTGTTTACAAGAACCTCGTTTACAGTACAAGTTCAACATCGCAGAAAGTGAAAAATGGATAAAGAAGTTGTGGTATTTACTTACAAAGCAATATCACTCAGCAATGAAATCTATGTCATCAGGCCCTTAGCAGCACAATGAGTGGATTCAGGTACGATGATTCTAACTGAAATAAGTCACACAGAAAAAGAAACATCATAAGATATCAGTAATACACGAAATGTAAACTTGGCTACACAGGAACTGAATTACAGAACAGAACACGGTCTCAAATTTAGAAAACCAACTTATGCTTGCTTAACGCGAAACGTGAGTTGGGGAGCTGCATAAAACCAGAGATTGAAATGAGCACAGATAAAGTTCCTTAAGCCAAATATGGAATAGACAAGAGCTACTCCTTGCTCAACGAAATGGACTCAGCACCGCATATTAAACGACTAAGTATGTACCTGACTAGTAAGTATCTTAAAACCTATGGATTGCTATGTCTCCGAAAGAGAATCAAGCATGTGTACAGGGGCATAAACGCAGCAGTGATAGGATTGGAGAGGTTCGGTGAGCAAATGAAGACCCTTTGAAGTCATATTGCATGGTACCCATTCCACGGGTTTCAACTACCCAGGTTTAAGGTATTCTTCCTTCAGCTAAAACATGCATGTGGAACCCAGAGTATGATCAACCATGTGATCGGGAGACGTGTTCAAATATGTCTCAGTTTTCGTACCCTGGTACTCGCGTGCAACATTCCAGACGCTTTACTAACACTCTCCCAACTTGGAGAGTCAGTCCCTTTAACCTCCTGTTTGGCCCAGTTTGCAATTTCTGTGGAAGATGAACAGGAATAGCGAGAACCAATGAGAGATTAGCTGGAGGTGTCTGGACGGGCAAATTTAACTCTCATTTCCCACCAGGAAGAGGAATTAACCAAAGGCTCAGCGTGCCGTGCCGGAACCAGATTAGGGCCTGAAGCCATGCTGCGGTGTTGCGGCCAGCTCACAAGAAAGCGAGTTGAAGAAAGGAGCTCAGGGGCAATGTAATTCACAAACCTGCAGAGTTATAAATGACAGCTATCGTCCAAAAATATACTGAAGTAAGGCTGCCAAGAGGACTTGAAAGCGGGGCAGAATTGCAGGAAACCGATTTCAGGAGGTAGACTGGAATTGCATTGAAAGCATAGGAAAAGAGGCAGAACGTCCACAATGATGCACTTGGCCAAAAAGGGCGTATGCGTTTTTCCTGAATATATTCGGGAAAAAACGCATACGCCCTTTTTGGCCAACCAACCAAGCTTGCAAAGGAAATCTGCACTACAATGAAGTCTCACTTCCCCCCGGTCAAAAGGGCCATCTGAAAAAAGTGTAAAATCCAGAAAGGCAGGACAGGCCATGGAGAACTGGGAGCCTTGTTATGCTGATGGGCGGGATGTAAATTGCCAACAGACACTCGGGAGAAGTGTTTGGTGTTTCCTGAAACATCTAAAAAACACAGCAACAGAGCCTAGGGCACTTCCACTTATGGTCCTATAGCTTAGGGAAATTAAAATCAAAAAGACACAGCCACCCCAAAGTTTGGGACGCCTCTGTTTACAAGAACCTCGTTTACCTTACAAGTTCAACATCACAGAAAGTGAAAAATGGATAAAGAACTTGTGGAACTTACGTACAATGCAGTATCACTCAGCAATGAAATCTCTGTCACCAGGCCCGTAGCAGCATAATGAGTGGATTCAGGTACGATGATTCTAACTGAAATAAGTCACACAGAAAAAGAAACATCATAAGATATCACTAATACACGGAATGTAAACTTGGCTACACAGGAACTGAATTCCAAAACAGAACAGGGTCTCAAATTTAGAAAACCAACTTATGCTTGCTTAAGGGGAAAGGTGAGTTGGGGTGCTGCATAAAACCAGAGATTGAAATGAGCACAGATAAAGTTCCTTAAGCCAAATATGGAATAGACAAGAGCTACTCCTTGCTCAACAAAATGGACTCAACACCCCATATTAAACGCCTAACAATGTACCTGACTAGTAAGTATCTTAAAACCTATGGATTGCTATGTCTCCGAAAGAGAATCAAGCATGTGTACAGGGGCATAAACGCAGCAGTGATAGGATTGGAGAGGTTCGGTGAGCAAATGAAGACCCTTTGAAGTCATATTGCATGGTACCCATTCCACGTGTTTCAACTACCCAGGTTTAATGTATTCTTCCTTCAGCTAAAACATGCATGTGGAACCTAGAGTATGATCAACCATGTGATCGGGAGACGTGTTCAAATATTTCTCAGTTTTCGTACGCTGGTACTCGGGTGCAACATTCCAGACGCTTTACTAACACTCTCCCGACTTGGAGAGTCAGTCCCTTTAACCTCCTGTTTGGCCCAGTTTGCAATTTCTGCGGAAGATGAACAGGAATAGCGAGAACCAATGAGAGATTAGCTGGAGGTGTCTGGACGGGCAAATTTAACTCTCATTTCCCACCAGGAAGAGGAATTAACCAAAGGCTCAGCGTGCCGTGCCGGAACCAGATTAGGGCCTGAAGCCATGCTGCGGTGTTGCGGCCAGCTCACAAGAAAGCGAGTTGAAGAAAGGAGCTCAGGGGCAATGTAATTCACAAACCTGCAGAGTTATAAATGACAGCTATCGTCCAAAAATATACTGAAGTAAGGCTGTCAAGAGGACTTGAAAGCGGGGCAGAATTGCAGGAAACCGATTTCAGGAGGTAGACTGGAATTGCATTGAAAGCATAGGAAAAGAGGCAGAACGTCCACAATGATGCACTTGGCCAAAAAGGGCGTATGCGTTTTTTCCTGAATATATTCAGGAAAAAACGCATACGCCCTTTTTGGCCAACCAAGCAAGCTTGTAAAGGAAATCTGCACTACAATGAAGTCTCACTTCCCCCCGGTCAAAAGGGCCATCTGAAAAAAGTGTAAAATCCAGAAAGGCAGGACAGGCCATGGAGAACTGGGAGCCTTGTTATGCTGATGGGCGGGATGTAAATTGCCAACAGACACTCCGGAGAAGTGTTTGGTGTTTCCTGAAACATCTAAAAAACACAGCAACAGAGCCTAGGGCACTTCCACTTATGGTCCTATAGCTTAGGGAAATTAAAATCAAAAAGACACAGCCACCCCAAAGTTTGGGACGGCTCTGTTTACAAGAACCTCGTTTACAGTACAAGTTCAACATCGCAGAAAGTGAAAAATGGATAAAGAAGTTGTGGTATTACTTACAAAGGAATATCACTCAGCAATGAAATCTATGTCATCAGGCCCTTAGCAACACAATGAGTGGATTCAGGTATGATGATTCTAACTGAAATAAGTCACACAGAAAAAGAAACATCATAAGATATCAGTAATACACGGAATGTAAACTTGACTACACAGGAACTGAATTACAGAACAGAACAGGGTCTCAAATTTAGAAAACCAACTTATGCTTGCTTAAGGGGAAAGGTGAGTTGGGGTGCTGCATAAAACCAGAGATTGAAATGAGCACAGATAAAGTTCCTTAAGCCAAATATGGAATAGACAAGAGCTACTCCTTGCTCAACGAAATGGACTCAACACCGCATATTAAACGTCTAAGAATGTACCTGACTAGTAAGTATCTTAAAACCTATGGATTGCTATGTGTCCGAAAGAGAATCAAGCATGTGTACAGGGGCATAAACGCAGCAGTGATAGGATTGGAGAGGTTCGGTGAGCAAATGAAGACCCTTTGAAGTCATATTTTATGGTACCCATTCCACGGGTTTCAACTACCCAGGTTTAAGGTATTCTTCCTTCAGCTAAAACATGCATGTGGAACCTAAAGTATGATCAACCATGTGATCGGGAGACGTGTTCAAATATGTCTCAGTTTTCGTACGCTGGTACTCGGGTGCAACATTCCAGACGCTTTACTAACACTCTCCCGACTTGGAGAGTCAGTGCCTTTAACCTCCTGTTTGGCCCAGTTTGCAATTTCTGTGGAAGATGAACAGGAATAGGGAGAACCAATGAGAGACTAGCTGGATGTGTCTGGACGGGCAAATTTAACTCTCATTTCCCACCAGGAAGAGGAAATAACCAAAGGCTCAGCGTGCCTTGCCGGAACCAGATTAGGGCCTGAAGCCATCCTGCGGTGTTGCGGCCAGCTCACAAGAAAGCGAGTTGAAGAAAGGAGCTCAGGGGCACTGTAATTCACAAACCTGCAGAGTTATAAATGACAGCTATCGTCCAAAAATATACTGAAGTAAGGCTGCCAAGAGGACTTGAAAGCGGGGCAGAATTGCAGGAAACCGATTTCAGGAGGTAGACTGGAATTGCATTGAAAGCATAGGAAAAGAGGTAGAACGTCCACAATGATGCACTTGGCCAAAAAGGGCGTATGCGTTTTTTCCTGAATATATTCGGGAAAAAACGCATACGCCCTTTTTGGCCAACCAACCAAGCTTGCAAAGGAAATCTGCACTACAATGAAGTCTCACTTCCCCCCGGTCAAAAGGGCCATCTGAAAAAAGTGTAAAATCCAGAAAGGCAGGACAGGCCATGGAGAACTGGGAGCCTTGTTATGCTGATGGGCGGGATGTAAATTGCCAACAGACACTCGGGAGAAGTGTTTGGTGTTTCCTGAAACATCTAAAAAACACAGCAACAGAGCCTAGGGCACTTCCACTTATGGTCCTATAGCTTAGGGAAATTAAAATCAAAAAGACACAGCCACCCCAAAGTTTGGGACGCCTCTGTTTACAAGAACCTCGTTTACCTTACAAGTTCAACATCACAGAAAGTGAAAAATGGATAAAGAACTTGTGGAACTTACGTACAATGCAGTATCACTCAGCAATGAAATCTCTGTCACCAGGCCCGTAGCAGCATAATGAGTGGATTCAGGTACGATGATTCTAACTGAAATAAGTCACACAGAAAAAGAAACATCATAAGATATCACTAATACACGGAATGTAAACTTGGCTACACAGGAACTGAATTCCAAAACAGAACAGGGTCTCAAATTTAGAAAACCAACTTATGCTTGCTTAAGGGGAAAGGTGAGTTGGGGTGCTGCATAAAACCAGAGATTGAAATGAGCACAGATAAAGTTCCTTAAGCCAAATATGGAATAGACAAGAGCTACTCCTTGCTCAACAAAATGGACTCAACACCCCATATTAAACGCCTAACAATGTACCTGACTAGTAAGTATCTTAAAACCTATGGATTGCTATGTCTCCAAAAGAGAATCAAGCATGTGTACAGGGGCATAAACGCAGCAGTGATAGGATTGGAGAGGTTCGGTGATCAAATGAAGACCCTTTGAAGTCATATTGCATGGTACCCATTCCACGTGTTTCAACTACCCAGGTTTAATGTATTCTTCCTTCAGCTAAAACATGCATGTGGAACCTAGAGTATGATCAACCATGTGATCGGGAGACGTGTTCAAATATGTCTCAGTTTTCGTACCCTGGTACTCGGGTGCAACATTCCAGACGCTTTACTAACACTCTCCCGACTTGGAGAGTCAGTCCCTTTAACCTCCTGTTTGGCCCAGTTTGCAATTTCTGCGGAAGATGAACAGGAATAGCGAGAACCAATGAGAGATTAGCTGGAGGTGTCTGGACGGGCAAATTTAACTCTCATTTCCCACCAGGAAGAGGAATTAACCAAAGGCTCAGCGTGCCGTGCCGGAACCAGATTAGGGCCTGAAGCCATGCTGCGGTGTTGCGGCCAGCTCACAAGAAAGCGAGTTGAAGAAAGGAGCTCAGGGGCAATGTAATTCACAAACCTGCAGAGTTATAAATGACAGCTATCGTCCAAAAATATACTGAAGTAAGGCTGTCAAGAGGACTTGAAAGCGGGGCAGAATTGCAGGAAACCGATTTCAGGAGGTAGACTGGAATTGCATTGAAAGCATAGGAAAAGAGGCAGAACGTCCACAATGATGCACTTGGCCAAAAAGGGCGTATGCGTTTTTTCCTGAATATATTCAGGAAAAAACGCATACGCCCTTTTTGGCCAACCAAGCAAGCTTGTAAAGGAAATCTGCACTACAATGAAGTCTCACTTCCCCCCAGTCAAAAGGGCCATCTGAAAAAAGTGTAAAATCCAGAAAGGCAGGACAGGCCATGGAGAACTGGGAGCCTTGTTATGCTGATGGGCGGGATGTAAATTGCCAACAGACACTCCGGAGAAGTGTTTGGTGTTTCCTGAAACATCTAAAAAACACAGCAACAGAGCCTAGGGCACTTCCACTTATGGTCCTATAGCTTAGGGAAATTAAAATCAAAAAGACACAGCCACCCCAAAGTTTGGGACGGCTCTGTTTACAAGAACCTCGTTTACAGTACAAGTTCAACATCGCAGAAAGTGAAAAATGGATAAAGAAGTTGTGGTATTACTTACAAAGGAATATCACTCAGCAATGAAATCTATGTCATCAGGCCCTTAGCAACACAATGAGTGGATTCAGGTATGATGATTCTAACTGAAATAAGTCACACAGAAAAAGAAACATCATAAGGTATCAGTAATACACGGAATGTAAACTTGACTACACAGGAACTGAATTACAGAACAGAACAGGGTCTCAAATTTAGAAAACCAACTTATGCTTGCTTAAGGGGAAAGGTGAGTTGGGGTGCTGCATAAAACCAGAGATTGAAATGAGCACAGATAAAGTTCCTTAAGCCAAATATGGAATAGACAAGAGCTACTCCTTGCTCAACGAAATGGACTCAACACCGCATATTAAACGTCTAAGAATGTACCTGACTAGTAAGTATCTTAAAACCTATGGATTGCTATGTGTCCGAAAGAGAATCAAGCATGTGTACAGGGGCATAAACGCAGCAGTGATAGGATTGGAGAGGTTCGGTGAGCAAATGAAGACCCTTTGAAGTCATATTTTATGGTACCCATTCCACGGGTTTCAACTACCCAGGTTTAAGGTATTCTTCCTTCAGCTAAAACATGCATGTGGAACCTAAAGTATGATCAACCATGTGATCGGGAGACGTGTTCAAATATGTCTCAGTTTTCGTACGCTGGTACTCGGGTGCAACATTCCAGACGCTTTACTAACACTCTCCCGACTTGGAGAGTCAGTGCCTTTAACCTCCTGTTTGGCCCAGTTTGCAATTTCTGTGGAAGATGAACAGGAATAGGGAGAACCAATGAGAGACTAGCTGGATGTGTCTGGACGGGCAAATTTAACTCTCATTTCCCACCAGGAAGAGGAAATAACCAAAGGCTCAGCGTGCCTTGCCGGAACCAGATTAGGGCCTGAAGCCATCCTGCGGTGTTGCGGCCAGCTCACAAGAAAGCGAGTTGAAGAAAGGAGCTCAGGGGCACTGTAATTCACAAACCTGCAGAGTTATAAATGACAGCTATCGTCCAAAAATATACTGAAGTAAGGCTGCCAAGAGGACTTGAAAGCGGGGCAGAATTGCAGGAAACCGATTTCAGGAGGTAGACTGGAATTGCATTGAAAGCATAGGAAAAGAGGTAGAACGTCCACAATGATGCACTTGGCCAAAAAGGGCGTATGCGTTTTTTCCTGAATATATTCGGGAAAAAACGCATACGCCCTTTTTGGCCAACCAAGCAAGCTTGCAAAGGAAATCTGCACTACAATGAAGTCTCACTTCCCCCCGGTCAAAAGGGCCATCTGAAAAAAGTGTAAAATCCAGAAAGGCAGGACAGGCCATGGAGAACTGGGAGCCTTGTTATGCTGATGGGCGGGATGTAAATTGCCAACAGACACTCGGGAGAAGTGTTTGGTGTTTCCTGAAACATCTAAAAAACACAGCAACAGAGCCTAGGGCACTTCCACTTATGGTCCTATAGCTTAGGGAAATTAAAATCAAAAAGACACAGCCACCCCAAAGTTTGGGACGCCTCTGTTTACAAGAACCTCGTTTACCTTACAAGTTCAACATCACAGAAAGTGAAAAATGGATAAAGAACTTGTGGAACTTACGTACAATGCAGTATCACTCAGCAATGAAATCTCTGTCACCAGGCCCGTAGCAGCATAATGAGTGGATTCAGGTACGATGATTCTAACTGAAATAAGTCACACAGAAAAAGAAACATCATAAGATATCACTAATACACGGAATGTAAACTTGGCTACACAGGAACTGAATTCCAAAACAGAACAGGGTCTCAAATTTAGAAAACCAACTTATGCTTGCTTAAGGGGAAAGGTGAGTTGGGGTGCTGCATAAAACCAGAGATTGAAATGAGCACAGATAAAGTTCCTTAAGCCAAATATGGAATAGACAAGAGCTACTCCTTGCTCAACAAAATGGACTCAACACCCCATATTAAACGCCTAACAATGTACCTGACTAGTAAGTATCTTAAAACCTATGGATTGCTATGTCTCCGAAAGAGAATCAAGCATGTGTACAGGGGCATAAACGCAGCAGTGATAGGATTGGAGAGGTTCGGTGATCAAATGAAGACCCTTTGAAGTCATATTGCATGGTACCCATTCCACGTGTTTCAACTACCCAGGTTTAATGTATTCTTCCTTCAGCTAAAACATGCATGTGGAACCTAGAGTATGATCAACCATGTGATCGGGAGACGTGTTCAAATATGTCTCAGTTTTCGTACCCTGGTACTCGGGTGCAACATTCCAGACGCTTTACTAACACTCTCCCGACTTGGAGAGTCAGTCCCTTTAACCTCCTGTTTGGCCCAGTTTGCAATTTCTGCGGAAGATGAACAGGAATAGCGAGAACCAATGAGAGATTAGCTGGAGGTGTCTGGACGGGCAAATTTAACTCTCATTTCCCACCAGGAAAAGGAATTAACCAAAGGCTCAGCGTGCCGTGCCGGAACCAGATTAGGGCCTGAAGCCATGCTGCGGTGTTGCGGCCAGCTCACAAGAAAGCGAGTTGAAGAAAGGAGCTCAGGGACAATGTAATTCACAAACCTGCAGAGTTATAAATGACAGCTATCGTCCAAAAATATACTGAAGTAAGGCTGCCAAGAGGACTTGAAAGCGGGACAGAATTGCAGGAAACCGATTTCACGAGGTAGACTGGAATTGCATTGAAAGCATAGGAAAAGAGGCAGAACGTCCACAATGATGCACTTGGCCAAAAAGGGCGTATGCGTTTTTTCCTGAATATATTCAGGAAAAAACGCATACGCCCTTTTTGGCCAACCAAGCAAGCTTGCAAAGGAAATCTGCACTACAATGAAGTCTCACTTCCTTCCGGTCAAAAGGGCCATCTGAAAAAAGTGTAAAATCCAGAAAGGCAGGACAGGCCATGGAGAACTGGGAGCCTTGTTATGCTGATGGGCGGGATGTAAATTGCCAACAGACACTCGGGAGAAGTGTATGGTGTTTCCTGAAACATCTAAAAAACAAAGCAACAGAGCCTAGGGCACTTCCACTTATGGTCCTATAGCTTAGGGAAATTAAAATCAAAAAGACACAGCCACCCCAAAGTTTGGGACGCCTCTGTTTACAAGAACCTCGTTTACCGTACAAGTTCAGTATCACAGAAAGTGAAAAATGGATAAAGAAGTTGTGGTATTTACTTACAAAGCAATATCACTCAGCAATGAAATCTATGTCATCAGGTCCTTAGCAGCACAATGAGTGGATTCAGGTACGATGATTCTAACTGAAATAAGTCACACAGAAAAAGAAACATCATAAGATATCAGTAATACACGGAATGTAAACTTGGCTACACAGGAACTGAATTACAGAACAGAACAGGGTCTCAAATTTAGAAAACCAACTTATGCTTGCTTAAGGGGAAAGGTGAGTTGGGGTGCTGCATAAAACCAGAGATTGAAATGAGCACAGATAAAGTTCCTTAAGCCAAATATGGAATAGTCAAGAGCTACTCCTTGCTCAACGAAATGGACTCAACACCCCATATTAAACGCCTAAGAATGTACCTGACTAGTAAGTATCTTAAAACCTATGGATTGCTATGTCTCCGAAAGCGAATCAAGCATGTGTACAGGGGCATAAACGCAGCAGTGATAGGATTGGAGAGGTTCGGTGAGCAAATGAAGACCCTTTGAAGTCATATTGCATGGTACCCATTCCACGGGTTTCAACTACCCAGGTTTAAGGTATTCTTCCTTCAGCTAAAACATGCATGTGGAACCTAGAGTATGATCAACCACGTGATCGGGAGTCGTGTTCAAATATGTCTCAGTTTTCGTACCCTGGTACTCGGGTGCAACATTCCAGACGCTTTACTAACACTCTCCCCACTTGGAGAGTCAGCGCCTTTAACCTCCTGTTTGGACCAGTTTGCAATTTCTGCGGAAGATGAACAGGAATAAGGAGAACCAATGAGAGACTAGCTGGAGGTGTCTGGACGGGCAAATTTAACTCTCATTTCCCACCAGGAAGAGGAATTAACCAAAGGCTCAGCGTGCCATGCCGGAACCAGATTAGGGCCTGAAGCCATCCTGCGGTGTTGCGGCCAGGTCACAAGAAAGCGATTTGAAGAAAGTAGCTCAGGGGCACTGTAATGCACAAACCGGCAGAGTTATAAATGACAGCTATCGTCCAAAAATATACTGAAGTTAGGCTGCCAAGAGGACTTGAAAGCGGGACAGAATTGCAGGAAACCGATTTCAGGAGGTAGACTGGAATTGCATTGAAAGCATAGGAAAAGAGGCAGAACGTCCACAATGATGCACTTGGCCAAAAAGGGCGTATGCATTTTTTCTTGAATATATTCAGGAAAAAACGCATACGCACTTGTTGGCCAACCAAGCAAACTTGCAAAGGAAATCTGCACTACAATGAAGTCTCACTTCCCCCCGGTCAAAAGGGCCATCTGAAAAAAGTGTAAAATCCAGAAAGGCAGGAAAGGTCATGGAGAACTGGGAGCCTTGTTATGCTGATGGGCGGGATGTAAATTGCCAAGAGACACTCGGGAGAAGTGTATGGTGTTTCCTGAAACATCTAAAAAACAAAGCAACAGAGCCTAGGGCACTTCCACTTATGGTCCTATAGCTTAGGGAAATTAAAATCAAAAAGACACAGCCACCCCAAAGTTTGGGACGCCTCTGTTTACAAGAACCTCGTTTACCGTACAAGTTCAGTATCACAGAAAGTGAAAAATGGATAAAGAACTTGTGGTACTTACGTACAATGCAGTATCACTCAGCAATGAAATCTATGTCATCAGGCCCTTAGCAGCATAATAAGTGGATTCAGGTTCGATGATTCTAACTGAAATAAGTCACACAGAAAAAGAAACATCATAAGATATCACTAATACACGGAATGTAAACTTGGCTACACAGGAACTGAATTCCAAAACAGAACAGGGTCTCAAATTTAGAAAACCAACTTATGCTTGCTTAAGAGGAAAGGTGAGTCGGGGTGCTGCATAAAACCAGAGATTGAAATGAGCACAGATAAAGTTCCTTAAGCCAAATATGGAATAGACAAGAGCTACTCCTTGCTCAACGAAATGGACTCAACACCGCATATTAAACGCCTAAGAATGTACCTGACTAGTAAGTATCTTAAAACCTATGGATTGCTATGTCTCCAAAAGAGAATCAATCGTATGTACAGGGGCATAAACGCAGCAGTGATAGGATTGGAGAGGTTCGGTGAGCAAATGAAGACCCTTTGAAGTCATATTGCATGGTACCCATTCCACGGGTCTCAACTCTCCAGATTTAAGGTATTCTTCCTTGAGCTAAATCATGCATGTAGAACCCAGAGTATGATCAACTGTGTGAAAGGGAGACGTGTTCAAATATGTCTCAGTTTTCCTCCCCTGGTACTCGGGTGCAACATTCCAGACGCTTTACTAACACTCTCCCCACTTGGAGAGTCAGTGCCTTTAACCTCCTGTTTGGCCCAGTTTGCAATTTCTGCGGAAGATGAACAGGAATAGGGAGAACCAATGAGAGACTAGCTGGAGGTGTCTGGACGGGCAAATTTAACTCTCATTTTCCACCAGGAAGAGGAAATAACCAAAGGCTCAGCGTGCCGTGCCGGAACCAGATTAGGGACTGAAGCCATCCTGCGGTGTTGCGTCCAGGTCACAAGAAAGCGAGTTGAAGAAAGTAGCTAAGGGGCAATGTAATTCACAAACCTGCAGAGTTATAAATGACAGCGATCGTCCAAAAATATACTGAAGTAAGGCTGCCAAGAGGACTTGAAAGCGGGGCAGAATTGCAGGAAACCGATTTCAGGAGGTAGACTGGAATTGCATTGAAAGCATAGGAAAAGAGGCAGAACGTCCACAATGATGCACTTGGCCAAAAAGGGCGTATGCGTTTTTTCCTGAATATATTCAGGAAAAAACGCATACGCCCTTTTTGGCCAACCAAGCAAGCTTGCAAAGGAAATCTGCACTACAATGAAGTCTCACTTCCTTCCGGTCAAAAGGGCCATCTGGAGAAAGTGTAAAATCCAGAAAGGCAGGACAGGCCATGGAGAACTGGGAGCCTTGTTATGCTGATGGGCGGGATGTAAATTGCCAACAGACACTCGGGAGAAGTGTATGGTGTTTCCTGAAACATCTAAAAAACAAAGCAACAGAGCCTAGGGCACTTCCAGTTATGGTCCTATAGCTTAGGGAAATTAAAATCAAAAAGACACAGCCACCCCAAAGTTTGGGATGGCTCTGTTTACAAGAACATCGTTTACAGTACAAGTTCAACATCGCAGAAAGCGAAAAATGGATAAAGAAGCTGTGGTATTTACTTACAAAGCAATATCACTCAGCAATGAAATCTATGTCATCAGGCCCTTAGCAGCACAATGAGTGGATTCAGGTATGATGATTCTAACTGAAATAAGTCACACAGAAAAAGAAACATCATAAGATATCAGTAATACATGGAATGTAAACTTGGCTACACAGGAACTGAATTACAGAACAGAACAGGGTCTCAAATTTAGAAAACCAACTTATGCTTGCTTAAGGGGAAAGGTGAGTTGGGGTGCTGCATAAAACTAGAGATTGAAATGAGCACAGATAAAGTTCCTTAAGCCAAATATGGAATAGACAAGAGCTACTCCTTGCTCAACGAAATGGACTCAACACCCCATATTAAACGCCTAAGAATGTACCTGACTAGTAAGTAACTTAAAACCTAGGGATTGCTATGTCTCCAAAAGAGAATCAAGCGTGTGTACAGGGGCATAAACGCAGCAGTGATAGGATTGGAGAGGTTCGGTGAGCAAATGAAGACCCTTTGAAGTCATATTGCATGGTACCCATTCCACGGGTTTCAACTACCCAGGTTTAAGGTATTCTTCCTTCAGCTAAAATATGCATGTGGAACCTAGAGTATGATCAACCATGTGATCGGGAGACGTGTTCAAATATGTCTCAGTTTTCCTCCCCTGGTACTCGGGTGCAACATTCCAGACACTTTACTAACACTCTCCCGACTTGGAGAGTCAGTGCCTTTAACCTCCTGTTTGGCCCAGTTTGCAATTTCTGCGGAAGATGAACAGGAATAGCGAGAACCAATGAGAGACTAGCTGGAGGTGTCTGGAGGGGCAAATTTAACTCTCATTTCCCACCAGGAAGAGGAATTAACCAAAGGCTCAGCGTGCCGTGCCGGAACGAGATTAGGGCCTGAAGCCATGCTGCGGTGTTGCGGCCAGCTCACAAGAAAGCGAGTTGAAGAAAGGAGCTCAGGGGCACTGTAATGCACAAACCTGCAGAGTTATAAATGACAGCTATTGTCCAAAAATATACTGAAGTAAGGCTGCCAAGAGGACTTGAAAGCGGGGCAGAATTGCAGGAAACCGATTTCAGGAGGTAGACTGGAATTGCATTGAAAGCATAGGAAAAGAGGCAGAGCGTCCACAATGATGCACTTGGAGAAAAAGGGCGTATGCGTTTTTTCCTGAATATATTCAGGAAAAAACGCATACGCACTTTTTGGCCAACCAAGCAAGCTTGCAAAGGAAATCTGCAATACAATGAGGTCTCACTTCCCCCCGGTCAAAAGGGCCATCTGAACAAAGTGTAAAATCCAGAAAGACAGGACAGGCCATGGAGAACTGGGAGCCTTGTTATGCTGATGGGCGGGATGTAAATTGCCAACAGACACTCGGAAGAAGTGTATGGTGTTTCCTGAAACATCTAAAAAACAAAGCAACAGAGCCTAGGGCACTTCCACTTATGGTCCTATAGCTTAGGGAAATTAAAATCAAAAAGACACAGCCACCCCAAAGTTTGGGACGCCTCTGTTTACAAGAACCTCGTTTACCGTACAAGTTCAGTATCACAGAAAGTGAAAAATGGATAAAGAACTTGTGGTACTTACGTACAATGCAGTATCACTCAGCAATGAAATCTATGTCATCAGGCCCTTAGCAGCATAATAAGTGGATTCAGGTTCGATGATTCTAACTGAAATAAGTCACACAGAAAAAGAAACATCATAAGATATCACTAATACACGGAATGTAAACTTGGCTACACAGGAACTGAATTCCAAAACAGAACAGGGTCTCAAATTTAGAAAACCAACTTATGCTTGCTTAAGAGGAAAGGTGAGTCGGGGTGCTGCATAAAACCAGAGATTGAAATGAGCACAGATAAAGTTCCTTAAGCCAAATATGGAATAGACAAGAGCTACTCCTTGCTCAACGAAATGGACTCAACACCGCATATTAAACGCCTAAGAATGTACCTGACTAGTAAGTATCTTAAAACCTATGGATTGCTATGTCTCCAAAAGAGAATCAATCGTATGTACAGGGGCATAAACGCAGCAGTGATAGGATTGGAGAGGTTCGGTGAGCAAATGAAGACCCTTTGAAGTCATATTGCATGGTACCCATTCCACGGGTCTCAACTCTCCAGATTTAAGGTATTCTTCCTTGAGCTAAATCATGCATGTAGAACCCAGAGTATGATCAACTGTGTGAAAGGGAGACGTGTTCAAATATGTCTCAGTTTTCCTCCCCTGGTACTCGGGTGCAACATTCCAGACGCTTTACTAACACTCTCCCCACTTGGAGAGTCAGTGCCTTTAACCTCCTGTTTGGCCCAGTTTGCAATTTCTGCGGAAGATGAACAGGAATAGGGAGAACCAATGAGAGACTAGCTGGAGGTGTCTGGACGGGCAAATTTAACTCTCATTTTCCACCAGGAAGAGGAAATAACCAAAGGCTCAGCGTGCCGTGCCGGAACCAGATTAGGGACTGAAGCCATCCTGCGGTGTTGCGTCCAGGTCACAAGAAAGCGAGTTGAAGAAAGTAGCTAAGGGGCACTGTAATTCACAAACCTGCAGAGTTATAAATGACAGCGATCGTCCAAAAATATACTGAAGTAAGGCTGCCAAGAGGACTTGAAAGCGGGGCAGAATTGCAGGAAACCGATTTCAGGAGGTAGACTGGAATTGCATTGAAAGCATAGGAAAAGAGGCAGAACGTCCACAATGATGCACTTGGCCAAAAAGTGCGTATGCGTTTTTTCCTGAATATATTCAGGAAAAAACGCATACGCCCTTTTTGGCCAACCAAGCAAGCTTGCAAAGGAAATCTTCACTACAATGAAGTCTCACTTCCTTCCGGTCAAAAGGGCCATCTGAAAAAAGTGTAAAATCCAGAAAGGCAGGACAGGCCATGGAGAACTGGGAGCCTTGTTATGCTGATGGGCGGGATGTAAATTGCCAACAGACACTTGGGAGAAGTGTATGGTGTTTCCTGAAACATCTAAAAAACAAAGCAACAGAGCCTAGGGCACTTCCACTTATGGTCCTATAGCTTAGGGAAATTAAAATCAAAAAGACACAGCCACCCCAAAGTTTGGAACGGCTCTGTTTACAAGAACCTCGTTTACAGTACAAGTTCAACATCGCAGAAAGTGAAAAATGGATAAAGAAGTTGTGGTATTTACTTACAAAGCAATATCACTCAGCAATGAAATCTATGTCCTCAGGCCCTTAGCAGCACAATGAGTGGATTCAGGTATGATGCTTCTAACTGAAATAAGTCACACAGAAAAAGAAACATCATAAGATATCAGTAATACATGGAATGTAAACTTGGCTACACAGGAACTGAATTACAGAACAGAACAGGGTCTCAAATTTAGAAAACCAACTTATGCTTGCTTAAGGGGAAAGGTGAGTTGGGGTGCTGCATAAAACCAGAGATTGAAATGAGCACAGATAAAGTTCCTTAAGCCAAATATGGAATAGACAAGAGCTACTCCTTGTTCAACGAAATGGACTCAACACCGCATATTAAACGCCTAAGAATGTACCTGACTAGTAAGTATCTTAAAACCTATGGATTGCTATGTCTCCGAAAGAGAATCAAGCATGTGTACAGGGGCATAAACGCAGCAGTGATAGGATTGGAGAGGTTCGGTGAGCAAATGAAGCCCCTTTGAAGTCATATTGCATGGTACCCATTCCACGGGTCTCAATTCTCCAGGTTTAAGGTATTCTTCCTTCAGCTAAAACATGCATGTGGAACCCAGAGTATGATCAACCGTGTGAACGGGAGACGTGTTCAAATATGTCTCAGTTTTCCTCCCCTGGTACTCGGGTGCAACATTCCAGACGCTTTACTAACACTCTCCCCACTTGGAGAGTCAGCGCCTTTAACCTCCTGTTTGGCCCAGTTTGCAATTTCTGCGGAAGATGAACAGGAATAGGGAGAACCAATGAGAGACTAGCTGGAGGTGTCTGGACGGGCAAATTTAACTCTCATTTCCCACCAGGAAGAGGAAATAACCAAAGGCTCAGCGTGCCATGCCGGAACCAGATTAGGGCCTGAAGCCATCTTGCGGTGTTGCAGCCAGCTCACAAGAAAGCGAGTTGAAGAAAGGAGCTCAGGGGCACTGTAATTCACAAACCTGCAGAGTTATAAATGACAGCTATCGTCCAAAAATATACTGAAGTAAGGCTGCCAAGAGGACTTGAAAGCGGGGCAGAATTGCAGGAAACCGATTTCAGGAGGTAGACTGGAATTGCATTGAAAGCATAGGAAAAGAGGCAGAACGTCCACAATGATGCACTTGGCCAAAAAGGGCGTATGCGTTTTTTCCTGAATATATTCAGGAAAAAACGCATACGCCCTTTTTGGCCAACCAAGCAAGCTTGCAAAGGAAATCTGCACTACAATGAAGTCTCACTTCCCCCCAGTCAAAAGGGCCATCTGAAAAAAGTGTAAAATCCAGAAAGGCAGGACAGGCCATGGAGAACTGGGAGCCTTGTTATGCTGATGGGCGGGATGTAAATTGCCAAGAGACACTTGGGAGGAGTGTATGGTGTTTCCTGAAACATCTAAAAAACAAAGCAACAGAGCCTAGGGCACTTCCACTTATGGTCCTATAGCTTAGGGAAATTAAAATCAAAAAGACACAGCCACCCCAAAGTTTGAGACGCCTCTGTTTACAAGAACCTCGTTTACCGTACAAGTTCAGTATCACAGAAAGTGAAAAATGGATAAAGAACTTGTGGTACTTACGTACAATGCAGTATCACTCAGCAATGAAATCTATGTCATCAGGCCCGTAGCAGCATAATGAGTGGATTCAGGTACGATGATTCTAACTGAAATAAGTCACACAGAAAAAGAAACATCATAAGATATCACTAATACACGGAATGTAAACTTGGCTACACAGGAACTGAATTCCAAAACAGAACAGGGTCTCAAATTTAGAAAACCAACTTATGCTTGCTTAAGGGGAAAGGTGAGTTGGGGTGCTGCATCAAACCAGAGATTGAAATGAGCACAGATAAAGTTCCTTAAGCCAAATATGGAATAGACAAGAGCTACACCTTGCTCAACGAAATGGACTCAACACCCCATATTAAACGCCTAAGAATGTACCTGACTAGTAAGTATCTTAAAAGCTATGGATTGCTATGTCTCCAAAAGAGAATCAAGCATGCGTACAGGGGCATAAACGCAGCAGTGATAGGATTGGAGAGGTTCGGTGAGCAAATGAAGACCCTTTGAAGTCATATTGCATGGTACCCATTCCACGGGTCTCAACTCTCCAGTTTTAAGGTATTCTTCCTTCAGCTAAATCATGCATGTGGAACCCAGAGTATGATCAACCGTGTGAACGGGAGACGTGTTCAAATATGTCTCAGTTTTCGTACCCTGGTACTCGGGTGCAACATTCCAGACGCTTTACTAACACTCTCCCCACTTGGAGAGTCAGTCTCTTTAACCTCCTGTTTGGCCCAGTTTGCAATTTCTGCGGAAGATGAACAGGAATAGTGAGAACCAATGAGAGACTAGCTGGAGGTGTCTGGACGGGCAAATTTAACTCTCATTTCCCACCAGGAAGAGGAAATAAGCAAAGGCTCAGCGTGCCATGCCGGAACCAGATTAGGGCCTGAAGCCATCTTGCGGTGTTGCAGCCAGCTCACAAGAAAGCGAGTTGAAGAAAGGAGCTCAGGGGCACTGTAATTCACAAACCTGCAGAGTTATAAATGACAGCTATCGTCCAAAAATATACTGAAGTAAGGCTGCCAAGAGGACTTGAAAGCGGGGCAGAATTGCAGGAAACCGATTTCAGGAGGTAGACTGGAATTGCATTGAAAGCATAGGAAAAGAGGCAGAACGTCCACAATGATGCACTTGGCCAAAAAGGGCGTATGCGTTTTTTCCTGAATATATTCAGGAAAAAACGCATACGCCCTTTTTGGCCAACCAAGCAAGCTTGCAAAGGAAATCTGCACTACAATGAAGTCTCACTTCCCCCCAGTCAAAAGGGCCAACTGAAAAAAGTGTAAAATCCAGAAAGGCAGGACAGGCCATGGAGAACTGGGAGCCTTGTTATGCTGATGGGCGGGATGTAAATTGCCAAGAGACACTTGGGAGGAGTGTATGGTGTTTCCTGAAACATCTAAAAAACAAAGCAACAGAGCCTAGGGCACTTCCACTTATGGTCCTATAGCTTAGGGAAATTAAAATCAAAAAGACACAGCCACCCCAAAGTTTGGAACGGCTCTGTTTACAAGAACCTCGTTTACCGTACAAGTTCAACATCACAGAATGTGAAAAATGGATAAAGAACTTGTGGTACTTACGTACAATGCAGTATCACTCAGCAATGAAATCTATGTCATCAGGCCCGTAGCAGCATAATGAGTGGATTCAGGTATGATGATTCTAACTGAAATAAGTCACACAGAAAAAGAAACATCATAAGATATCACTAATATACGGAATGTAAACTTGGCTACACAGGAACTGAATTCCAAAACAGAACAGGGTCTCAAATTTAGAAAACCAACTTATGCTTGCTTAAGGGGAAAGGAGAGTTGGGGTGCTGCATAAAACCAGAGATTGAAATGAGCACAGATAAAGTTCCTTAAGCCAAATATGGAATAGACAAGAGCTACTCCTTGCTCAACAAAATGGACTCAACACCCCATATTAAACGCCTAAAAATGTACCTGACTAGTAAGTATCTTAAAACCTATGGATTGCTAAGTCTCCAAAAGAGAATCAAGCGTGTGTACAGGGGCATAAACGCAGCAGTGATAGGATTGGAGAGGTTCAGTGAGCAAATGAAGACCCTTTGAAATCATATTGCATGGTACCCATTCCACGGGTCTCAACTCTCCAGGTTTAAGGTATTCTTCCTTCAGCTAAAACATGCATGTGGAACCCAGAGTATGATCAACCGTGTGAACGGGAGACGTGTTCAAATATGTCTCAGTTTTCCTCCCCTGGTACTCGGGTGCAACATTCCAGACGCTTTACTAACACTCTCCCCACTTGGAGAGTCAGCGCCTTTAACCTCCTGTTTGGCCCAGTTTGCAATTTCTGCGGAAGATGAACAGGAATAGGGAGAACCAATGAGAGACTAGCTGGAGGTGTCTGAACGGGCAAATTTAACTCTCATTTCCCACCAGGAAGAGGAAATAACCAAAGGCTCAGCGTGCCGTGCCAGAACCAGATTAGGGCCTGAAGCCATCCTGCGGTGTTGCGGCCAGCTCACAAGAAAGCGAGTTGAAGAAAGGAGCTCAGGGGCACTGTAATTCACAAACCTGCAGAGTTATAAATGACAGCTATCGTCCAAAAATATACTGAAGTAAGGCTGCCAAGAGGACTTGAAAGCGGGGCAGAATTGCAGGAAACCGATTTCAGGAGGTAGACTGGAATTGCATTGAAAGCATAGGAAAAGAGGCAGAACGTCCACAATGATGCACTTGGCCAAAAAGGGCGTATGCGTTTTTTCCTGAATATATTCAGGAAAAAACGCATACGCCCTTTTTGGCCAACCAAGCAAGCTTGCAAAGGAAATCTGCACTACAATGAAGTCTCACTTCCCCCCGGTCAAAAGGGCCATCTGAAAAAAGTGTAAAATCCAGAAAGGCAGGACAGGCCATGGAGAACTGGAAGCCTTGTTATGCTGATGGGCGGGATGTAAATTGCCAACAGACACTCGGGAGAAGTGTATGGTGTTTCCTGAAACATCTAAAAAACAAAGCAACAGAGCCTAGGGCACTTCCACTTATGGTCCTATAGCTTAGGGAAATTAAAATCAAAAAGACACAGCCACCCCAAAGGTTGGAACGGCTCTGTTTACAAGAACCTCGTTTACAGTACAAGTTCAACATCGCAGAAAGTGAAAAATGGATAAAGAGGTTGTGGTATTTACTTACAAAGCAATATCACTCAGCAATGAAATCTATGTCATCAGGCCCTTAGCAGCACAATGAGTGGATTCAGGTATGATGATTCTAACTGAAATAAGTCACACAGAAAAAGAAACATCATAAGATATCAGTAATACATGGAATGTAAACTTGGCTACACAGGAACTGAATTACAGAACAGAACAGGGTCTCAAATTTAGAAAACCAACTTATGCTTGCTTAAGGGGAAAGGTGAGTTGGGGTGCTGCATAAAACCAGAGATTGAAATGAGCACAGATAAAGTTCCTTAAGCCAAATATGGAATAGACAAGAGCTACTCCTTGTTCAACGAAATGGACTCAACACCGCATATTAAACGCCTAAGAATGTACCTGACTAGTAAGTATCTTAAAACCTATGGATTGCTATGTCTCCGAAAGAGAATCAAGCATGTGTACAGGGGCATAAACGCAGCAGTGATAGGATTGGAGAGGTTCGGTGAGCAAATGAAGCCCCTTTGAAGTCATATTGCATGGTACCCATTCCACGGGTCTCAACTCTCCAGGTTTAAGGTATTCTTCCTTCAGCTAAAACATGCATGTGGAACCCAGAGTATGATCAACCGTGTGAACGGGAGACGTGTTCAAATATGTCTCAGTTTTCCTCCCCTGGTACTCGGGTGCAACATTCCAGACGCTTTACTAACACTCTCCCCACTTGGAGAGTCAGTCCCTTTAACCTCCTGTTTGGCCCAGTTTGCAATTTCTGCGGAAGATGAACAGGAATAGTGAGAACCAATGAGAGACTAGCTGGAGGTGTCTGGACGGGCAAATTTAACTCTCATTTCCCACCAGGAAGAGGAAATAAGCAAAGGCTCAGCGTGCCATGCCGGAACCAGATTAGGGACTGAAGCCATCCTGCGGTGTTGAGGCCAGCTCACAAGAAAGCGAGTTGAAGAAAGGAGCTCAGGGGCACTGTAATGCACAAACCTGCAGAGTTATAAATGACAGCTATCGTCCAAAAATATACTGAAGTAAGGCTGCCAAGAGGACTTGAAAGCGGGGCAGAATTGCAGGAAACCGATTTCAGGAGGTAGACTGGAATTGCATTGAAAGCATAGGAAAAGAGGCAGAACGTCCACAATGATGCACTTGGCCAAAAAGGGCGTATGCGTTTTTTCCTGAATATATTCAGGAAAAAACGTATACGCCCTTTTTGGCCAACCAAGCAAGCTTGCAAAGGAAATCTGCACTACAATGAAGTCTCACTTCCCCCCGGTCAAAAGGGCCATCTGAAAAAAGTGTAAAATCCAGAAAGGCAGGACAGGCCATGGAGAACTGGGAGCCTTGTTATGCTGATGGGCGGGATGTAAATTGCCAACAGACACTTGGGAGAAGTGTATGGTGTTTCCTGAAACATCTAAAAAACAAAGCAACAGAGCCTAGGGCACTTCCACTTATGGTCCTATAGCTTAGGGAAATTAAAATCAAAAAGACACAGCCACCCCAAAGTTTGGGACGCCTCTGTTTACAAGAACCTCGTTTACCGTACAAGTTCAACATCACAGAATGTGAAAAATGGATAAAGAACTTGTGGTACTTACGTACAATGCAGTATCACTCAGCAATGAAATCTATGTCATCAGGCCCGTAGCAGCATAATGAGTGGATTCAGGTATGATGATTCTAACTGAAATAAGTCACACAGAAAAAGAAACATCATAAGATATCACTAATACACGGAATGTAAACTTGGCTACACAGGAACTGAATTCCAAAACAGAACAGGGTCTCAAATTTAGAAAACCAACTTATGCTTGCTTAAGGGGAAAGGAGAGTTGGGGTGCTGCATAAAACCAGAGATTGAAATGAGCACAGATAAAGTTCCTTAAGCCAAATATGGAATAGACAAGAGCTACTCCTTGCTCAACGAAATGGACTCAAAACCCCATATTAAACGCCTAAAAATGTACCTGACTAGTAAGTATCTTAAAACCTATGGATTGCTATGTCTCCAAAAGAGAATCAAGCGTGTGTACAGGGGCATAAACGCAGCAGTGATAGGATTGGAGAGGTTCAGTGAGCAAATGAAGACCCTTTGAAATCATATTGCATGGTACCCATTCCACGGGTCTCAACTCTCCAGGTTTAAGGTATTCTTCCTTCAGCTAAAACATGCATGTGGAACCCAGAGTATGATCAACCGTGTGAACGGGAGACGTGTTCAAATATGTCTCAGTTTTCCTCCCCTGGTACTCGGGTGCATCATTGCAGACGCTTTACTAACACTCTCCCCACTTGGAGAGTCAGCGCCTTTAACCTCCTGTTTGGCCCAGTTTGCAATTTCTGCGGAAGATGAACAGGAATAGGGAGAACCAATGAGAGACTAGCTGGAGGTGTCTGAACGGGCAAATTTAACTCTCATTTCCCACCAGGAAGAGGAAATAACCAAAGGCTCAGCGTGCCGTGCCAGAACCAGATTAGGGCCTGAAGCCATCCTGCGGTGTTGCGGCCAGCTCACAAGAAAGCGAGTTGAAGAAAGGACCTCAGGAGCACTGTAATTCACAAACCTGCAGAGTTATAAATGACAGCTATCGTCCAAAAATATACTGAAGTAAGGCTGCCAAGAGGACTTGAAAGCGGGGCAGAATTGCAGGAAACCGATTTCAGGAGGTAGACTGGAATTGCATTGAAAGCATAGGAAAAGAGGCAGAACGTCCACAATGATGCACTTGGCCAAAAAGGGCGTATGCGTTTTTTCCTGAATATATTCAGGAAAAAACGCATACGCCCTTTTTGGCCAACCAAGCAAGCTTGCAAAGGAAATCTGCACTACAATGAAGTCTCACTTCCCCCCGGTCAAAAGGGCCATCTGAAAAAAGTGTAAAATCCAGAAAGGCAGCACAGGCCATGGAGAACTGGAAGCCTTGTTATGCTGATGGGCGGGATGTAAATTGCCAACAGACACTCGGGAGAAGTGTATGGTGTTTCCTGAAACATCTAAAAAACAAAGCAACAGAGCCTAGGGCACTTCCACTTATGGTCCTATAGCTTAGGGAAATTAAAATCAAAAAGACACAGCCACCCCAAATGTTGGAACGGCTCTGTTTACAAGAACCTCGTTTACAGTACAAGTTCAACATCGCAGAAAGTGAAAAATGGATAAAGAGGTTGTGGTATTTACTTACAAAGCAATATCACTCAGCAATGAAATCTATGTCATCAGGCCCTTAGCAGCACAATGAGTGGATTCAGGTATGATGATTCTAACTGAAATAAGTCACACAGAAAAAGAAACATCATAAGATATCAGTAATACACGGAATGTAAACTTGGCTACACAGGAACTGAATTACAGAACAGAACAGGGTCTCAAATTTAGAAAACCAACTTATGCTTGCTTAAGGGGAAAGGTGAGTTGGGGTGCTGCATAAAACCAGAGATTGAAATGAGCACAGATAAAGTTCCTTAAGCCAAATATGTAATAGACAAGAGCTACTCCTTGCTCAACGAAATGGACTCAACACCCCATATTAAACGCCTAAGAATGTACCTGACTAGTAAGCATCTTAAAACCTATGGATTGCTATGTCTCCGAAAGAGAATCAAGCATGTGTACAGGGGCATAAACGCAGCAGTGATAGGATTGGAGAGATTCGGTGAGCAAATGAAGACCCTTTGAAGTCATATTTTATGGTACCCATTCCACGGGTTTCAACTACCCAGGTTTAAGGTATTCTTCCTTCAGCTAAAACATGCATGTGGAACCTAGAGTATGATCAACAATGTGATTGGGAGACGTGTTCAAATCTGTCTCAGTTTTCGTACCCTGGTACTCGGGTGCAACATTCCAGACGCTTTACTAACACTCTCCCGACTTGGAGAGTCAGTGCCTTTAACCTCCTGTTTGGCCCAGTTTGCAATTTCTGCGGAAGATGAACAGGAATAGGGAGAACCAATGAGAGACTAGCTGGACGTGTCTGAACGGGCAAATTTAACTCTCATTTCCCACCAGGAAGAGGAATTAACCAAAGGCTCAGTGTGCCGTGCCGGAACCAGATTAGGGCCTGAAGCCATCCTGCGGTGTTGCGGCCAGCTCACAAGAAAGCGAGTTGAAGAAAGGAGCTCAGGGGCACTGTAATTCACAAACCTGCAGAGTTATAAATGACAGCGATCGTCCAAAAATATACTGAAGTAAGGCTGCCAAGAGGACTTGAAAGCGGGGCAGAATTGCAGGAAACCGATTTCAGGAGGTAGACTGGAATTGCATTGAAAGCATAGGAAAAGAGGCGGAACGTCCACAATGATGCACTTGGCCAAAAAGGGCGTATGCGTTTTTTCCTGAATATATTCAGGAAAAAACGCATACGCCCTTTTTGGCCAACCAAGCAAGCTTGCAAAGGAAATCTGCACTACAATGAAGTCTCACTTCCCCCCGGTCAAAAGGGCCATCTGAAAAAAGTGTAAAATCCAGAAAGGCAGGACAACCCATGGAGAACTGGAAGCCTTGTTATGCTGATGGGCGGGATGTAAATTGCCAACAGACACTCGGGAGAAGTGTATGGTGTTTCCTGAAACATCTGAAAAACAAAGCAACAGAGCCTAGGGCACTTCCACTTATGGTCCTATGGCTTAGGGAAATTAAAATAAAAAAGACACAGGCACCCCAAAGGTTGGAATGGCTCTGTTTACAAGAACCTCGTTTACAGTACAAGTTCAACATCGCAGAAAGTGAAAAATGGATAAAGAAGTTGTGGTATTTACTTACAAAGCAATATCACTCAGCAATGAAATCTATGTCATCAGGCCCATAGCAGCACAATGAGTGGATTCAGGTATGATGATTCTAACTGAAATAAGTCACACAGAAAAAGAAACATCATAAGATATCAGTAATACATGGAATGTAAACTTGGCTACACAGGAACTGAATTACAGAACAGAACAGGGTCTCAAATTTAGAAAACCAACTTATGCTTGCTTAAGGGGAAAAGTGAGTTGGGGTGCTGCATAAAACCAGAGATTGAAATGAAAACAGATAAAGTTCCTTAAGCCAAATATGGAATAGACAAGAGCTACTCCTTGCTCAACGAAATGGACTCAACACCCCATATTAAAGGCCTAAGAATGTACCTGACTAGTAAGTATCTTGAAACTTATGGATTGCTATGTCTCCGAAAGAGAATCAAGCATATGTACAGGGACATAAACGCAGCAGTGATAGGATTGGAGAGGTTCGGTGAGCAAATGAAGACCCTTTGAAGTCATATTTTATGGTACCCATTCCACGGGTTTCAACTACCCAGGTTTAAGGTATTCTTCCTTCAGCTAAAACATGCATGTGGAACCTAGAGTATGATCAACCATGTGATTGGGAGACGTGTTCAAATCTGTCTCAGTTTTCGTACCCTGGTACTCGGGTGCAACATTCCAGACGCTTTACTAACACTCTCCCGACTTGGAGAGTCAGTGCCTTTAACCTCCTGTTTGGCCCAGTTTGCAATTTCTGCGGAAGATGAACAGGAATAGGGAGAACCAATGAGAGACTAGCTGGACGTGTCTGAACGGGCAAATTTAACTCTCATTTCCCACCAGGAAGAGGAATTAACCAAAGGCTCAGTGTGCCGTGCCGGAACCAGATTAGGGCCTGAAGCCATCCTGCGGTGTTGCGGCCAGCTCACAAGAAAGCGAGTTGAAGAAAGGAGCTCAGGGGCACTGTAATTCACAAACCTGCAGAGTTATAAATGACAGCTATCGTCCAAAAATATACTGAAGTAAGGCTGCCAAGAGGACTTGAAAGCGGGGCAGAATTGCAGGAAACCGATTTCAGGAGGTAGACTGGAATTGCATTGAAAGCATAGGAAAAGAGGCGGAACGTCCACAATGATGCACTTGGCCAAAAAGGGCGTATGCGTTTTTTCCTGAATATATTCAGGAAAAAATGCATACGCCCTTTTTGGCCAACCAAGCAAGCTTGCAAAGGAAATCTGCACGACAATGAAGTCTCACTTCCCCCCGGTCAAAAGGGGCATCTGAAAAAAGTGTAAAATCCAGAAAGGCAGGACAGGCCATGGAGAACTGGGAGCCTTGTTATGCTGATGGGCGGGATGTAAATTGCCAACAGACACTCGGGAGATGTGTTTGGTGTTTCCTGAAACATGTAACAAACACAGCAACAGAGCCTAGGGCACTTCCACTTATGGTCCTATAGCTTAGGGAAATTAAAATCAAAAAGACACAGCCACCCCAAAGTTTGAGACGCCTCTGTTTACAAGAACCTCGTTTACAGTACAAGTTCAACATCGCAGAAAGTGAAAAATGGATAAAGAAGTTGCGGTATTACTTACAAAAGAATATCACTCAGCAATGAAATCTATGTCATCAGGCCCTTAGCAGCACAATGAGTGGATTCAGGTATGATGATTCTAACTGAAATAAGTCACACAGAAAAAGAAACATCATAAGATATCAGAAATACACGGAATGTAAACTTGGCTACACAGGAACTGAATTACAGAACAGAACAGGGTCTCAAATTTAGAAAACCAACTTATGCTTGCTTAAGGGGAAAGGTGAGTTGGGGTGCTGCATAAAACCAGAGATTGAAATGAGCACAGATAAAGTTCCTTAAGCCAAATATGGAATAGACAAGAGCTACTCCTTGCTCAACGAAATGGACTCAACACCGCATATTAAACGCCTAAGAATGTACCTGACTAGTAAGTATCTTAAAACCTATGGATTGCTATGTCTCCGAAAGAGAATCAAGCATGTGTACAGGGGCATAAACGCAGCAGTGATAGGATTGGAGAGGTTTGGTGAGCAAATGAAGACCCTTTGAAGTCATATTTTATGGTACCCATTCCACGGGTTTCAACTACCCAGGTTTAAGGTATTCTTCCTTCAGCTAAAACATGCATGTGGAACCTAAAGTATGATCAACCATGTGATTGGGAGACGTGTTCAAATATGTCTCAGTTTTCGTACCCTGGTACTCGGGTGCAACATTCCAGACGCTTTACTAACACTCTCCCGACTTGGAGAGTCAGTGCCTTTAACCTCCTGTTTGGCCCAGTTTGCAATTACTGCGGAAGATGAACAGGAATAGGGAGAACCAATGAGAGACTAGCTGGACGTGTCTGAACGGGCAAATTTAACTCTCATTTCCCACCAGGAAGAGGAATTAACCAAAGGCTCAGCGTGCCGTGCCGGAACCAGATTAGGGCCTGAAGCCATCCTGCGGTGTTGCGGCCAGCTCACAAGAAAGCGAGTTTAAGAAAGGAGCTCAGGGGCACTGTAATTCACAAACCTGCAGAGTTATAAATGACAGCTATCGTCCAAAAATATACTGAAGTAAGGCTGCCAAGAGGACTTGAAAGCGGGGCAGAATTGCAGGAAACCGATTTCAGGAGGTAGACTGGAATTGCATTGAAAGCATAGGAAAAGAGGCAGAACGTCCACAATGATGCACTTGGCCAAAAAGGGCGTATGCGTTTTTTCCTGAATATATTCAGGAAAAAACGCATACGCCCTTTTTGGCCAACCAAGCAAGCTTGCAAAGGAAATCTGCACTACAATGAAGTCTCACTTCCCCCTAGTCAAAAGGGCCATCTGAAAAAAGTGTAAAATCCAGAAAGGCAGGACAGGCCATGGAGAACTGGGAGCCTTGTTATGCTGATGGGCGGGATGTAAATTGCCAACAGACACTCGGGAGAAGTGTATGGTGTTTCCTGAAACATCTAAAAAACACAGCAACAGAGCCTAGGGCACTTCCACTTATGGTCCTATAGCTTAGGGAAATTAAAATCAAAAAGACACAGCCACCCCAAAGTTTGGAATGGCTCTGTTTACAAGAACCTCGTTTACCGTACAAGTTCAACATCACAGAAAGTGAAAAATGGATAAAGAACTTGTGGAACTTATGTACAATGCAGTATCACTCAGCAATGAAATCTATGTCACCAGGCCCGTAGCAGCATACTGAGTGGATTCAGGTACGATGATTCTAACTGAAATAAGTCACACAGAAAAAGAAACATCATAAGATATCACTAATACACGGAATGTAAACTTGGCTACACAGGAACTGAATTCCAAAAGAGAACAGGGTCTCAAATTTAGAAAACCAACTTATGCTTGCTTAAGGGGAAAGGTGAGTTGGGGGGCTGCATAAAACCAGAGATTGAAATGAGCACAGATAAAGTTCCTTAAGCCAAATATGGAATAGACAAGAGCTACTCCTTGCTCAACAAAATGGACTCAACACCCCATATTAAACGCCTAAGAATGTACCTGACTAGTAAGTATCTTAAAACCTATGGATTGCTATGTCTCCGAAAGAGAATCAAGCGTGTGTACAGGGGCATAAACGCAGCAGTGATAGGATTGGAGAGGTTCGGTGAGCAAATGAAGACCCTTTGAAGTCATATTGCATGGTACCCATTCCACGGGTTTCAACTACCCAGGTTTAAGGTATCCTTCCTTCAGCTAAAACATGCATGTGGAACCTAGAGTATGATCAACCATGTGATCGGGAGACGTGTTCAAATATGTCTCAGTTTTCGTACCCTGGTACTCGGGTGCAACATTCCAGACGCTTTACTAACACTCTCCCCACTTGGAGAGTCAGCGCCTTTAACCTCCTGTTTGGCCCAGTTTGCAATTTCTGCGGAAGATGAACAGGAATAGGGAGAACCAATGAGAGACTAGCTGGAGGTGTCTGGACGGGCAAATTTAACTCTCATTTCCCACCAGGAAGAGGAAATAACCAAAGGCTCAGCGTGCCATGCCGGAACCAGATTAGGGACTGAAGCCATCCTGCGGTGTTGCGGCCAGCTCACAAGAAAGCGAGTTGAAGAAAGGAGCTCAGGGGCACTGTAATGCACAAACCTGCAGAGTTATAAATGACAGCTATCGTCCAAAAATATACTGAAGTAAGGCTGCCAAGAGGACTTGAAAGCGGGGCAGAATTGCAGGAAACCGATTTCAGGAGGTAGACTGGAATTGCATTGAAAGCATAGGAAAAGAGGCAGAACGTCCACAATGATGCACTTGGAGAAAAAGGGCGTATGCGTTTTTTCCTGAATATATTCAGGAAAAAACGCATACGCACTTTTTGGCCAACCAACCAAGCTTGCAAAGGAAATCTGCAATACAATGAGGTCTCACATCCCCCCGGTCAAAAGGGCCATCTGAACAAAGTGTAAAATCCAGAAAGACAGGACAGGCCATGGAGAACTGGGAGCCTTGTTATGCTGATGGGCGGGATGTAAATTGCCAACAGACACTCGGAAGAAGTGTATGGTGTTTCCTGAAACATCTAAAAAACAAAGCAACAGAGCCTAGGGCACTTCCACTTATGGTCCTATAGCTTAGGGAAATTAAAATCAAAAAGACACAGCCACCCCAAAGTTTGGGACGCCTCTGTTTACAAGAACCTCGTTTACCGTACAAGTTCAGTATCACAGAAAGTGAAAAATGGATAAAGAACTTGTGGTACTTACGTACAATGCAGTATCACTCAGCAATGAAATGTATGTTATCAGACCCGTAGCAGCATAATGAGTGGATTCAGGTACGATGATTCTAACTGAAATAAGTCACACAGAAAAAAAAACATCATAAGATATCACTAATACACGGAATGTAAACTTGGCTACACAGGAACTGAATTCCAAAACAGAACAGGGTCTCAAATTTAGAAAACCAACTTATGCTTGCTTAAGAGGAAAGGTGAGTTGGGGTGCTGCATAAAACCAGAGATTGAAATGAGCACAGATAAAGTTCCTTAAGCCAAATATGGAATAGACAAGAGCTACTCCTTGCTCAACGAAATGGACTCAACACCCCATATTAAACGCCTAAGAATGTACCTGACTAGTAAGTATCTTAAAACCTATGGATTGCTATGTCTCCAAAAGAGAATCAATCGTATGTACAGGGGCATAAACGCAGCAGTGATAGGATTGGAGAGGTTCGGTGAGCAAATGAAGACCCTTTGAAGTCATATTACATGGTACCCATTCCACGGGTCTCAACTCTCCAGATTTAAGGTATTCTTCCTTGAGCTAAATCATGCATGTAGAACCCAGAGTATGATCAACTGTGTGAACGGGAGACGTGTTCAAATATGTCTCAGTTTTCCTCCCCTGGTACTCGGGTGCAACATTCCAGACGCTTTACTAACACTCTCCCCACTTGGAGAGTCAGCGCCTTTAACCTCCTGTTTGGCCCAGTTTGCAATTTCTGCGGAAGATGACCAGGAATAGGGAGAACCAATGAGAGACTAGCTGGATGTGTCTGAACGGGCAAATTTAACTCTCATTTCCCACCAGGAAGAGGAAATACCAAAGGCTCAGCGTGCCATGCCGGAACCAGATTAGGGACTGAAGCCATCCTGCGGTGTTGCGTCCAGGTCACAAGAAAGCGAGTTGAAGAAAGTAGCTAAGGGGCACTGTAATTCACAAACCTGCAGAGTTATAAATGACAGCTATCATCCAAAAATATACTGAAGTATGGCTGCCAAGAGGACTTGAAAGCGGGGCAAAATTGCAGGAAACCAATTTCAGGAGGTAGACTGGAATTGCATTGAAAGCATAGGAAAAGAGGCAGAACGTCCACAATGATGCACTTGGCCAAAAAGTGCGTATGCGTTTTTTCCTGAATATATTCAGGAAAAAACGCATACGCCCTTTTTGGCCAACCAAGCAAGCTTGCAAAGGAAATCTTCACTACAATGAAGTCTCACTTCCTTCCGGTCAAAAGGGCCATCTGAAAAAAGTGTAAAATCCAGAAAGGCAGGACAGGCCATGGAGAACTGGGAGCCTTGTTATGCTGATGGGCGGGATGTAAATTGCCAACAGACACTCGGGAGAAGTGTATGGTGTTTCCTGAAACATCTAAAAAACAAAGCAACAGAGCCTAGGGCACTTCCACTTATGGTCCTATAGCTTAGGGAAATTAAAATCAAAAAGACACAGCCACCCCAAAGTTTGGAACGGCTCTGTTTACAAGAACCTCGTTTACAGTACAAGTTCAACATCGCAGAAAGTGAAAAATGGATAAAGAAGTTGTGGTATTTACTTACAAAGCAATATCACTCAGCAATGAAATCTATGTCATCAGGCCCTTAGCAGCACAATGAGTGGATTCAGGTATGATGCTTCTAACTGAAATAAGTCACACAGAAAAAGAAACATCATAAGATATCAGTAATACATGGAATGTAAACTTGGCTACACAGGAACTGAATTACAGAACAGAACAGGGTCTCAAATTTAGAAAACCAACTTATGCTTGCTTAAGGGGAAAGGTGAGTTGGGGTGCTGCATAAAACCAGAGATTGAAATGAGCACAGATAAAGTTCCTTAAGCCAAATATGGAATAGACAAGAGCTACTCCTTGTTCAACGAAATGGACTCAACACCGCATATTAAACGCCTAAGAATGTACCTGACTAGTAAGTATCTTAAAACCTATGGATTGCTATGTCTCCGAAAGAGAATCAAGCATGTGTACAGGGGCATAAACGCAGCAGTGATAGGATTGGAGAGGTTCGGTGAGCAAATGAAGCCCCTTTGAAGTCATATTGCATGGTACCCATTCCACGGGTCTCAATTCTCCAGGTTTAAGGTATTCTTCCTTCAGCTAAAACATGCATGTGGAACCCAGAGTATGATCAACCGTGTGAACGGGAGACGTGTTCAAATATGTCTCAGTTTTCGTACCCTGGTACTCGGGTGCAACATTCCAGACGCTTTACTAACACTCTCCCCACTTGGAGAGTCAGCGCCTTTAACCTCCTGTTTGGCCCAGTTTGCAATTTCTGCGGAAGATGAACAGGAATAGGGAGAACCAATGAGAGACTAGCTGGAGGTGTCTGGACGGGCAAATTTAACTCTCACTTCCCACCAGGAAGAGGAAATAACCAAAGGCTCAGCGTGCCATGCCGGAACCAGATTAGGGCCTGAAGCCATCTTGCGGTGTTGCAGCCAGCTCACAAGAAAGCGAGTTGAAGAAAGGAGCTCAGGGGCACTGTAATTCACAAACCTGCAGAGTTATAAATGACAGCTATCGTCCAAAAATATACTGAAGTAAGGCTGCCAAGAGGACTTGAAAGCGGGGCAGAATTGCAGGAAACCGATTTCAGGAGGTAGACTGGAATTGCATTGAAAGCATAGGAAAAGAGGCAGAACGTCCACAATGATGCACTTGGCCAAAAAGGGCGTATGCGTTTTTTCCTGAATATATTCGGGAAAAAACGCATACGCCCTTTTTGGCCAACCAAGCAAGCTTGCAAAGGAAATCTGCACTACAATGAAGTCTCACTTCCCCCCAGTCAAAAGGGCCATCTGAAAAAAGTGTAAAATCCAGAAAGGCAGGACAGGCCATGGAGAACTGGGAGCCTTGTTATGCTGATGGGTGGGATGTAAATTGCCAAGAGACACTTGGGAGGAGTGTATGGTGTTTCCTGAAACATCTAAAAAACAAAGCAACAGAGCCTAGGGCACTTCCACTTATGGTCCTATAGCTTAGGGAAATTAAAATCAAAAAGACACAGCCACCCCAAAGTTTGAGACGCCTCTGTTTACAAGAACCTCGTTTACCGTACAAGTTCAGTATCACAGAAAGTGAAAAATGGATAAAGAACTTGTGGTACTTACGTACAATGCAGTATCACTCAGCAATGAAATCTATGTCATCAGGCCCGTAGCAGCATAATGAGTGGATTCAGGTACGATGATTCTAACTGAAATAAGTCACAGAGAAAAAGAAACATCATAAGATATCACTAATACACGGAATGTAAACTTGGCTACACAGGAACTGAATTCCAAAACAGAACAGGGTCTCAAATTTAGAAAACCAACTTATGCTTGCTTAAGGGGAAAGGAGAGTTGGGGTGCTGCATAAAACCAGAGATTGAAATGAGCACAGATAAAGTTCCTTAAGCCAAATATGGAATAGACAAGAGCTACTCCTTGCTCAACAAAATGGACTCAACACCCCATATTAAACGCCTAAAAATGTACCTGACTAGTAAGTATCTTAAAACCTATGGATTGCTAAGTCTCCAAAAGAGAATCAAGCGTGTGTACAGGGGCATAAACGCAGCAGTGATAGGATTGGAGAGGTTCAGTGAGCAAATGAAGACCCTTTGAAATCATATTGCATGGTACCCATTCCACGGGTCTCAACTCTCCAGGTTTAAGGTATTCTTCCTTCAGCTAAAACATGCATGTGGAACCCAGAGTATGATCAACCGTGTGAACGGGAGACGTGTTCAAATATGTCTCAGTTTTCCTCCCCTGGTACTCGGGTGCAACATTCCAGACGCTTTACTAACACTCTCCCCACTTGGAGAGTCAGCGCCTTTAACCTCCTGTTTGGCCCAGTTTGCAATTTCTGCGGAAGATGAACAGGAATAGGGAGAACCAATGAGAGACTAGCTGGAGGTGTCTGAACGGGCAAATTTAACTCTCATTTCCCACCAGGAAGAGGAAATAACCAAAGGCTCAGCGTGCCGTGCCAGAACCAGATTAGGGCCTGAAGCCATCCTGCGGTGTTGCGGCCAGCTCACAAGAAAGCGAGTTGAAGAAAGGAGCTCAGGGGCACTGTAATTCACAAACCTGCAGAGTTATAAATGACAGCTATCGTCCAAAAATATACTGAAGTAAGGCTGCCAAGAGGACTTGAAAGCGGGGCAGAATTGCAGGAAACCGATTTCAGGAGGTAGACTGGAATTGCATTGAAAGCATAGGAAAAGAGGCAGAACGTCCACAATGATGCACTTGGCCAAAAAGGGCGTATGCGTTTTTTCCTGAATATATTCAGGAAAAAACGCATACGCCCTTTTTGGCCAACCAAGCAAGCTTGCAAAGGAAATCTGCACTACAATGAAGTCTCACTTCCCCCCGGTCAAAAGGGCCATCTGAAAAAAGTGTAAAATCCAGAAAGGCAGCACAGGCCATGGAGAACGGGAAGCCTTGTTATGCTGATGGGCGGGATGTAAATTGCCAACAGACACTCGGGAGAAGTGTATGGTGTTTCCTGAAACATCTAAAAAACAAAGCAACAGAGCCTAGGGCACTTCCACTTATGGTCCTATAGCTTAGGGAAATTAAAATCAAAAAGACACAGCCACCCCAAAGGTTGGAACGGCTCTGTTTACAAGAACCTCGTTTACAGTACAAGTTCAACATCGCAGAAAGTGAAAAATGGATAAAGAGGTTGTGGTATTTACTTACAAAGCAATATCACTCAGCAATGAAATCTATGTCATCAGGCCCTTAGCAGCACAATGAGTGGATTCAGGTATGATGATTCTAACTGAAATAAGTCACACAGAAAAAGAAACATCATAAGATATCAGTAATACACGGAATGTAAACTTGGCTACACAGGAACTGAATTACAGAACAGAACAGGGTCTCAAATTTAGAAAACCAACTTATGCTTGCTTAAGGGGAAAGGTGAGTTGGGGTGCTGCATAAAACCAGAGATTGAAATGAGCACAGATAAAGTTCCTTAAGCCAAATATGGAATAGACAAGAGCTACTCCTTGCTCAACGAAATGGACTCAACACCCCATATTAAACGCCTAAGAATGTACCTGACTAGTAAGCATCTTAAAACCTATGGATTGCTATGTCTCCGAAAGAGAATCAAGCATGTGTACAGGGGCATAAACGCAGCAGTGATAGGATTTGAGAGATTCGGTGAGCAAATGAAGACCTTTTGAAGTCATATTTTATGGTACCCATTCCACGGGTTTCAACTACCCAGGTTTAAGGTATTCTTCCTTCAGCTAAAACATGCATGTGGAACCTAGAGTATGATCAACCATGTGATTGGGAGACGTGTTCAAATCTGTCTCAGTTTTCGTACCCTGGTACTCGGGTGCAACATTCCAGACGCTTTACTAACACTCTCCCGACTTGGAGAGTCAGTCCCTTTAACCTCCTGTTTGGCCCAGTTTGCAATTTCTGCGGAAGATGAACAGGAATAGGGAGAACCAATGAGAGACTAGCTGGACGTGTCTGAACGGGCAAATTTAACTCTCATTTCCCACCAGGAAGAGGAATTAACCAAAGGCTCAGTGTGCCGTGCCGGAACCAGATTAGGGCCTGAAGCCATCCTGCGGTGTTGCGGCCAGCTCACAAGAAAGCGAGTTGAAGAAAGGAGCTCAGGGGCACTGTAATTCACAAACCTGCAGAGTTATAAATGACAGCTATCGTCCAAAAATATACTGAAGTAAGGCTGCCAAGAGGACTTGAAAGCGGGGCAGAATTGCAGGAAACCGATTTCAGGAGGTAGACTGGAATTGCATTGAAAGCATAGGAAAAGAGGCGGAACGTCCACAATGATGCACTTGGCCAAAAAGGGCGTATGCGTTTTTTCCTGAATATATTCAGGAAAAAACGCATACGCCCTTTTTGGCCAACCAAGCAAGCTTGCAAAGGAAATCTGCACTACAATGAAGTCTCACTTCCCCCCGGTCAAAAGGGCCATCTGAAAAAAGTGTAAAATCCAGAAAGGCAGGACAGGCCATGGAGAACTGGAAGCCTTGTTATGCTGATGGGCGGGATGTAAATTGCCAACAGACACTCGGGAGAAGTGTATGGTGTTTCCTGAAACATCTGAAAAACAAAGCAACAGAGCCTAGGGCACTTCCACTTATGGTCCTATGGCTTAGGGAAATTAAAATAAAAAAGACACAGGCACCCCAAAGGTTGGAATGGCTCTGTTTACAAGAACCTCGTTTACAGTACAAGTTCAACATCGCAGAAAGTGAAAAATGGATAAAGAAGTTGTGGTATTTACTTACAAAGCAATATCACTCAGCAATGAAATCTATGTCATCAGGCCCATAGCAGCACAATGAGTGGATTCAGGTATGATGATTCTAACTGAAATAAGTCACACAGAAAAAGAAACATCATAAGATATCAGTAATACATGGAATGTAAACTTGGCTACACAGGAACTGAATTACAGAACAGAACAGGGTCTCAAATTTAGAAAACCAACTTATGCTTGCTTAAGGGGAAAAGTGAGTTGGGGTGCTGCATAAAACCAGAGATTGAAATGAACACAGATAAAGTTCCTTAAGCCAAATATGGAATAGACAAGAGCTACTCCTTGCTCAACGAAATGGACTCAACACCCCATATTAAACGCCTAAGAATGTACCTGACTAGTAAGTATCTTGAAACTTATGGATTGCTATGTCTCCGAAAGAGAATCAAGCATATGTACAGGGGCATAAACGCAGCAGTGATAGGATTGGAGAGGTTCGGTGAGCAAATGAAGACCCTTTGAAGTCATATTGCATGGTACCCATTCCACGGGTTTCAACTACCCAGGTTTAAGGTATTCTTCCTTCAGCTAAATCATGCATGTGGAACCCAGAGTATGATCAACCGTGTGAACGGGAGACGTGTTCAAATATGTCTCAGTTTTCGTACCCTGGTACTCGGGTGCAACATTCCAGACGCTTTACTAACACTCTCCCGACTTGGAGAGTCAGTCCCTTTAACCTCCTGTTTGGCCCAGTTTGCAATTTCTGCGGAAGATGAACAGGAATAGTGAGAACCAATGAGAGACTAGCTGGAGGTGTCTGGACGGGCAAATTTAACTCTCATTTCCCACCAGGAAGAGGAAATAAGCAAAGGCTCAGCGTGCCATGCCGGAACCAGATTAGGGACTGAAGCCATCCTGCGGTGTTGCGGCCAGCTCACAAGAAAGCGAGTTGAAGAAAGGAGCTCAGGGGCACTGTAATTCACAAACCTGCAGAGTTATAAATGACAGCTATCGTCCAAAAATATACTGAAGTAAGGCTGCCAAGAGGACTTGAAAGCGGGGCAGAATTGCAGGAAACCGATTTCAGGAGGTAGACTGGAATTGCATTGAAAGCATAGGAAAAGAGGCGGAACGTCCACAATGATGCACTTGGCCAAAAAGGGCGTATGCGTTTTTTCCTGAATATATTCAGGAAAAAATGCATACGCCCTTTTTGGCCAACCAAGCAAGCTTGCAAAGGAAATCTGCACTACAATGAAGTCTCACTTCCCCCCGGTCAAAAGGGCCATCTGAAAAAAGTGTAAAATCCAGAAAGGCAGGACAGGCCATGGAGAACTGGGAGCCTTGTTATGCTGATGGGCGGGATGTAAATTGCCAACAGACACTCGGGAGAAGTGTATGGTGTTTCCTGAAACATCTAAAAAACAAAGCAACAGAACCTAGGGCACTTCCACTTATGGTCCTATGGCTTAGGGAAATTAAAATCAAAAAGACACAGCCACCCCAAAGTTTGGGACGCCTCTGTTTACAAGAACCTCGTTTACCGTACAAGTTCAACATCACAGAATGTGAAAAATGGATAAAGAACTTGTGGTACTTACGTACAATGCAGTATCACTCAGCAATGAAATCTATGTCATCAGGCCCGTAGCAGCATAATGAGTGGATTCAGGTATGATGATTCTAACTGAAATAAGTCACACAGAAAAAGAAACATCATAAGATATCACTAATACACGGAATGTAAACTTGGCTACACAGGAACTGAATTCCAAAAGAGAACAGGGTCTCAAATTTAGAAAACCAACTTATGCTTGCTTAAGGGGAAAGGAGAGTTGGGGTGCTGCATAAAACCAGAGATTGAAATGAGCACAGATAAAGTTCCTTAAGCCAAATATGGAATAGACAAGAGCTACTCCTTGGTCAACAAAATGGACTCAACACCCCATATTAAACGCCTAAAAATGTACCTGACTAGTAAGTATCTTAAAACTTATGGATTGCTAAATCTCCAAAAGAGAATCAAGCTTGTGTACAGGGGCATAAACGCAGCAGTGATAGGATTGGAGAGGTTCGGTGAGCAAATGAAGACCCTTTGAAATCATATTGCATGGTACCCATTCCACGGGTCTCAACTCTCCAGGTTTAAGGTATTCTTCCTTCAGCTAAAACATGCATGTGGAACCCAGAGTATGATCAACCGTGTGAACGGGAGACGTGTTCAAATATGTCTCAGTTTTCCTCCCCTGGTACTCGGGTGCAACATTCCAGACGCTTTACTAACACTCTCCCCACTTGGAGAGTCAGCGCCTTTAACCTCCTGTTTGGCCCAGTTTGCAATTTCTGCGGAAGATGAACAGGAATAGGGAGAACCAATGAGAGACTAGCTGGAGGTGTCTGAACGGGCAAATTTAACTCTCATTTCCCACCAGGAAGAGGAAATAACCAAAGGCTCAGCGTGCCGTGCCAGAACCAGATTAGGGCCTGAAGCCATCCTGCGGTGTTGCGGCCAGCTCACAAGAAAGCGAGTTGAAGAAAGGAGCTCAGGGGCACTGTAATTCACAAACCTGCAGAGTTATAAATGACAGCTATCGTCCAAAAATATACTGAAGTAAGGCTGCCAAGAGGACTTGAAAGCGGGGCAGAATTGCAGGAAACCGATTTCAGGAGGTAGACTGGAATTCCATTGAAAGCATAGGAAAAGAGGCAGAACGTCCACAATGATGCACTTGGCCAAAAAGGGCGTATGCGTTTTTTCCTGAATATATTCAGGAAAAAACGCATACGCCCTTTTTGGCCAACCAAGCAAGCTTGCAAAGGAAATCTGCACTACAATGAAGTCTCACTTCCCCCCGGTCAAAAGGGCCATCTGAAAAAAGTGTAAAATCCAGAAAGGCAGCACAGGCCATGGAGAACTGGAAGCCTTGTTATGCTGATGGGCGGGATGTAAATTGCCAACAGACACTTGGGAGAAGTGTATGGTGTTTCCTGAAACATCTAAAAAACAAAGCAACAGAGCCTAGGGCACTTCCACTTATGGTCCTATAGCTTAGGGAAATTAAAATCAAAAAGACATAGCCACCCCAAAGGTTGGAACGGCTCTGTTTACAAGAACCTCGTTTACAGTACAAGTTCAACATCGCAGAAAGTGAAAAATGGATAAAGAGGATGTGGTATTTACTTACAAAGCAATATCACTCAGCAATGAAATCTATGTCATCAGGCCCTTAGCAGCACAATGAGTGGATTCAGGTATGATGATTCTAACTGAAATAAGTCACACAGAAAAAGAAACATCATAAGATATCAGTAATACACGGAATGTAAACTTGGCTACACAGGAACTGAATTACAGAACAGAACAGGGTCTCAAATTTAGAAAACCAACTTATGCTTGCTTAAGGGGAAAGGTGAGTTGGGGTGCTGCATAAAACCAGAGATTGAAATGAGCACAGATAAAGTTCCTTAAGCCAAATATGGAATAGACAAGAGCTACTCCTTGCTCAACGAAATGGACTCAACACCCCATATTAAACGCCTAAGAATGTACCTGACTAGTAAGCATCTTAAAACCTATGGATTGCTATGTCTCCGAAAGAGAATCAAGCATGTGTACAGGGGCATAAACGCAGCAGTGATAGGATTTGAGAGATTCGGTGAGCAAATGAAGACCCTTTGAAGTCATATTTTATGGTACCCATTCCATGGGTTTCAACTACCCAGGTTTAAGGTATTCTTCCTTCAGCTAAAACATGCATGTGGAACCTAGAGTATGATCAACCATGTGATTGGGAGACATGTTCAAATCTGTCTCAGTTTTCGTACCCTGGTACTCGGGTGCAACATTCCAGACGCTTTACTAACACTCTCCCGACTTGGAGAGTCAGTGCCTTTAACCTCCTGTTTGGCCCAGTTTGCAATTTCTGCGGAAGATGAACAGGAATAGGGAGAACCAATGAGAGACTAGCTGGACGTGTCTGAACGGGCAAATTTAACTCTCATTTCCCACCAGGAAGAGGAATTAACCAAAGGCTCAGTGTGCCGTGCCGGAACCAGATTAGGGCCTGAAGCCATCCTGCGGTGTTGCGGCCAGCTCACAAGAAAGCGAGTTGAAGAAAGGAGCTCAGGGGCACTGTAATTCACAAACCTGCAGAGTTATAAATGACAGCTATCGTCCAAAAATATACTGAAGTAAGGCTGCCAAGAGGACTTGAAAGCGGGGCAGAATTGCAGGAAACCGATTTCAGGAGGTAGACTGGAATTGCATTGAAAGCATAGGAAAAGAGGCGGAACGTCCACAATGATGCACTTGGCCAAAAAGGGCGTATGCGTTTTTTCCTGAATATATTCAGGAAAAAACGCATACGCCCTTTTTGGCCAACCAAGCAAGCTTGCAAAGGAAATCTGCACTACAATGAAGTCTCACTTCCCCCCGGTCAAAAGGGCCATCTGAAAAAAGTGTAAAATCCAGAAAGGCAGGACAGGCCATGGAGAACTGGAAGCCTTGTTATGCTGATGGGCGGGATGTAAATTGCCAACAGACACTCGGGAGAAGTGTATGGTGTTTCCTGAAACATCTGAAAAACAAAGCAACAGAGCCTAGGGCACTTCCACTTATGGTCCTATGGCTTAGGGAAATTAAAATAAAAAAGACACAGGCACCCCAAAGGTTGGAATGGCTCTGTTTACAAGAACCTCGTTTACAGTACAAGTTCAACATCGCAGAAAGTGAAAAATGGATAAAGAAGTTGTGGTATTTACTTACAAAGCAATATCACTCAGCAATGAAATCTATGTCATCAGGCCCATAGCAGCACAATGAGTGGATTCAGGTATGATGATTCTAACTGAAATAAGTCACACAGAAAAAGAAACATCATAAGATATCAGTAATACATGGAATGTAAACTTGGCTACACAGGAACTGAATTACAGAACAGAACAGGGTCTCAAATTTAGAAAACCAACTTATGCTTGCTTAAGGGGAAAAGTGAGTTGGGGTGCTGCATAAAACCAGAGATTGAAATGAACACAGATAAAGTTCCTTAAGCCAAATATGGAATAGACAAGAGCTACTCCTTGCTCAACGAAATGGACTCAACACCCCATATTAAACGCCTAAGAATGTACCTGACTAGTAAGTATCTTGAAACTTATGGATTGCTATGTCTCCGAAAGAGAATCAAGCATATGTACAGGGGCATAAACGCAGCAGTGATAGGATTGGAGAGGTTCGGTGAGCAAATGAAGACCCTTTGAAGTCATATTGCATGGTACCCATTCCACGGGTTTCAACTACCCAGGTTTAAGGTATTCTTCCTTCAGCTAAATCATGCATGTGGAACCCAGAGTATGATCAACCGTGTGAACGGGAGACGTGTTCAAATATGTCTCAGTTTTCGTACCCTGGTACTCGGGTGCAACATTCCAGACGCTTTACTAACACTCTCCCGACTTGGAGAGTCAGTCCCTTTAACCTCCTGTTTGGCCCAGTTTGCAATTTCTGCGGAAGATGAACAGGAATAGGGAGAACCAATGAGAGACTAGCTGGAGGTGTCTGGACGGGCAAATTTAACTCTCATTTCCCACCAGGAAGAGGAAATAAGCAAAGGCTCAGCGTGCCATGCCGGAACCAGATTAGGGACTGAAGCCATCCTGCGGTGTTGCGGCCAGCTCACAAGAAAGCGAGTTGAAGAAAGGAGCTCAGGGGCACTGTAATTCACAAACCTGCAGAGTTATAAATGACAGCTATCGTCCAAAAATATACTGAAGTAAGGCTGCCAAGAGGACTTGAAAGCGGGGCAGAATTGCAGGAAACCGATTTCAGGAGGTAGACTGGAATTGCATTGAAAGCATAGGAAAAGAGGCGGAACGTCCACAATGATGCACTTGGCCAAAAAGGGCGTATGCGTTTTTTCCTGAATATATTCAGGAAAAAACGCATACGCACTTTTTGGCCAACCAAGCAAGCTTGCAAAGGAAATCTGCACTACAATGAAGTCTCACTTCCCCCCGGTCAAAAGGGCCATCTGAAAAAAGTGTAAAATCCAGAAAGGCAGGACAGGCCATGGAGAACTGGAAGCCTTGTTATGCTGATGGGCGGGATGTAAATTGCCAACAGACACTCGGGAGAAGTGTATGGTGTTTCCTGAAACATCTGAAAAACAAAGCAACAGAGCCTAGGGCACTTCCACTTATGGTCCTATGGCTTAGGGAAATTAAAATAAAAAAGACACAGGCACCCCAAAGGTTGGAATGGCTCTGTTTACAAGAACCTCGTTTACAGTACAAGTTCAACATCGCAGAAAGTGAAAAATGGATAAAGAAGTTGTGGTATTTACTTACAAAGCAATATCACTCAGCAATGAAATCTATGTCATCAGGCCCATAGCAGCACAATGAGTGGATTCAGGTATGATGATTCTAACTGAAATAAGTCACACAGAAAAAGAAACATCATAAGATATCAGTAATACATGGAATGTAAACTTGGCTACACAGGAACTGAATTACAGAACAGAACAGGGTCTCAAATTTAGAAAACCAACTTATGCTTGCTTAAGGGGAAAAGTGAGTTGGGGTGCTGCATAAAACCAGAGATTGAAATGAACACAGATAAAGTTCCTTAAGCCAAATATGGAATAGACAAGAGCTACTCCTTGCTCAACGAAATGGACTCAACACCCCATATTAAACGCCTAAGAATGTACCTGACTAGTAAGTATCTTGAAACTTATGGATTGCTATGTCTCCGAAAGAGAATCAAGCATATGTACAGGGGCATAAACGCAGCAGTGATAGGATTGGAGAGGTTCGGTGAGCAAATGAAGACCCTTTGAAGTCATATTGCATGGTACCCATTCCACGGGTTTCAACTACCCAGGTTTAAGGTATTCTTCCTTCAGCTAAATCATGCATGTGGATCCCAGAGTATGATCAACCGTGTGAACGGGAGACGTGTTCAAATATGTCTCAGTTTTCGTACCCTGGTACTCGGGTGCAACATTCCAGACGCTTTACTAACACTCTCCCGACTTGGAGAGTCAGTCCCTTTAACCTCCTGTTTGGCCCAGTTTGCAATTTCTGCGGAAGATGAACAGGAATAGGGAGAACCAATGAGAGACTAGCTGGAGGTGTCTGGACGGGCAAATTTAACTCTCATTTCCCACCAGGAAGAGGAAATAAGCAAAGGCTCAGCGTGCCATGCCGGAACCAGATTAGGGACTGAAGCCATCCTGCGGTGTTGCGGCCAGCTCACAAGAAAGCGAGTTGAAGAAAGGAGCTCAGGGGCACTGTAATTCACAAACCTGCAGAGTTATAAATGACAGCTATCGTCCAAAAATATACTGAAGTAAGGCTGCCAAGAGGACTTGAAAGCGGGGCAGAATTGCAGGAAACCGATTTCAGGAGGTAGACTGGAATTGCATTGAAAGCATAGGAAAAGAGGCGGAACGTCCACAATGATGCACTTGGCCAAAAAGGGCGTATGCGTTTTTTCCTGAATATATTCAGGAAAAAACGCATACGCACTTTTTGGCCAACCAAGCAAGCTTGCAAAGGAAATCTGCACTACAATGAAGTCTCACTTCCCCCCGGTCAAAAGGGCCATCTGAAAAAAGTGTAAAATCCAGAAAGGCAGGACAGGCCATGGAGAACTGGAAGCCTTGTTATGCTGATGGGCGGGATGTAAATTGCCAACAGACACTCGGGAGAAGTGTATGGTGTTTCCTGAAACATCTAAAAAACAAAGCAACAGAGCCTAGGGCACTTCCACTTATGGTCCTATAGCTTAGGGAAATTAAAATCAAAAAGACACAGCCACCCCAAAGTTTGGGACGCCTCTGTTTACAAGAACCTCGTTTACCGTACAAGTTCAACATCACAGAAAGTGAAAAATGGATAAAGAACTTGTGGTACTTACGTACAATGCAGTATCCCTCAGCAATGAAATCTATGTCATCAGGCCCGTAGCAGCATAATGAGTGGATTCAGGTACGATGATTCTAACTGAAATAAGTCACACAGAAAAAGAAACATCATAAGATATCACTAATACACGGAATGTAAACTTGGCTACACAGGAACTGAATTCCAAAACAGAACAGGGTCTCAAATTTAGAAAACCAACTTATTCTTGCTTAAGGGGAAAGGTGAGTTGGGGTGCTGCATAAAACCAGAGATTGAAATGAGCACAGATAAAGTTCCTTAAGCCAAATATGGAATAGACAAGAGCTACTCCTTGCTCAACGAAATGGACTCAACACCCCATATTAAACGCCTAAGAATGTACCTGACTAGTAAGTATCTTAAAACCTATGGATTGCTATGTCTCCGAAAGAGAATCAAGCATGTGTACAGGGGCATAAACGCAGCAGTGATAGGATTGGAGAAGTTTGGTGAGCAAATGAAGACCCTTTGAAGTCATATTGCATGGTACCCATTCCACGGGTCTCAACTCTCCAGGTTTAAGGTATTCTTCCTTGAGCTAAATCATGCATGTAGAACCCAGAGTATGATCAACTCTGTGAAAGGGAGACGTGTTCAAATATGTCTCAGTTTTCCTCCCCTGGTACTCGGGTGCAACATTCCAGACGCTTTACTAACACTCTCCCCACTTGGAGAGTCAGTGCCTTTAACCTCCTGTTTGGCCCAGTTTGCAATTTCTGCGGAAGATGAACAGGAATAGGGAGAATCAATGAGAGACTAGCTGGAGGTGTCTGGACGGGCAAATTTAACTCTCATTTCCCACCAGGAAGAGGAAATAACCAAAGGCTCAGCGTGCCGTGCCGGAACCAGATTGGGGACTGAAGCCATCCTGCGGTGTTGCGTCCAGGTCACAAGAAAGCGAGTTGAAGAAAGTAGCTAAGGGACACTGTAATTCACAAACCTGCAGAGTTATAAATGACAGCGATCGTCCAAAAATATACTGAAGTAAGGCTGCCAAGAGGACTTGAAAGCGGGGCAGAATTGCAGGAAACCGATTTCAGGAGGTAGACTGGAATTGCATTGAAAGCATAGGAAAAGAGGCAGAACGTCCACAATGATGCACTTGGCCAAAAAGGGCGTATGCGTTTTTTCCTGAATATATTCAGGAAAAAACGCATACGCCCTTTTTGGCCAACCAAGCAAGCTTGCAAAGGAAATCTGCACTACAATGAAGTCTCACTTCCTTCCGGTCAAAAGGGCCATCTGAAAAAAGTGTAAAATCCAGAAAGGCAGGACAGGCCATGGAGAACTGGGAGCCTTGTTATGCTGATGGGCGGGATGTAAATTGCCAACAGACACTCGGGAGAAGTGTATGGTGTTTCCTGAAACATCTAAAAAACAAAGCAACAGAGCCTAGGGCACTTCCACTTATGGTCCTATAGCTTAGGGAAATTAAAATCAAAAAGACACAGCCACCCCAAAGTTTGGGATGGCTGTGTTTACAAGAACATCGTTTACAGTACAAGTTCAACATCGCAGAAAGCGAAAAATGGATAAAGAAGCTGTGGTATTTACTTACAAAGCAATATCACTCAGCAATGAAATCTATGTCATCAGGCCCATAGCAGCACAATGAGTGGATTCAGGTATGATGATTCTAACTGAAATAAGTCACACAGAAATAGAAACATCATAAGATATCAGTAATACACGGAATGTAAACTTGGCTACACAGGAACAGAATTACAGAACAGAACAGGGTCTCAAATTTAGAAAACCAACTTATGCTTGCTTAAGGGGAAAGGTGAGTTGGGGTGCTGCATAAAACTAGAGATTGAAATGAGCACAGATAAAGTTCCTTAAGCCAAATATGGAATAGACAAGAGCTACTCCTTGCTCAACGAAATGGACTCAACACCCCATATTAAACGCCTAAGAATGTACCTGACAAGTAAGTAACTTAAAACCTATGGATTGCTATGTCTCCAAAAGAGAATCAAGCGTGTGTACAGGGGCATAAACGCAGCAGTGATAGGATTGGAGAGGTTCGGTGAGCAAATGAAGACCCTTTGAAGTCATATTGCATGGTACCCATTCCACGGGTTTCAACTACCCAGGTTTAAGGTATTCTTCCTTCAGCTAAAACATGCATGTGGAACCTAGAGTATGATCAACCATGTGATCGGGAGACGTGTTCAAATATGTCTCAGTTTTCGTACCCTGGTACTCGGGTGCAACATTCCAGACGCTTTACTAACACTCTCCCGACTTGGAGAGTCAGTCCCTTTAACCTCCTGTTTGGCCCAGTTTGCAATTTCTGCGGAAGATGAACAGGAATAGCGAGAACCAATGAGAGACTAGCTGGAGGTGTCTGGAGGGGCAAATTTAACTCTCATTTCCCACCAGGAAGAGGAATTAACCAAAGGCTCAGCATGCCGTGCCGGAACGAGATTAGGGCCTGAAGCCATGCTGCGGTGTTGCGGCCAGCTCACAAGAAAGCGAGTTGAAGAAAGTAGCTCAGGGGCACTGTAGTGCACAAACCTGCAGAGTTATAAATGACAGCTATCGTCCAAAAATATACTGAAGTAAGGCTGCCAAGAGGACTTGAAAGCAGGACAGAATTTCAGGAAACCGATTTCAGGAGGTAGACTGGAATTGCATTGAAAGCATAGGAAAAGAGGCAGAACGTCCACAATGATGCACTTGGCCAAAAAGGGCGTATGCATTTTATCTTGAATATATTCAGGAAAAAAAAAATACGCACTTGTTGGCCAACCAAGCAAACTTGCAAAGGAAATCTGCACTACAATGAAGTCTCACTTCCCCCCTGTTAAAAGGGCCATCTGAAAAAAGTGTAAAATCCAGAAAGGCAGGAAAGGTCATGGAGAACTGGGAGCCTTGTTATGCTGATGGGCGGGATGTAAATTGCCAAGAGACACTCGGGAGAAGTGTATGGTGTTTCCTGAAACATCTAAAAAACAAAGCAACAGAGCCTAGGGCACTTCCACTTATGGTCCTATAGCTTAGGGAAATTAAAATCAAAAAGACACAGCCACCCCAAAGTTTGGGACGCCTCTGTTTACAAGAACCTCGTTTACCGTACAAGTTCAGTATCACAGAAAGTGAAAAATGGATAAAGAACTTGTGGTACTTACGTACAATGCAGTATCACTCAGCAATGAAATCTATGTCATCAGGCCCGTAGAAGCATAATGAGTGGATTCAGGTACGATGATTCTAACTGAAATAAGTCACACAGAAAAAGAAACATCATAAGATATCACTAATACACGGAATTTAAACTTGGCTACACAGGAACTGAATTCCAAAACAGAACAGGGCCTCAAATTTAGAAAACCAACTTATGTTTGCTTAAGAGAAAAGGTGAGTTGGGGTGCTGCATAAAACCAGAGATTGAAATGAGCACAGATAAAGTTCCTTAAGCCAAATATGGAATAGACAAGAGCTACTCCTTGCTCAACGAAATGGACTCAACACCCCATATTAAACGCCTAATTATGTACCTGACTAGTAAGTATCTTAAAACCTATGGATTGCTATGTCTCCGAAAGAGAATCAAGCGTGTGTACAGGGGCATAAACGCAGCAGTGATAGGATTGGAGAGGTTCGGTGAGCAAATGAAGACCCTTTGAAGTCATATTGCATGGTACCCATTCCACGGGTTTCAACTACCCAGGTTTAAGGTATTCTTCCTTCAGCTAAAACATGCATGTGGAACCTAGAGTATGATCAACCATGTGATCGGGAGACGCGTTCAAATATGTCTCAGTTTTCGTACCTTGGTACTCGGGTGCAACATTCCAGACGCTTTACTAACACTCTCCCCACTTAGAGAGTCAGCGCCTTTAACCTCCTGTTTGGCCCAGTTTGCAATTTCTGCGGAAGATGAACAGGAATAGGGAGAACCAATGAGAGACTAGCTGGAGGTGTCTGGACGGGCAAATTTAACTATCATTTCCCACCAGGAAGAGGAATTAACCAAAGGATCAGCGTGCCGTGCCGGAACCAGATTAGTGCCTGAAGACATCCTGCGGTGTTGCGGCAAGGTCACAAGAAAGCGAGTTGAAGAAAGGAGCTCAGGGGCACTGTAATGCACAAACCTGCAGAGTTATAAATGACAGCTATCGTCCAAAAATATACTGAAGTAAGGCTGCCAAGAGGACTTGAAAGCGGGGCAGAATTGCAGGAAACCGATTTCAGGAGGTAGACTGGAATTGCATTGAAAGCATAGGAAAAGAGGCAGAGCGTCCACAATGATGCACTTGGCCAAAAAGGGCGTATGCGTTTTTTCCTGAATATATTCAGGAAAAAACGCATACGCCCTTTTTGGCCAACCAAGCAAGCTTGCAAAGGAAATCTGCACTACAATGAAGTCTCACTTCCCCCCGCTCAAAAGGGCCATCTGAAAAAAGTGTAAAATCCAGAAAGGGAGGACAGGCCATGGAGAACTGGGAGCCTTGTTATGCTGATGGGCAGGATGTAAATTGCCAACAGACACTCGGAAGAAGTGTATGGTGTTTCCTGAAACATCTAAGAAACAAAGCAACAGATCCTAGGGCACTTCCACTTATGGTCCTATAGCTTAGGGAAATTAAAATCAAAAAGACACAGCCACCCCAAAGTTTGGGACGCCTCTGTTTACAAGAACCTCGTTTACCGTACAAGTTCAGTATCACAGAAAGTGAAAAATGGATAAAGAACTTGTGGTACTTACGTACAATGCAGTATCACTCAGCAATGAAATCTATGTCATCAGGCCCGTAGAAGCATAATGAGTGGATTCAGGTACGATGATTCTAACTGAAATAAGTCACACAGAAAAAGAAACATCATAAGATATCACTAATACACGGAATTTAAACTTGGCTACACAGGAACTGAATTCCAAAACAGAACAGGGCCTCAAATTTAGAAAACCAACTTATGTTTGCTTAAGAGAAAAGGTGAGTTGGGGTGCTGCATAAAACCAGAGATTGAAATGAGCACAGATAAAGTTCCTTAAGCCAAATATGGAATAGACAAGAGCTACTCCTTGCTCAACGAAATGGACTCAACACCCCATATTAAACGCCTAATTATGTACCTGACTAGTAAGTATCTTAAAACCTATGGATTGCTATGTCTCCGAAAGAGAATCAAGCGTGTGTACAGGGGCATAAACGCAGCAGTGATAGGATTGGAGAGGTTCGGTGAGCAAATGAAGACCCTTTGAAGTCATATTGCATGGTACCCATTCCACGGGTTTCAACTACCCAGGTTTAAGGTATTCTTCCTTCAGCTAAAACATGCATGTGGAACCTAGAGTATGATCAACCATGTGATCGGGAGACGCGTTCAAATATGTCTCAGTTTTCGTACCTTGGTACTCGGGTGCAACATTCCAGACGCTTTACTAACACTCTCCCCACTTAGAGAGTCAGCGCCTTTAACCTCCTGTTTGGCCCAGTTTGCAATTTCTGCGGAAGATGAACAGGAATAGGGAGAACCAATGAGAGACTAGCTGGAGGTGTCTGGACGGGCAAATTTAACTATCATTTCCCACCAGGAAGAGGAATTAACCAAAGGATCAGCGTGCCGTGCCGGAACCAGATTAGTGCCTGAAGACATCCTGCGGTGTTGCGGCAAGGTCACAAGAAAGCGAGTTGAAGAAAGGAGCTCAGGGGCACTGTAATGCACAAACCTGCAGAGTTATAAATGACAGCTATCGTCCAAAAATATACTGAAGTAAGGCTGCCAAGAGGACTTGAAAGCGGGGCAGAATTGCAGGAAACCGATTTCAGGAGGTAGACTGGAATTGCATTGAAAGCATAGGAAAAGAGGCAGAGCGTCCACAATGATGCACTTGGCCAAAAAGGGCGTATGCGTTTTTTCCTGAATATATTCAGGAAAAAACGCATACGTCCTTTTTGGCCAACCAAGCAAGCTTGCAAAGGAAATCTGCACTACAATGAAGTCTCACTTCCCCCCGCTCAAAAGGGCCATCTGAAAAAAGTGTAAAATCCAGAAAGGGAGGACAGGCCATGGAGAACTGGGAGCCTTGTTATGCTGATGGGCGGGATGTAAATTGCCAACAGACACTCGGAAGAAGTGTATGGTGTTTCCTGAAACATCTAAGAAACAAAGCAACAGAGCCTAGGGCACTTCCACTTATGGTCCTATAGCTTAGGGAAATTAAAATCAAAAAGACACAGCCACCCCAAAGTTTGGGACGCCTCTGTTTACAAGAACCTCGTTTACCGTACAAGTTCAATATCACAGAAAGTGAAAAATGGATAAAGAACTTTTGGTACTCACGTACAATGCAGTATCACTCAGCAATGAAATCTATGTCATCAGGCCCGTAGCAGCATAATGAGTGGATTCAGGTACGATGATTCTAACTGAAATAAGTCACACAGAAAAAGAAACATCATAAGATATCACTAATACACGGAATGTAAACTTGGCTACACAGGAACTGAATTACAGAACAGAACATGGTCTGAAATTTAGAAAACCAACTTATGCTTGCTTAAGGGGAAAGGTGAGTTGGGGTGCTGCATAAAACCAGAGATTGAAATGAGCACAGATAAAGTTCCTTAAGCCAAATATGGAATAGACAAGAGCTACTCCTTGCTCAACGAAATGGACTCAACACCCCATACTAAACGCCTAAGAATGTACCTGACTAGTAAGTATCTTAAAACCTATGGATTGCTATGTCTCCAAAAGAGAATCAAGCGTGTGTACAGGGGCATAAACGCAGCAGTGATAGGATTGGAGAGGTTCGGTGAGCAAATGAAGACCCTTTGAAGTCATATTGCATGGTACCCATTCCACGGGTCTCAACTCTCCAGGTTTAAAGTATTCTTCCTTCAGCTAAAACATGCATGTGGAACCCAGGGTATGATCAACCTTGTGAACGGGAGACGTGTTCAAATATGTCTCAGTTTTCCTCCCCTGGTACTCGGGTGCAACATTCCAGACGCTTTACTAACACTCTCCTGACTTGGAGAGTCAGTCCCTTTAACCTCCTGTTTGGCCCAGTTTGCAATTTCTGCGGAAGATGAACAGGAATAGCGAGAACCAATGAGAGACTAGCTGGAGGTGTCTGGACGGGCAAATTTAACTCTAATTTCCCACCAGGAAGAGGAATTAAACAAAGGCTCAGCGTGCCGTGCCGGAACCAGATTAGGGCCTGAAGCCATCCTGCGGTGTTGCGGCCAGCTCACAAGAAAGCGAGTTGAAGAAAGGAGCTCAGGGGCACTGTAATTCACAAACCTGCAGAGTTATAAATGACAGCTATCGTCCAAAAATATACTGAAGTAAGGCTGCCAAGAGGACTTGAAAGCGGGGCAGAATTGCAGGAAACCGATTTCAGGAGGTAGACTGGAATTGCATTGAAAGCATAGGAAAAGAGGCAGATCGTCCACAATGATGCACTTGGACAAAAAGTGTGTATGCGTTGTTTCCTGAATATATTCAGGAAAAAACGCATACACCCTTTTTGGCCAACCAAGCAAATTTGCAAAGGAAATCTGCAATACAATGAAGTCTCACTTCCCCCAGGTCAAAAGGGCCATCTGAAAAAAGTGTAAAATCCAGAAAGGCAGGAGAGGCCATGGAGAACTGGGAGCCTTGTTATGCTGATGGGCGGGATGTAAATTACCAACAGACACTCGGGAGAAGTGTATGTTGTTTCCTGAAACATCTAAAAAACAAAGCAACAGAGCCTAGGGCACTTCCACTTATGGTCCTATAGCTTAGGGAAATTAAAATCAAAAAGACACAGCCACCCCAAAGTTTCGGACGCCTCTGTTTACAAGAACCTCGTTTACCGTACAAGTTCAACATCGCAGAAAGTGAAAAATGGATAAAGAAGTTGTGGTATTTACTTACAAAGCAATATCACTCAGCAATGAAATCTATGTCATCAGGCCCTTAGCAGCACAATGAGTGGATTCAGGTACGATGATTCTAACTGAAATAAGTCACACAGAAAAAGAAACATCATAAGATATCAGTAATACACGGAATGTAAACTTGGCTACACAGGAACTGATTTACAGAACAGAACAGGGTCTCAAATTTAGAAAACCAACTTATGCTTGCTTAAGGGGAAAGGTGAGTTGGGGTGCTGCATAAAACCAGAGATTGAAATGAACACAGATAAAGTTCCTTAAGCCAAATATGGAAGAGACAAGAGCTACTCCTTGCTCAACGAAATGGACTCAACACCCCATATTAAACGCCTAAGAATGTATCTGACTAGTAAGTATCTTAAAACTTATGGATTGCTATGTCTCCAAAAGAGAATCAAGCATGTGTACAGGGGCATAAACGCAGCAGTGATAGGATTAGAGAGGTTCGGTGAGCAAATGAAAACCCATTGAAGGCATATTGCATGGTACCCATTCCATGGTTTTCAACTATCCAGGTTTAAGGTATTCTTCCGTCAGCTAAAACATGCATGTGGAACCCAGAGTATGATCAACCGTGTGAACGGGAGACATGTTCAAGTGTCTCAGTTTTCCTCCCCTGGTACTCGGGTGCAACATTCCAGACGCTTTACTAACACTCTCCCCACTTGGAGAGTCAGCGCCTTTAACCTCCTGTTTGGCCCAGTTTGCAATTTCTGCGGAAGATGAACAGGAATAGGGAGAACCAATGAGAGACTAGCTGGAGGTGTCTGGACGGGCAAATTTAACTCTCATTTCCCACCAGGAAGAGGAAATAACCAAATGCTCAGCGTGCCGTGCCGGAACCAGATTAGGGCCTGAAGCCATCCTGCGGTGCTGCGGCCAGCTCAAAAGAAAGCGAGTTGAAGAAAGGAGCTCAGGGGCACTGTAATTCACAAACCTGCAGAGTTATAAATGACAGCTATCGTCCAAAAATATACTGAAGTAAGGCTGCCAAGAGGACTTGAAAGCGGGGCAGAATTGCAGGAAACCGATTTCAGGAGGTAGACTGGAATTGCATTGAAAGCATAGGAAAAGAGGCAGAACGTCCACAATGATGCACTTGGCCAAAAAGGGCGTATGCGTTTTTTCCTGAATATATTCAGGAAAAAACGCATACGCCCTTTTTGGCCAACCAAGCAAGCTTGCAAAGGAAATCTGCACTACAATGAAGTCTCACTTCCCCCCGGTCAAAAGGGCCATCTGAAAAAAGTGTAAAATCCAGAAAGGCAGGACAGGCCATGGAGAACTGGGAACCTTGTTATGCTGATGGGTAGGATGTAAATTGCCAACAGCCACTTGGGAGAAGTGTGTGGTGTTTCCTGAAACATCTAAAAAACAAAGCAACAGAGCCTAGGGCACTTCCACTTATGGTCCTATAGCTTAGGGAAATTAAAATCAAAAAGACACAGCCACCCCAAAGTTTGGGACGCCTCTGTTTACAAGAACCTCGTTTACCGTACAAGTTCAATATTGCAGAAAGTGAAAAATGGATAAAGAAGTTGTGGTACTTACGTACAATGCAATATCACTCAGCAATGAAATCTATGTCATCAGGCCCATAGCAGCATAATGAGTGGATTCAGGTATGATGATTCTAACTGAAATAAGTCACACAGAAAATGAAACATCATGAGATATCACTAATACACGGAATGTAAACTTGGCTACACAGAAACTGAATTACAAAATAGAACAGGGACTCAAATTTAGAAAACCATCTTATGCTTGCTTAAGGGGAAAGGTGAGTTGGGGTGCTGCATAAAAGCAGAGTTTTAAATTAGCACAGATACTGTTCCATAAGCCAAATATGGAATAGACAAGACCTACCCCTTGCTCAACGTAATGGATTCAGCAATGAGGTATCACCTCACACCTGGTAGAATAGGCATCATAGAAAATCTACAAACAAAAAATGCTGGAAAGGGTGTGGAGAAAGGGAACCCTCTTCCACTATTGTTGGGAATATAAATTGATACAGTCATTATGGAGAACAATATGGAATTTCTTAAGAAACTAACAATAGAATTACCATATGATACAGCAATCCCAGTACTGGACATATACCCAGACAAATCCATAAATCAAAAAGAGACATTCACCGCAATGTTCATTGCATCACTATTTACAATATCGAGGTAATGGAAGCAACCTAAATGCCCACAGACAGACGAATGCATAAAGCTGTGGTACATATATAAAATGGAATATTACTAAGCCATGAAAAGGAATGAAATTGGGTCATTTGTAGAGACGTCGATGGATCCAGAGACTGTCATACAGAGTGAAGTAAGTCAGAAAGAGAAAAACAAATCTTGTATATTCATGCATATATGTGGAACCTAGAAAAACTGTACAGATTAACCATTTTGCAAGGCATAAATAGAGCAACAGATGTAGACAACAAACGTATGGACAACAAGGGGGGAAAGCTGTTGGGGGGGTGGTGGTGGGAGGAGTTGAGAGACTGGGATTGGCATGTGTACATTTATATGTATAAAATAGATAACCAATAAGAACCTGCTGTATAAAAATATAAAATAAAATTCAAAATTAAAAAGAAATAAAATTTAAAAAATAAAACAGAAAAAACAATTATTCCCTGCACATACATGTATTTATATGAATAATTTATTTCCATGCTTATATCTGTAAATACAAAAAAGAGGAATAAAATCTACCTTGAACCAAAAACGAAAAAGAGAAAAAAAACACAGAACCCACCAGTTACACAGAAGAAAACCGTATCAGGGCACTTGCTCCAGTTGTAAACAATTCTGAAGTTGGTCAGTGGTGGGGAATCGTCTCCCATTCAGCCAGCAGCCCCCACGCAACAAGCGTCCTCATTGCAAAGCTGGGGCACCGTGCCAGGGCATCTGTGAGTAAACGTGAGCTGAGCCCCAGGCCAGTTGCTGCTGAACTATTCCCACCCGTCCCAGGTAAAACACCTGAATATATACAAGGACTTGAAAGCCTAGAGGAAGGGCCATGGAGCCACACGAGTGACAGCATGCCGGCCGACTTGGTGCCTGCAGGCCAGCCAGGATGGTCCTGGCCCTGGGTGCTCTTCTGGAAGATTTCCATTTCCCTGCCTGAGATACCCGTCCTGTCCCTGCCCCCACTGCTTTTTTCCTTCCTCACCTCTGCCCAGAGAGAAATTCCAGCAGCAGGTATGGGTGACACATCCTCTTCTTTAGCAGGTGGCAGCCTGGCAACTGCTGCAGAAAGTCCAGCAGAGCCCCACTCACACTGGGCCACCCACAAAGCCGTGGCCTCTCCCTCCCTCCCACCAGCCCAGCCCCGAGACTGCTGACAGGGCAGAGAAAATGGCGTCAGGCACGGCTGCAGGGGCTCTTGCTGCCTGGAGTGGTATTTATATTGATCTCAACCCAGGCACACCTGGGGAGGGCTGGCCGGCACGGTAAGTCTGCCCAGGTCAGCCAATCATCACCCCTCAGGGGCTCACAGTTGCAGAAAATGGAACTTGCTGAAGCGGCTAGGTCCAAGGAACAGGTGTGGGCTCCCGAGAGTCAGGATAGACAAGGGGCTGCAGCTTTGGCTTGTTTTCTAATCATTTTATCTGGCCCATGAGTGGGAGACAACTTCAAGAGAACCCTCTCCTAATGAGAGGAACCCAGGAGTCAGGGAGAGGAGGGGTGGGTGGTGGTTGGAGACAGAGGCCTGGTGCCCCGGGTGCAGTGGAAGTCTCTGGAAGACCAGGTGGAGGGAGGCCGCACGGAGTGATGCCCAGGGTCACAGACCTGTCACAGCTGCTGTTTGTTAGTTCAAGTCCTGCTCTGAGGTGCTCTGTGTCAGCTCTGAGCGACAGGTGAGCTGGGGGTGCTCTGCAATGAGGGCTATGTGCACGGTTCCTGTGTGCCCAGCCCTGCCACAGTATCTGCAAGGGTAGCTCTGTATCCTGGGAGGGGCCTGACCACGAGAGCCCCGTGGGCTGGGGTGGGGGTGGGGTACCTGCCCAGGTGAGCTCCATATTCTGGGATTGGTCTGACCACGAGAGTCCCATGGGCTGCTGGGGACCTGGTAAAGGATGTCAGGACAGTCAGTGAAGCCACCGAGGATATACCTCCAGTTGCTCCTAATTCCTACACCCTGCTGGTCATTCTACCAACCACCAGGACATGGTATTCTGTATTAGTCTTCAATGATGCCTTCTTTTGTATTCCATTAGTCCCAGAGTCACAAGAAATTTTGGCTTGTGAGTGGCAGGACTCAACATACAACTAAAACAATACTTCCGGGCCGTTCGGCCCCAAGGGTGCAAAAATTCCCACACCATCTTTGGGGAAAGCTTAGCTAAAGACCTAAAAGTTCTACCTCTGGAAAAGGAAACCCTCCTTCAATATGCAGGCGACATTCTGATCGCTAGCCCTACTAAGGAGGCCTCTGAACTACCAAGCCAATAAAGGATAGAAGTTGTCCAAGAAAAAGCTCAAATATCACAGACTGCAGTGACCTGCCTGGGCTTCATTCTCACAGAAGGTCGGAGAAGCCCATCCCAGGAAAGGGAAGAAACCATTTTCAGCCTTACCCCTTTCTAAAACTAGAAGACAGCTTAGGGGTTCCTGGGGAGGCCAGGGTTTGCTGCTTCTGGATCCCTAACTACAGTCTACTAGCTGGGCCTCTATATGAAACACTGAAAGGAAAAGATGATGATCCTTTTGAATAGAATCCAGAAGTGGCCTTTCAAGAATGGAAAGAGCAGTCAATTCAGACCCTTGCCCTGGAACTCCCTAATTTAGCTAAACCCTTTGACCTTTACATTCCCGGTGAAAGGTGAATCGCCATTGGAGAATTAGTGCAAAAACTGGGACCACTTGAAATGGAACAATGCAAGAATGCCATCCAGGTAGGATAAACTACGGTCACTAAGGGGCTTGGCCCACTGCCACATCTGGCCAAGATACTGGCGGTATCTAAAAACCTGGAAATCAGCAGCCCAAAAGGCCACCTCCCTCCTAAGGGAAAAGGACCCCACGTGGTGATCCTAACCACCAACCATGCCCTGAAGTTGCAGGGTTCGCTCCGTGGGCACACCGACCTCGAGTGAGGAGGCCCTCCAACTCCAACATCCAGAGAGATAACCGGGGGCAACAGGGCACCATGACAACTCGTGTGAACATCACTTGACCTGGAGTTTCTCTCATAAAACAACAAGAGTGTGTCCCAAAAGAGTAGACTACTGCTTGCAGGACTTACTGCACCCAGAGGGGAGCTAATAATCTTGGCGGGGGAACAGTATACCACACTGTCACCATAGAAAAGCCTACAGACACCATGATGATGGTGGCCAATAAGACCGGCTGGACTCCTGTTTACTTCAAAAGGCTGTTGACTCAGTGGCCATCATGGTCCTTGATCACCACTGACCCTGGATTGTCTGGGAGTTGAGCGGGCAGGGCTCTGACACCTGGTGCTGTTTGTACGTTAATTCAGGGGCCTAATTGAAGAAAGCGCAGACTACTGGTCAGAACATCTAGGCTGGCAGAAACGGTCAGCCTAAGGTGGCCAAACAAATGTGGGGCGGGGTGAAACCGGCCCCCACAGCGTCTCTGCACATCTCTTTCCTGGACCCTTAAAGGTCATTAGAATCTATAACACTTCCAATGCTGGTGCTCAGGTGGACGAGCAGGGAGGCAGGGGTCCTGGGGACAATCAACGTCACCGGGAGGCTGCTGGGGAGAAGCTCTGACCCTCGCCCCAGGGTATGAGGGCTCCCAACTCAGCACTCAGCAGTTACAGAAGAAAGGTCTGCACCCTCAGCACTCCAAGAATGAGGAACGGGACAAAAAGCAGAGGAGGGGTTTGTCCCCAGCAAAGCCCATTAAAAATCCCTGGGAGATAAAAATAGAATCTGGGCAATAAAGTCAAGTCTAACCTTTTTTATCCTTTGTGCTTTGTCTAATTTCACGTGCTCCTAGGGTCCCGCATGCAGAGGTTCCACACCCGGCACTTCAGACCAGATTTCCTAGTGCAGAATGGCTGGGTCGACACCTCAGCTCCTGGGGCCCAGTGCAGACTCCACGATATAGAGCCTGAGCTACAGCCAACCCGGCCCTCGAGAGCTCCGCCCCCTCCTTCCCTCCCACTGACTCTGACAGGTCTCTACACAGCAGCCCAGCCCACAGCCCACGGGGTAGTGCATGCTCTCACCTCTCCATTCTCTGATCAAAATATAAAGTTTCCTTTGCTTGTGAACCAAACTCAGTCTCGATCTGTTGGCCCCAATGACACTGGGCAGGGGGACACTTGTTGGGGTCCACTCTGGAGGATCAGTAACAGAAATTGAGACTATTGTAACCTCAATGAACAGATGTGTGAGCCAAACTGTAGTTAACATAGAACAGTGTATAAGGCTCGGGTAAAATAAGATGTTTTTAACACTTCCATTTGATATTTCCATTACTTTTTATAAGCAAGTTCAGTGAAAAGGTTTGTCTTATTTGTCAGGTCAATATTAGAGAAACGAAGTGATTTCTTTCCAAGGATGTACATCTAATAATCTTGGTTAAACCTTCAATCTTGTTTTAAATGCTTTTCCATTGAAAATGATACCTCTCTTTCAGCTCCCCCATTTCTGAGAAGTATAAAATCTTATAATTTATTATTACCAAAGGGGAAAGGTGGGAGGAGGGATAAATTAACAGTTTGGAATTAACACATACACACTGCTATGTATAAAATAGATCATCAACAAGGAACTACTGTATAGCACAGGGAACTACACTCAACATTTTGCAATAACCTATAAGGGGAAATAATCTGAAAAAGAATAGATATTTTTATTGACATCATCTATCAATGACAGTTAAAGTGTAGCCTAAGGGAAGCTGGTGGTGAGTGCTTCTGACCCTGAAGACTTCAATTATCTAAAGTTTGGACTCTGCCTACTTCCCAAGGCCCTTAATGAACATATGTGTAGCCGTAGCTTAAAAACTTCCCCAGTTTGGGTTTCGGGGAGACACTGATTTTGAAAAAGCCCTGGTGTTCTCCTTACATGAATGGGACTCTTCCTACTGCTAAAACATGTCTGTCACACCCAGAGGATGGTATACCGTCTGATCGGGAAGAGTTTGGAAAAGGCATCTCATCTCCTCATCTCCTGGTGCTCGGGTTCACCCCTCCAGCGTCTTTACTAACAGTCTCCCCACTTGGAGATGTCAGCACTGTCAACATCCTGTTGCGTACAGTTTGGAATTTGTCCAGAGGATGAAGCGGAAGGATGAGGAACAATGAGAGACAAGTCCTAGGTGTTCAGACAGGCACATGTCACTCTAATTTCCAATCAGGAAGACGAATTGACCAAAGGCTAGGGTTGCCCATGGAAACAGTATAGGGCTTGAGGAAATCCCGCTGCTTTGTGGCCAGTTCCCATAAACACAAGATGAACAATGGAACTCAGGGGCAGTAAAATTCACAAAACTGCAGAGTTGAAAATATCCATCACTGAAAAATGTCTTGAGGAAAGTCAAAGAAAAGGACTTGTAAGCAAGGGAGAATGGCAGGAAAGGGATTTGAGGAGGTAGAAAGGACTCGCCATTAAGCACAAGAAAAGGAGCTGAACATTGCAGTTGGCCAAAAAGGGTGTATGCGTTTTTTTCTGTATATATTCAAGAAAAGGGCATACACTTTTTTAGCCAACCAAACAGGTGGGCACTGGAAGTCAATACTACAAAAGATATCACTTCACATCAGTCAGAAGAGCCATCCTCATAAAGCGTAAACAACAGAAATGCAGGACAGGGCAACGAGAAGAGGGAGCCCTGTGAGACTTATAGTGGAAATGTATATTGCCAACGGCCATTCTGGAGAAGTGTATTGTGTTTACTAAAGCATCTAAAAAATGAGCTACAGAGCATAGGGCACTTGCACTCATGGGCGTATATCTTGGGAAAAACAAAAATCGAGAGGACACAGGCACCCCAATGTTTACCCCCTCTCTGTTTAAAAGATCCTCGACTAGGATATAACTTAAATGTCTCTGGAGGGAAAAAATGGATAGAGATGTGGTACTTAGGTAGAGTGGAATATTATTCAGCCTGGAAATCAATGAAATATGGCCAGTTGTAACAACTCCCGAGGAGTTACGTATGATCATTCTAAGTGACAGAATTCAAAAAGAAAAAGACACATATCATAAGCTATCACTTAAAGGTGGAATCCAAAATGGCTACACATGAAATAAATTACAAAACAAAAACATAGTCAAATATGTAGAAAACACGCATAAGGCTGCTAAACGGGAAAGGTGGGGAGGGGTGAGGCATCATCCAGGAGGTTGAAATTAGCAAAGATACCATTCCAAATACCAAACTGATAATCAACAAGGCCTACACGGTAGCTAAAAGAACTGCACTCAGCACACTCAAGTCACCGGAAAAGAATATATACGACTGGTAAGAATCTGAAAAAGAATTTATTGATGTCTCTCTGTACGTGAATCAAGTGGATGTACAGCAGCAAGAAACAGAGCTTTGAAAATCAGCTGTAACCAATATAGTAATAAATTGAAAAAAATAAACGACAGAGAGACAGAGAAAACCTCTTACAAGTTTTCCTCAGGGACGGTGATGCAACATGGATTGAACACATCTAGACCCACAGCAGGATGAGACATAAGGCTGGAAACTGTTTGCGCTAAGAGAAATGTGAGGTTGGGTGAGGAAATGCACACCCTTTAAAGTAATACTACCTGGTACCCATTCAATGGGTCCCAAATCTGCAGGTTCAAGGGATCTTCCTACAGCTAAAACATGCATGGAAAACCCAGAGGACTGTACACCATGTGATCGGGAGATGTGTCTAAAATGCACCTCATTTATCCTCTCCTGGTGCTCCTGTTCACCATTCCAGCCATGCTACTTAGAATCTCCCCACTTGGAGAATCAGCACATTTAAACTTCTGTTTCACACATTTTGCAAATTGTGAGGAGGATGAACGGGAAGAGGGGGAACCAATGAGAGAATAGTTGTAGGGGTTTGGACGGGCACATATCACTCTAATTTCCCATTAAGAATAAGAATTAAAGAAAGGCTCAGCCTGCCTCGCCGGAGCCAAAATAGGGCCTGAAGCAATCCTGCGGGTTTGAGGCCAGCTCACAAAAGAGCAACTTAAAAAATGGAGCTCAGGGTCACTGCAATTCACAAACCTGCAGAGTTATAAATGAAAACTAACGTCCAAAAATATGTTGAGGTAAGGCAAAGAAGAGGATCTGAATGCAAGACAGAATTGCAAGAAACAGATTTCAAGAGATAGATTGGACTCGTCTTTAACGCACATGAAAAGCGGCAGAATTTCGACAATGATGCAGTTGGCCCAAAAGGGCGTATGCGTTTTTTCCTGATTATATCCAGGAAAAAAACGCATACGCACTTTATGGGCAACGAAGCAAGCAAGCAATGCAAATGTGCACAACAAAGAAGTCTCATTTCCCACCAGTCAAAAGGGCCATCCTAAAAAATTGTAAAAACCAGAAATGCAGGACAGGCCATGGAGAACAGGGAGCCTTTATACGCTGATGGGCAGTGTGTGAACTGCCGAGAGCCACTCTGGAGAAGTGTATGGTGGTTCCTAAATCATCTAAAAAACAGAGCTACAGAGCATAGGACACTTCCAATCATGGGAGTATATCTAGGGAAGTCTAAAATCAACAAGACACAAGCACACCACAGTTTAGGGCTACTCTGTTTACAAGAACCTCAACTTCAGTACACCTTAAATATCCCAGGAAAGAGAACAATGGATAAAGAAGATGTGGTACTTATGTACAATGGAATATCTCTTCACCATGAAATCAATGTAATAAGGCTAGTAGAAGGATAAAGAGTGGATTTAGGTCCGATAATACTACTTGAAATAAGTCAAACAGAAAAAGAAACATATCATAAGATATCACTTATAGAGGGAGGGTAAATATGGCTGCACAAGAAATGAATTACAGAACAGAACAGTGTCTCACATTTAGAAAACACACTTATGTCAGCTTAAGGGGAAAGGAGAGGTGGGGTGATGCATAAAACCAGAGTTTGAAATTAGCACAGATACCGTTCAATAAACCAAATAGGTATTAGACAAGATCTACACCTTGCTCAATGAACTGGCCTCAACACACCCTATACACCGCAGAGAAATATATCTGAGTAATAAGAATCTTAAAACCCATGTATTGATGTATCTCCATAAGGGAATCAAGTGTGTGCAGAGCGGCACAAACACAGCAGTGAAAATGAGCTAAACCCCATTATAGAAATAAATTTTAAAAACAAAACGCTGAAACAATGAAAGAGAGAAAAATTCTTACAAAATTCGCTCAGGGGCTGTGATGCAACCTGGATTGACCACATATAAACCCACAGCTGGATAAGACATAAGGCTGGACACTTGGGGCTGAGAGGATTGGTGAGCTTTGGTGAGCAACTGCCGAAAGTTTAATGCAATACTTCATGCTACTCATTCCAAGGGTCCCAACACTCCAGGTTGAAGGGAATCTTCCTACAGCTAAACCATGCTTGGGAAACCCAGCGACTGGTATACCATATGATCGGGAAAGGTTTCTAAAACGCACCTCATTTTTCCTCTCCTGGGGCTCCGGATCGACATTCCAGCCACTTTACTAACAACATCCCCACATGGAGAGTCAATGCCTTTAAGTTCTGGTATTGCACAGTCTGCAGTTAGTGCGGAGGATGAATGGGAATAGGGGGAACCAGTGAGAAACTAGCTGTAGCGGTTTCAATGGGCACATGTCACTCTAATGTCACATCAGTAAGAAGAATTAACCAAAGGCACAGCAAGGTGCCCCAGAAGAAAAATAGGGCTTCAAGGAATCCTGTGGTTATGGGGCAAGACCACAAAAATAAGAGCTGAAAAATGGAGCTAAGGGCCACTGCAATTCAAAAACCTGCAGAGTTATAAAGGCCAACTATTTTCAAAAAATATATTGAGGTAAGGCTATGAAGAGGCATTGAAAGCAAGGCAGAATTGCAGGAAACCGATTTCAGTAGGTAGACTGGAATTGCATTGAAAACATATGAAGAGAGTCAGAACCTCGACAATGATGCACTTGGCCAAAAAGGGCGTATGCGTTTTTTCCTGAATATATTCAGGAAAAAACGCATACGCCCTTTTTGGCCAACCAAGTAAGCTTGCAAAGGAAATCTGCACTACAATGAACTCTCACTTCCACCGGGTCAAAAGGGCCATCTGAAAAAAGTGTAAAATCCATAAAGGCACCACAGGCCATGGAGAACTGGGAGCCTTCTTATGCTGATGGGCGGGATGTAAATTGCCAACAGCCACTCTGGAGAAGTGTATGGTGTTTCCTGAAACATCTAAAATACAAAGCAACAGAGCCTAGGGCACTTCCACTTATGGTCCTATAGCTTAGGGAAATTAAAATCAAAAAGACACAGCCACCCCAAAGTTTGGGATGCCTCTGTTTACAAGAACCTCGTTTACCGTACAAGTTCAATAGCGCAGAAAGTGAAAAATGGATAAAGAAGTTGTGGTACTTACGTACAATGCAATAACACTCAGCAATGAAATCTATGTCATCAGGCCCGTAGCACCATAATGAGTAGATTCAGGTATGATGATTCGAACTGAAATAAGTCACACAGAAAAGAAACATCATAAGGTATCACTAATACACAGAATGTGAACTTGGCTACACATGAACTGAATTACAAAACAGAACAGGGTCTCAAGTTTAGAAAACCAACTTATGCTTGCTTAAGGGGGAAGGTGAGTTGGGGTGCTGCATCAAACTAGAGTTTGAAATGAGCACAGATAAATTTCCTTAAGCCAAATATGGAATAGACAAGAGCTACTCCTTGCTCAACGAAATGGACTCAACACCCCATATTAAACGCCTAAGAATATACCTGACTAGTAAGAATCTTAAAACGTATGGATGGCTATGTCTGAAAGAGAATCAAGCGTGTGTACAGGGGCATAAACACAGCTGTGACAGGATTGGAGAGGTTCAGTGAGCAAATGAAGACTCTTTGAAGTCATATTGCATGGTACCCATTCCACGGGTCTCAACTCTCCAGGTTTAAGGTATTCTTCCTTCAGCTAAAATATGCATGTGGAACCCAGAGAATGATCAACCGTGTGATCGGGAGACGTGTTCAAATATGTCTCAGTTTTCGTCCCCTGGTACTCGGGTGCAACATTCCAGATGCTTTACTAACACTCTCCCGACTTGGAGAGTCAGTGCCTTTAAACTCCTGTTTGGCCCAGTTTGCAATTTCTGCGGAAGATGAATAGGAATAGGGAGAACCAATGACAGACTAGCTGGAGGTGTCTGGACGGGCAAATTTAACTGTCATTTCCCACCAGGAAGAGGAATTAACCAAAGACTCAGCGTGCCATGCCGGAAACAGATTAGGGCCTGAAGCAATCCTGCGGTGTTGCGGCCAGCTCACAAGAAAGCGAGTTGAAGAAAGAAGCTCAGGGGCACTGTAATTCACAAACCTGCAGAGTTATAAATGACAGCTATTGTCCAAAAATATACCGAAGTAAGGCTGCCAAGAGGACTTGAAAGCGGGGCAGAATTGCAGGAAACCGATTTCAGGAGGTAGACTGGAATTGCATTGAAAGCATAGGAAAAGAGGCAGAACGTCCTCAATGATGCACTTGGCCAAAAAGGGCGTATGCGTTTTTTCCTGAATATATTCAGGGAAAAACGCATACGCCCTTTTTGGCCAACCAAGCAAACTTGCAAAGGAAATCTGCACTACAATGAAGTCTCACTTCCCCACGGTCAAAAGGGCCATCTGAAAAAAGTGTAAAATCCAGAAAGGCAGGACAGGCCATGGAGAACTGGGAGCCTTGTTATGCTGATGGGCGGCATGTAAATTGCCAACAGACACTCGGGAGAAGTGTATGGTGTTTCCTGAAACATCTAAAAAACAAAGCAACAGAGCCTAGGGCACTTCCACTTATGGTCCTATAGCTTAGGGAAATTAAAATCAAAAAGACACAGCCACCCCAAAGTTTGGGACGCCTCTGTTTACAAGAACCTCGTTTACCGTACAAGTTCAGTATCACAGAAAGTGAAAAATGGATAAAGAACTTGTGGTACTTATGTACAATGCAGTATCACTCAGCAATGAAATCTATGTCATCAGGCCCGTAGAAGCATAATGAGTGGATTCAGGTACGATGATTCTAACTGAAATAAGTCACACAGAAAAAGAAACATCATAAGATATCACTAATACAGGGAATTTAAACTTGGCTACACAGGAACTGAATTCCAAAACAGAACAGGGTCTCAAATTTAGAAAACCAACTTATGTTTGCTTAAGAGAAAAGGTGAGTTGGGGTGCTGCATAAAACCAGAGATTGAAATGAGCACAGATAACGTTCCTTAAGCCAAATATGCAATAGACAAGAGCTACTCCTTGCTCAACGAAATGGACTCAACACCCCATATTAAACGCCTAATAATGTACCTGACTAGTAAGTATCTTAAAACCTATGGATTGCTATGTCTCCAAAAGAGAATCAAGCATGTGTACAGGGGCATAAAGGCAGCAGTGATAGGATTGGAGAGGTTTGGTGAGCAAACGAAGACCCTTTGAAGTCATATTGCATGGTACCCATTCCACGTGTTTCAACTACCCAGGTTTAATGTATTCTTCCTTCAGCTAAAACATGCATGTGGAACCTAGGGTATGATCAACCATGTGATCGGGAGACGTGTTCAAATATGTCTCAGTTTTCGTACCCTGGTACTCGGGTGCAACATTCCAGACGCTTTACTAACACTCTCCCGACTGGGAGAGTCAGTCCCTTTAACCTCCTGTTTGGCCGAGTTTGCAATTTCTGCGGAAGATGAACAGGAATAGCGAGAACCAATGAGAGATTAGCTGGAGGTGTCTGGACGGGCAAATTTAACTCTCATTTCCCACCAGGAAGAGGAATTAACCAAAGGCTCAGCGTGCCGTGCCGGAACCAGATTAGGGCCTGAAGCCATCCTGCGGTGTTGCGGCCAGGTCACAAGAAAGTGAGTTGAAGAAAGGAGCTCAGGGGCACTGTAATTCACAAACCTGCAGAGTTATAAATGACAGCTATCATCCAAAAATATACTGAAGTAAGGCTGCCAAGAGGACTTGAAAGCGGGGCAGAATTGCAGGAAACCGATTTCAGGAGGTAGACTGGAATTGCATTGAAAGCATAGGAAAAGAGGCAGAACGTCCACAATGATGCACTTGGCCAAAAAGGGCGTATGCGTTTTTTCCTGAATATATTCAGGAAAAAACGCATACGCCCTTTTTGGCCAACCAAGCAAGCTTGCAAAGGAAATCTGCACTACAATGAAGTCTCACTTCCCCCCGGTCAAAAGGGCCATCTGAAAAAAGTGTAAAATCCAGAAAGGCAGGACAGGCCATGGAGAACTGGGAGCCTTGTTATGCTGATGGGCGGGATGTAAATTGCCAACAGACACTCGGGAGAAGTGTATGGTGTTTCCTGAAACATCTAAAAAACAAAGCAACAGAGCCTAGGGCACTTCCACTTATGGTCCTATAGCTTAGGGAAATTAAAATCAAAAAGACACAGCCACCCCAAAGTTTGGGACGCCTCTGTTTACAAGAACCTCATTTACCGTACAAGTTCAATATCACAGAAAGTGAAAAATGGATAAAGAACTTGTGGTATTGCTTACAAAAGAATATCACTCAGCAATGAAATCTATGTCATCAGGCCCGTAGCAGCACAATGAGTGGATTCAGGTATGATGATTCTAACTGAAATAAGTCACACAGAAAAAGAAACATCATAAGATATCAGTAATACACGGAATGTAAACTTGGCTACACAGGAACTGAATTACAGAACAGAAAAGGGTCTCAAATTTAGAAAACCAACTTATGCTTGCTTAAGGGGAAAGGTGAGTTGGGGTGCTGCATAAAACCAGAGATTGAAATGAGCACAGATAAAGTTCCTTAAGCCAAATATGGAATAGACAAGAGCTACTCCTTGCTCAACGAAATGGACTCAACACCCCATATTAAACGCCTAAGAATGTACCTGACTAGTAAGTATCTTAAAACCTATGGATTGCTATGTCTCCGAAAGCGAATCAAGCATGTGTACAGGGGCATAAACGCAGCAGTGATAGGATTGGAGAGGTTCGGTGAGCAAATGAAGACCCTTTGAAGTCATATTGCATGGTACCCATTCCACGGGTTTCAACTACCCAGGTTTAAGGTATTCTTCCTTCAGCTAAAACATGCATGTGGAACCTAGAGTATGATCAACCATGTGATCGGGAGACGTGTTCAAATATGTCTCAGTTTTCATACCCTGGTTCTCGGGTGCAACATTCCAGACGCTTTACTAACACTCTCCCCACTTGGAGAGTCAGCGCGTTTAACCTCCTGTTTGGACCAGTTTGCAATTTCTGCGGAAGATGAACAGGAATAGGGAGAACCAATGAGAGAATAGCTGGAGGTGTCTGGACGGGCAAATTTAACTCTCATTTCCCACCAGGAAGAGGAATTAACCAAAGGCTCAGCGTGCCGTGCCGGAACGAGATTAGGGCCTGAAGCCATCCTGCGGTGTTGCGGCCAGCTCAAAAGAAAGCGAGTTGAAGAAAGGAGCTCAGGGGCACTGTAATTCACAAACCTGCAGAGTTATAAATGACAGCTATCGTCCAAAAATATACTGAAGTAAGGCTGCCAAGAGGACTTGAAAGCGGGGCAGAATTGCAGGAAACCGATTTCAGGAGGTAGACTGGAATTGCATTGAAAGCATAGGAAAAGAGGCAGAACGTCCACAATGATGCACTTGGACAAAAAGGGCGTATGCGTTTTTTCCTGAATATATTCAGGAAAAAACGCATACGCCCTTTTTGGCCAACCAAGCAAGCTTGCAAAGGAAATCTGCACTACAATGAAGTCTCACTTCCCCCCGGTCAAAAGGGCCATCTGAAAAAAGTGTAAAATCCAGAAAGGCAGGACAGGCCATGGAGAACTGGGAGCCTTGTTATGCTGATGGGCGGGATGTAAATTGCCAAGAGACACTCGGGAGAAGTGTATGGTGTTTCCTGAAACATCTAAAAAACAAAGCAACAGAGCCTAGGGCACTTCCACTTATGGTCCTATAGCTTAGGGAAATTAAAATCAAAAAGACACAGCCACCCCAAAGTTTGGGACGCCTCTGTTTACAAGAACCTCGTTTACCGTACAAGTTCAGTATCACAGAAAGTGAAAAATGGATAAAGAACTTGTGGTACTTACGTACAATGCAGTATCACTCAGCAATGAAATCTATGTCATCAGGCCCGTAGCAGCATAATAAGTGGATTCAGGTTCGATGATTCTAACTGAAATAAGTCACACAGAAAAAGAAACATCATAAGATATCACTAATACACGGAATGTAAACTTGGCTACACAGGAACTGAATTCCAAAACAGAACAGGGTCTCAAATTTAGAAAACCAACTTATGCTTGCTTAAGAGGAAAGGTGAGTCGGGGTGCTGCATAAAACCAGAGATTGAAATGAGCACAGATAAAGTTCCTTAAGCCAAATATGGAATAGACAAGAGCTACTCCTTGCTCAACGAAATGGACTCAACACCCCATATTAAACGCCTAAGAATGTACCTGACTAGTAAGTATCTTAAAACCTATGGATTTCTATGTCTCCAAAAGAGAATCAATCGTATGTACAGGGGCATAAACGCAGCAGTGATAGGATTGGAGAGGTTCGGTGAGCAAATGAAGACCCTTTGAAGTCATATTGCATGGTACCCATTCCACGGGTCTCAACTCTCCAGATTTAAGGTATTCTTCCTTGAGCTAAATCATGCATGTAGAACCCAGAGTATGATCAACTGTGTGAAAGGGAGACGTGTTCAAATATGTCTCAGTTTTCCTCCCCTGGTACTCGGGTGCAACATTCCAGACGCTTTACTAACACTCTCCCCACTTGGAGAGTCAGCGCCTTTAACCTCCTGTTTGGCCCAGTTTGCAATTTCTGCGGAAGATGAACAGGAATAGGGAGAACCAATGAGAGACTAGCTGGAGGTGTCTGGACGGGCAAATTTAACTCTCATTTCCCACCAGGAAGAGGAACTAACCAAAGGCTCAGCGTGCCGTGCCGGAACCAGATTAGGGACTGAAGCCATCCTGCGGTGTTGCGTCCAGGTCACAAGAAAGCGAGTTGAAGAAAGTAGCTAAGGGGCACTGTAATTCACAAACCTGCAGAGTTATAAATGACAGCGATCGTCCAAAAATATACTGAAGTAAAGCTGCCAAGAGGACTTGAAAGCGGGGCAGAATTGCAGGAAACCGATTTCAGGAGGTAGACTGGAATTGCATTGAAAGCATAGGAAAAGAGGCAGAACGTCCACAATGATGCACTTGGCCAAAAAGGGCGTATGCGTTTTTTCCTGAATATATTCAGGAAAAAACGCATACGCCCTTTTTGGCCAACCAAGCAAGCTTGCAAAGGAAATCTGCACTACAATGAAGTCTCACTTCCCCCCGGTCAAAAGGGCCATCTGAAAAAAGTGTAAAATCCAGAAAGGCAGGACAGGCCATGGAGAACTGGGAGCCTTGTTATGCTGATGGGCGGGATGTAAATTGCCAACAGACACTCGGGAGATGTGTTTGGTGTTTCCTGAAGCATCTAAAAAACAAAGCAACAGAGCCTAGGGCACTTGCACTTATGGTCCTATAGCTTAGGGAAATTAAAATCAAAAAGACACAGTCACCTCAAAGGTTAGGACGGCTCTGTTTACATGAACCTCATTTACGGTACAAGTTCAATATCGCAGAAAGTGAAAAATGGATAAGGAAGTTGTGGTACTTATGTTTAATGCAATATCACTCAGCAATGAAATCTATGTCATCAGGCCCGTAGGAGCATAATGAGTGGATTCAGGTATGATGATTCTAACTGAAATAAGTCACACAGAAAAAGAAACATCATAAGATATCACTAATACACGGAATGTAAACTTGGCTACACAGGAACTGAATTACAAAACAGAAGAGGGTCTCAAATTTAGAAAACCAACTTATGCTTGCTTAAGGGGAAAGGTGAGTTGGGGTGCTGCATAAAACCAGAGATTGAAATGAGCACAGATAAAGTTCCTTAAGCCAAATATGGAATAGACAAGAGCTACTCCTTGCTCAACGAAATGGACTCAACACCCCATATTAAACGCCTAAGAATGTACCTGACTAGTAAGTATCTTAAAACCTATGGATTGCTATGTCTCCGAAAGCGAATCAAGCATGTGTACAGGGGCATAAACGCAGCAGTGATAGGATTGGAGAGGTTCGGTGAGCAAATGAAGACCCTTTGAAGTCATATTGCATGGTACCCATTCCACGGGTTTCAACTACCCAGGTTTAAGGTATTCTTCCTTCAGCTAAAACATGCATGTGGAACCTAGAGTATGATCAACCATGTGATCGGGAGACGTGTTCAAATATGTCTCAGTTTTCATACCCTGGTTCTCGGGTGCAACATTCCAGACGCTTTACTAACACTCTCCCCACTTGGAGAGTCAGCGCGTTTAACCTCCTGTTTGGACCAGTTTGCAATTTCTGCGGAAGATGAACAGGAATAGGGAGAACCAATGAGAGAATAGCTGGAGGTGTCTGGACGGGCAAATTTAACTCTCATTTCCCACCAGGAAGAGGAATTAACCAAAGGCTCAGCGTGCCGTGCCGGAACGAGATTAGGGCCTGAAGCCATCCTGCGGTGTTGCGGCCAGCTCAAAAGAAAGCGAGTTGAAGAAAGGAGCTCAGGGGCACTGTAATTCACAAACCTGCAGAGTTATAAATGACAGCTATCGTCCAAAAATATACTGAAGTAAGGCTGCCAAGAGGACTTGAAAGCGGGGCAGAATTGCAGGAAACCGATTTCAGGAGGTAGACTGGAATTGCATTGAAAGCATAGGAAAAGAGGCAGAACGTCCACAATGATGCACTTGGACAAAAAGGGCGTATGCGTTTTTTCCTGAATATATTCAGGAAAAAACGCATACGCCCTTTTTGGCCAACCAAGCAAGCTTGCAAAGGAAATCTGCACTACAATGAAGTCTCACTTCCCCCCGGTCAAAAGGGCCATCTGAAAAAAGTGTAAAATCCAGAAAGGCAGGACAGGCCATGGAGAACTGGGAGCCTTGTTATGCTGATGGGCGGGATGTAAATTGCCAAGAGACACTTGGGAGAAGTGTATGGTGTTTCCTGAAACATCTAAAAAACAAAGCAACAGAGCCTAGGGCACTTCCACTTATGGTCCTATAGCTTAGGGAAATTAAAATCAAAAAGACACAGCCACCCCAAAGTTTGGGACGCCTCTGTTTACAAGAACCTCGTTTACCGTACAAGTTCAGTATCACAGAAAGTGAAAAATGGATAAAGAACTTGTGGTACTTACGTACAATGCAGTATCACTCAGCAATGAAATCTATGTCATCAGGCCCGTAGCAGCATAATAAGTGGATTCAGGTTCGATGATTCTAACTGAAATAAGTCACACAGAAAAAGAAACATCATAAGATATCACTAATACACGGAATGTAAACTTGGCTACACAGGAACTGAATTCCAAAACAGAACAGGGTCTCAAATTTAGAAAACCAACTTATGCTTGCTTAAGAGGAAAGGTGAGTCGGGGTGCTGCATAAAACCAGAGATTGAAATGAGCACAGATAAAGTTCCTTAAGCCAAATATGGAATAGACAAGAGCTACTCCTTGCTCAACGAAATGGACTCAACACCCCATATTAAACGCCTAAGAATGTACCTGACTAGTAAGTATCTTAAAACCTATGGATTTCTATGTCTCCAAAAGAGAATCAATCGTATGTACAGGGGCATAAACGCAGCAGTGATAGGATTGGAGAGGTTCGGTGAGCAAATGAAGACCCTTTGAAGTCATATTGCATGGTACCCATTCCACGGGTCTCAACTCTCCAGATTTAAGGTATTCTTCCTTGAGCTAAATCATGCATGTAGAACCCAGAGTATGATCAACTGTGTGAAAGGGAGACGTGTTCAAATATGTCTCAGTTTTCCTCCCCTGGTACTCGGGTGCAACATTCCAGACGCTTTACTAACACTCTCCCCACTTGGAGAGTCAGCGCCTTTAACCTCCTGTTTGGCCCAGTTTGCAATTTCTGCGGAAGATGAACAGGAATAGGGAGAACCAATGAGAGACTAGCTGGAGGTGTCTGGACGGGCAAATTTAACTCTCATTTCCCACCAGGAAGAGGAACTAACCAAAGGCTCAGCGTGCCGTGCCGGAACCAGATTAGGGACTGAAGCCATCCTGCGGTGTTGCGTCCAGGTCACAAGAAAGCGAGTTGAAGAAAGTAGCTAAGGGGCACTGTAATTCACAAACCTGCAGAGTTATAAATGACAGCGATCGTCCAAAAATATACTGAAGTAAAGCTGCCAAGAGGACTTGAAAGCGGGGCAGAATTGCAGGAAACCGATTTCAGGAGGTAGACTGGAATTGCATTGAAAGCATAGGAAAAGAGGCAGAACGTCCACAATGATGCACTTGGCCAAAAAGGGCGTATGCGTTTTTTCCTGAATATATTCAGGAAAAAACGCATACGCCCTTTTTGGAGAACCAAGCAAGCTTGCAAAGGAAATCTGCACTACAATGAAGTCTCACTTCCCCCCGGTCAAAAGGGCCATCTGAAAAAAGTGTAAAATCCAGAAAGGCAGGACAGGCCATGGAGAACTGGGAGCCTTGTTATGCTGATGGGCGGGATGTAAATTGCCAACAGACACTCGGGAGAAGTGTATGGTGTTTCCTGAAACATCTAAAAAACAAAGCAACAGAGCCTAGGGCACTTCCACTTATGGTCCTATAGCTTAGGGAAATTAAAATCAAAAAGACACAGCCACCCCAAAGTTTGGGACGCCTCTGTTTACAAGAACCTCGTTTACCGTACAAGTTCAATATCACAGAAAGTGAAAAATGGATAAAGAACTTGTGGTATTGCTTACAAAAGAATATCACTCAGCAATGAAATCTATGTCATCAGGCCCGTAGCAGCACAATGAGTGGATTCAGGTATGATGATTCTAACTGAAATAAGTCACACAGAAAAAGAAACATCATAAGATATCAGTAATACACGGAATGTAAACTTGGCTACACAGGAACTGAATTACAGAACAGAAAAGGGTCTCAAATTTAGAAAACCAACTTATGCTTGCTTAAGGGGAAAGGTGAGTTGGGGTGCTGCATAAAACCAGAGATTGAAATGAGCACAGATAAAGTTCCTTAAGCCAAATATGGAATAGACAAGAGCTACTCCTTGCTCAACGAAATGGACTCAACACCCCATATTAAACGCCTAAGAATGTACCTGACTAGTAAGTATCTTAAAACCTATGGATTGCTATGTCTCCGAAAGCGAATCAAGCATGTGTACAGGGGCATAAACGCAGCAGTGATAGGATTGGAGAGGTTCGGTGAGCAAATGAAGACCCTTTGAAGTCATATTGCATGGTACCCATTCCACGGGTTTCAACTACCCAGGTTTAAGGTATTCTTCCTTCAGCTAAAACATGCATGTGGAACCTAGAGTATGATCAACCATGTGATCGGGAGACGTGTTCAAATATGTCTCAGTTTTCATACCCTGGTTCTCGGGTGCAACATTCCAGACGCTTTACTAACACTCTCCCCACTTGGAGAGTCAGCGCGTTTAACCTCCTGTTTGGACCAGTTTGCAATTTCTGCGGAAGATGAACAGGAATAGGGAGAACCAATGAGAGAATAGCTGGAGGTGTCTGGACGGGCAAATTTAACTCTCATTTCCCACCAGGAAGAGGAATTAACCAAAGGCTCAGCGTGCCGTGCCGGAACGAGATTAGGGCCTGAAGCCATCCTGCGGTGTTGCGGCCAGCTCAAAAGAAAGCGAGTTGAAGAAAGGAGCTCAGGGGCACTGTAATTCACAAACCTGCAGAGTTATAAATGACAGCTATCGTCCAAAAATATACTGAAGTAAGGCTGCCAAGAGGACTTGAAAGCGGGGCAGAATTGCAGGAAACCGATTTCAGGAGGTAGACTGGAATTGCATTGAAAGCATAGGAAAAGAGGCAGAACGTCCACAATGATGCACTTGGACAAAAAGGGCGTATGCGTTTTTTCCTGAATATATTCAGGAAAAAACGCATACGCCCTTTTTGGCCAACCAACCAAGCTTGCAAAGGAAAACTGCACTACAATGAAGTCTCACTTCCCCCCGGTCAAAAGGGCCATCTGAAAAAAGTGTAAAATCCAGAAAGGCAGGACAGGCCATGGAGAACTGGGAGCCTTGTTATGCTGATGGGCGGGATGTAAATTGCCAAGAGACACTCGGGAGAAGTGTATGGTGTTTCCTGAAACATCTAAAAAACAAAGCAACAGAGCCTAGGGCACTTCCACTTATGGTCCTATAGCTTAGGGAAATTAAAATCAAAAAGACACAGCCACCCCAAAGTTTGGGACGCCTCTGTTTACAAGAACCTCGTTTACCGTACAAGTTCAGTATCACAGAAAGTGAAAAATGGATAAAGAACTTGTGGTACTTACGTACAATGCAGTATCACTCAGCAATGAAATCTATGTCATCAGGCCCGTAGCAGCATAATAAGTGGATTCAGGTTCGATGATTCTAACTGAAATAAGTCACACAGAAAAAGAAACATCATAAGATATCACTAATACACGGAATGTAAACTTGGCTACACAGGAACTGAATTCCAAAACAGAACAGGGTCTCAAATTTAGAAAACCAACTTATGCTTGCTTAAGAGGAAAGGTGAGTCGGGGTGCTGCATAAAACCAGAGATTGAAATGAGCACAGATAAAGTTCCTTAAGCCAAATATGGAATAGACAAGAGCTACTCCTTGCTCAACGAAATGGACTCAACACCCCATATTAAACGCCTAAGAATGTACCTGACTAGTAAGTATCTTAAAACCTATGGATTTCTATGTCTCCAAAAGAGAATCAATCGTATGTACAGGGGCATAAACGCAGCAGTGATAGGATTGGAGAGGTTCGGTGAGCAAATGAAGACCCTTTGAAGTCATATTGCATGGTACCCATTCCACGGGTCTCAACTCTCCAGATTTAAGGTATTCTTCCTTGAGCTAAATCATGCATGTAGAACCCAGAGTATGATCAACTGTGTGAAAGGGAGACGTGTTCAAATATGTCTCAGTTTTCCTCCCCTGGTACTCGGGTGCAACATTCCAGACGCTTTACTAACACTCTCCCCACTTGGAGAGTCAGCGCCTTTAACCTCCTGTTTGGCCCAGTTTGCAATTTCTGCGGAAGATGAACAGGAATAGGGAGAACCAATGAGAGACTAGCTGGAGGTGTCTGGACGGGCAAATTTAACTCTCATTTCCCACCAGGAAGAGGAACTAACCAAAGGCTCAGCGTGCCGTGCCGGAACCAGATTAGGGACTGAAGCCATCCTGCGGTGTTGCGTCCAGGTCACAAGAAAGCGAGTTGAAGAAAGTAGCTAAGGGGCACTGTAATTCACAAACCTGCAGAGTTATAAATGACAGCGATCGTCCAAAAATATACTGAAGTAAAGCTGCCAAGAGGACTTGAAAGCGGGGCAGAATTGCAGGAAACCGATTTCAGGAGGTAGACTGGAATTGCATTGAAAGCATAGGAAAAGAGGCAGAACGTCCACAATGATGCACTTGGCCAAAAAGGGCGTATGCGTTTTTTCCTGAATATATTCAGGAAAAAACGCATACGCCCTTTTTGGCCAACCAAGCAAGCTTGCAAAGGAAATCTGCACTACAATGAAGTCTCACTTCCCCCCGGTCAAAAGGGCCATCTGAAAAAAGTGTAAAATCCAGAAAGGCAGGACAGGCCATGGAGAACTGGGAGCCTTGTTATGCTGATGGGCGGGATGTAAATTGCCAACAGACACTCGGGAGATGTGTTTGGTGTTTCCTGAAGCATCTAAAAAACAAAGCAACAGAGCCTAGGGCACTTGCACTTATGGTCCTATAGCTTAGGGAAATTAAAATCAAAAAGACACAGTCACCTCAAAGGTTAGGACGGCTCTGTTTACATGAACCTCATTTACGGTACAAGTTCAATATCGCAGAAAGTGAAAAATGGATAAGGAAGTTGTGGTACTTATGTTTAATGCAATATCACTCAGCAATGAAATCTATGTCATCAGGCCCGTAGGAGCATAATGAGTGGATTCAGGTATGATGATTCTAACTGAAATAAGTCACACAGAAAAAGAAACATCATAAGATATCACTAATACACGGAATGTAAACTTGGCTACACAGGAACTGAATTACAAAACAGAAGAGGGTCTCAAATTTAGAAAACCAACTTATGCTTGCTTAAGGGGAAAGGTGAGTTGGGGTGCTGCATAAAACCAGAGATTGAAATGAGCACAGATAAAGTTCCTTAAGCCAAATATGGAATAGACAAGAGCTACTCCTTGCTCAACGAAATGGACTCAACACCCCATATTAAACGCCTAAGAATGTACCTGACTAGTAAGTATCTTAAAACCTATGGATTGCTATGTCTCCGAAAGCGAATCAAGCATGTGTACAGGGGCATAAACGCAGCAGTGATAGGATTGGAGAGGTTCGGTGAGCAAATGAAGACCCTTTGAAGTCATATTGCATGGTACCCATTCCACGGGTTTCAACTACCCAGGTTTAAGGTATTCTTCCTTCAGCTAAAACATGCATGTGGAACCTAGAGTATGATCAACCATGTGATCGGGAGACGTGTTCAAATATGTCTCAGTTTTCATACCCTGGTTCTCGGGTGCAACATTCCAGACGCTTTACTAACACTCTCCCCACTTGGAGAGTCAGCGCGTTTAACCTCCTGTTTGGACCAGTTTGCAATTTCTGCGGAAGATGAACAGGAATAGGGAGAACCAATGAGAGAATAGCTGGAGGTGTCTGGACGGGCAAATTTAATTCTCATTTCCCACCAGGAAGAGGAATTAACCAAAGGCTCAGCGTGCCGTGCCGGAACGAGATTAGGGCCTGAAGCCATCCTGCGGTGTTGCGGCCAGCTCAAAAGAAAGCGAGTTGAAGAAAGGAGCTCAGGGGCACTGTAATTCACAAACCTGCAGAGTTATAAATGACAGCTATCGTCCAAAAATATACTGAAGTAAGGCTGCCAAGAGGACTTGAAAGCGGGGCAGAATTGCAGGAAACCGATTTCAGGAGGTAGACTGGAATTGCATTGAAAGCATAGGAAAAGAGGCAGAACGTCCACAATGATGCACTTGGACAAAAAGGGCGTATGCGTTTTTTCCTGAATATATTCAGGAAAAAACGCATACGCCCTTTTTGGCCAACCAAGCAAGCTTGCAAAGGAAATCTGCACTACAATGAAGTCTCACTTCCCCCCGGTCAAAAGGGCCATCTGAAAAAAGTGTAAAATCCAGAAAGGCAGGACAGGCCATGGAGAACTGGGAGCCTTGTTATGCTGATGGGCGGGATGTAAATTGCCAAGAGACACTTGGGAGAAGTGTATGGTGTTTCCTGAAACATCTAAAAAACAAAGCAACAGAGCCTAGGGCACTTCCACTTATGGTCCTATAGCTTAGGGAAATTAAAATCAAAAAGACACAGCCACCCCAAAGTTTGGGACGCCTCTGTTTACAAGAACCTCGTTTACCGTACAAGTTCAGTATCACAGAAAGTGAAAAATGGATAAAGAACTTGTGGTACTTACGTACAATGCAGTATCACTCAGCAATGAAATCTATGTCATCAGGCCCGTAGCAGCATAATAAGTGGATTCAGGTTCGATGATTCTAACTGAAATAAGTCACACAGAAAAAGAAACATCATAAGATATCACTAATACACGGAATGTAAACTTGGCTACACAGGAACTGAATTCCAAAACAGAACAGGGTCTCAAATTTAGAAAACCAACTTATGCTTGCTTAAGAGGAAAGGTGAGTCGGGGTGCTGCATAAAACCAGAGATTGAAATGAGCACAGATAAAGTTCCTTAAGCCAAATATGGAATAGACAAGAGCTACTCCTTGCTCAACGAAATGGACTCAACACCCCATATTAAACGCCTAAGAATGTACCTGACTAGTAAGTATCTTAAAACCTATGGATTTCTATGTCTCCAAAAGAGAATCAATCGTATGTACAGGGGCATAAACGCAGCAGTGATAGGATTGGAGAGGTTCGGTGAGCAAATGAAGACCCTTTGAAGTCATATTGCATGGTACCCATTCCACGGGTCTCAACTCTCCAGATTTAAGGTATTCTTCCTTGAGCTAAATCATGCATGTAGAACCCAGAGTATGATCAACTGTGTGAAAGGGAGACGTGTTCAAATATGTCTCAGTTTTCCTCCCCTGGTACTCGGGTGCAACATTCCAGACGCTTTACTAACACTCTCCCCACTTGGAGAGTCAGCGCCTTTAACCTCCTGTTTGGACCAGTTTGCAATTTCTGCGGAAGATGAACAGGAATAGGGAGAACCAATGAGAGACTAGCTGGAGGTGTCTGGACGGGCAAATTTAACTCTCATTTCCCACCAGGAAGAGGAACTAACCAAAGGCTCAGCGTGCCGTGCCGGAACCAGATTAGGGACTGAGGCCATCCTGCGGTGTTGCGTCCAGGTCACAAGAAAGCGAGTTGAAGAAAGTAGCTAAGGGGCACTGTAATTCACAAACCTGCAGAGTTATAAATGACAGCGATCGTCCAAAAATATACTGAAGTAAAGCTGCCAAGAGGACTTGAAAGCGGGGCAGAATTGCAGGAAACCGATTTCAGGAGGTAGACTGGAATTGCATTGAAAGCATAGGAAAAGAGGCAGAACGTCCACAATGATGCACTTGGCCAAAAAGGGCGTATGCGTTTTTTCCTGAATATATTCAGGAAAAAACGCATACGCCCTTTTTGGAGAACCAAGCAAGCTTGCAAAGGAAATCTGCACTACAATGAAGTCTCACTTCCCCCCGGTCAAAAGGGCCATCTGAAAAAAGTGTAAAATCCAGAAAGGCAGGACAGGCCATGGAGAACTGGGAGCCTTGTTATGCTGATGGGCGGGATGTAAATTGCCAACAGACACTCGGGAGATGTGTTTGGTGTTTCCTGAAGCATCTAAAAAACAAAGAAACAGAGCCTAGGGCACTTGCACTTATGGTCCTATAGCTTAGGGAAATTAAAATCAAAAAGACACAGTCACCTCAAAGGTTAGGACGGCTCTGTTTACATGAACCTCATTTACGGTACAAGTTCAATATCGCAGAAAGTGAAAAATGGATAAGGAAGTTGTGGTACTTATGTTTAATGCAATATCACTCAGCAATGAAATCTATGTCATCAGGCCCGTAGGAGCATAATGAGTGGATTCAGGTATGATGATTCTAACTGAAATAAGTCACACAGAAAAAGAAACATCATAAGATATCACTAATACACGGAATGTAAACTTGGCTACACAGGAACTGAATTACAAAACAGAAGAGGGTCTCAAATTTAGAAAACCAACTTATGCTTGCTTAAGGGGAAAGGTGAGTTGGGGTGCTGCATAAAACCAGAGATTGAAATTAGCACAGATAAAGTTCCTTAAGCCAAATATGGAATAGAAAATAGCTACTCCTTGCTCAATGAAATGGACTCAACACCCCATATTAAACGCCTAAGAATGTACCTGACTAGTAAGTATCTTAACACATATGGATTCCTATCTCTCTGAAAGAGAATCAAGCGTGTGTACAGGGATATAATCGCAGCAGTGATAACATTGGAGAGGTTTGCTGAGCAAATGAAGACGCTTTGAAGTCGTATTGCAGGGTACCCATTCCACGGGTCTCAACTCACCAGGTTTAAGGTATTCTTCCTACAGCTAAAACATGCATGTGGAACTCACAGTATGATCAACCATGTGATCGGGAGACGTGTTCAAATATGTCTCAGTTTTCTTCCCCTGGTACTCGGGTGCAACATTACAGACGCTTTACTAACACTCTCCCGACTTGGAGAGTCAGTGCCTTTAACCTCCTGTTTGGCCCAGTTTGCCATTTCTGCGGAAGATGAACAGGAATTGGGAGAACCAATTAGAGACTAGCTGGAGGTGTCTGGACGGGCAAATTTAACTCTCATTTCCCACCAGGAAGAGGAATTAACCAAAGGCTCAGCGTGCCGTGCCGGAACCAGATTAGGGCCTGAAGCCATCCTGCGGTGTTTTGGCCAGCTCACAAGAAAGCGAGTTGAAGAAAGGAGCTCAGGGGAACTGTAATTCACAAACCTGCAGAGTTATAAATGACAGCTATTGTCCAAAAATATACTGAAGTAAGGCTGCCAAGAGGACTTGAAAGCGGGGCAGAATTGCAGGAAACCGATTTCAGGAGGTAGACTGGAATTGCATTGAAAGCATAGGAAAAGAGGCAGAACGTAGACAATGATGCACTTGGCCAAAACGGGCGTATGCGTTTTTTCCTGAATATATTCAGGAAAAAACGCATACGCCCTTTTTGGACAACTAAGCAAGCTTGCAAAGGAAATCTGCACTACAATGAAGTCTCACTTCCCCCCGGTCAAAAGGGCCATCTGAAAAAAGTGTAAAATCCAGAAAGGCAGGACAGGCCATGGAGAACTGGGTGCCTTGTTATGCTGATGGGTAGGATGAAAATTGCCAACAGCCACTTGGGAGAAGTGTATGGTGTTTCCTGAAACATCTAAAAAACAAAGCAACAGAGCCTAGGGCACTTCCACTTATGGTCCTATAGCTTAGGGAAATTAAAATAAAAAAGACACAGCCACCCCAAAATTTGGGACAGCTCTGTTTACAAGAATCTCGTTTACGGTACAAGTTCAATATCGCAGAAAGTGAAAAATGGATAAAGAAGTTGTGGTACTTACGTACAATGCAATATCACTCAGCAATGAAATCTATGTCATCAGGCCCGTAGCAGCATAATGAGTGGATTCAGGTATGATGATTCTAACTGAAATAAGTCACACAGAAAAAGAAACATCATAAGATATCACTAATACACGGAATGTATACTTGGCTACACAGGAACTGAATTACAAAACAGAACAGGGTCTCAAATTTAGAAAACCAACTTATGCTTGCTTAAGGGGAAAGGTGACTTGGGGTGCTGCATAAAACCAGAGATCGAAATGAGCACAGATAAAGTTCCTTAAGCCAAATATGGAATAGACAAGAGCTACTCTTTGCTCAACGAAATGGACTCAACACCCCATATTAAACGCCTACGAATGTACCTGACTAGTAAGTATCTTAAAACCTATGGATGGCTATCTCTCTGAAAGAGAATCAGGCATGTGTACAGGGGCATAAACGCAGCAGTGGTAACATTGGAGAGGTTCGGTGAGCAAATGAAGACCCTTTGAAGTCATATTGCATGGTACCCATTCCACGGGTCTCAACTCTCCAGGTTTAAGGTATTCTTCCTTCAGCTAAAACATGCATGTGGAACCTAGAGTATGATGAACCGTGTGATTGGGAGACGTGTTCAAATATGTCTCAGTTTTCGTCCCCTGGTACTCGGGAGCAACATTCCAGACGCTTTACTAACCCTCTCCCGACTTGGAGAGTCAGTGCCTTTAACCTACTGTTTGGCCCAGTTTGCAATTTCTGTGGAAGATGAACAGGAATAGGGAGAACAAATGAGGGACTATCTGGAGGTGTCTGGATGGGCAATTTAACTCTCATTTCCCACCAGGAACAGGAATTAACCAAAGGCTCAGCATGCCGTGATGGAACCAGATTAGAGCCTGAAGCAATCCTGCGGTGTTGCGGCCAGCTCACAAGAAAGCGAGTTGAAGAAAGGAGCTCAGGGGATCTGTAATTCACAAACCTGCAGAGTTATAAATGACAGCTATCGTCCAAAAATATACTGAAGTAAGGCTGCCAAGAGGACTTGAAAGCGGGGCAGAATTGCAGGAAACCGATTTCAGGAGGTAGACTGGAATTGCATTTAAAGTTAGGAAAATAGGCAGAACGTCCACAATGATGCACTTGGCCAAAAAGTGCGTATGTGTTTTTTCCTGAATATATTCAGGAAAAAACGAATACGCCCTTTTTGTCCAACCAAGCAAGCTTGCAAAGGAAACCTGCACAACAATGAAGTCTCACTTCCCCCCGGTCAAAAGGGCCATCTGAAAAAAGTGTAAAATCCAGAAAGGCAGGACAGGCCATGGAGAACTGGGAGCCTTGTTATGCTGATGGGTGGATGTAAATTGCCAACAGCCACTTGGGAGAAGTGTATGGTGTTTCCTGAAACATCTAAAAAACAAAGCAACAGAGCCTAGGGCACTTCCACTTATGGTCCTATAGCTTAGGGAAATTAAAATCAAAAAGACACAGCCACCCCAAAGTTTGGGACGGCTCTGTTTACAAGAACCTCGTTTACGGTACAAGTTCAATATTGCAGAAAGTGAAAAATGGATAAAGAAGCTGTGGTACTTACGTACAATGCAATATCACTCAGCAATGAAATCTATGTCATCAGGCCCATAGCAGCATAATGAGTGGATTCAGGTATGATGATTCTAACTGAAATAAGTCACACAGAAAATGAAACAGCATGAGATATCACTAATACACGGAATGTAAACTTGGCTACACAGAAACTGAATTACAAAATAGAACAGGGACTCAAATTTAGAAAACCATCTTATGCTTGCTTAAGGGGAAAGGTGAGTTGGGGTGCTGCATAAAAGCAGAGTTTGAAATTAGCACAGATACTGTTCCATAAGCCAAATATGGAATAGACAAGACCTACCCCTTGCTCAACGTAATTGGTTCAGCAATGAGGTATCACCTCACACCTGGTAGAATAGGCATCATAGAAAATCTACAAACAAAAAATGCTGGAAAGGGTGTGGAGAAAAGGAACCCTCTTCCACTATTGTTGGGAATATAAATTGATACAGTCATTATGGAGAACAATATGGAATTTCTTAAGAAACTAACAATAGAATTACCATATGATACAGCAATCCCAGTACTGGACATATACCCAGACAAATCCATAAATCAAAAAGAGACATTCACCGCAATGTTCATTGCATCACTATTTACAATATCGAGGTAATGGAAGCAACCTAAATGCCCACAGACAGACGAATGCATAAAGCCGTGGTACATATATAAAATGGAATATTACTAAGCCATGAAAAGGAATGAAATTGGGTCATTTGTAGAGACGTCGATGGATCCAGAGACTGTCATACAGAGTGAAGTAAGTCAGAAAGAGAAAAACAAATCTTGTATATTCATGCATATATGTGGAACCTAGAAAAACTGTACAGATTAACCATTTTGCAAGGCATAAATAGAGCAACAGATGTAGACAACAAACGTATGGACAACAAGGGGGGAAAGCTGTTGGGGGGGTGGTGGTGGGAGGAGTTGAGAGACTGGGATTGGCATGTATACATTTATATGTATAAAATAGATAACCAATAAGAACCTGCTGTATAAAAATATAAAATAAAATTCAAAATTAAAAAGAAATAAAATTTAAAAAATAAAACAGAAAAAACAATTATTCCCTGCACATACGTGTATTTATATGAATAATTTATTTCCATGCTTATATCTGTAAATACAAAAAAGAGGAATAAAATCTACCTTGAACCAAAAATGAAAAAGAGAAAAAAAACACAGAACCCACCAGTTACACAGAGGAAAACCGTATCAGGGCACTTGCTCCAGTTGTAAACAATTCTGAAGTTGGTCAGTGGTGGGGAATCGTCTCCCATTCAGCCAGCAGCCCCCACGCAACAAGCGTCCTCATTGCAAAGCTGGGGCACCGTGCCAGGGCATCTGTGAGTAAACGTGAGCTGAGCCCCAGGCCAGTTGCTGCTGAACTATTCCCACCTGTCCCAGGTAAAACACCTGAATATATACAAGGACTTGAAAGCCTAGAGGAAGGGCCATGGAGCCACACGAGTGACAGCATGCCGGCCGACTTGGTGCCTGCAGGCCAGCCAGGATGGTCCTGGCCCTGGGTGCTCTTCTGGAAGATTTCCATTTCCCTGCCTGAGATACCCGTCCTGTCCCTGCCCCCACTGCTTTTTTCCTTCCTCACCTCTGCCCAGGGAGAAATTCCAGCAGCAGGTATGGGTGACACATCCTCTTCTTTAGCAGGTGGCAGCCTGGCAACTGCTGCAGAAAGTCCAGCAGAGCCCCACTCACACTGGGCCACCCACAAAGCCGTGGCCTCTCCCTCCCTCCCACCAGCCCAGCCCCGAGACTGCTGACAGGGCAGAGAAAATGGCGTCAGGCACGGCTGCAGGGGCTCTTGCTGCCTGGAGTGGTATTTATATTGATCTCAACCCAGGCACACCTGGGGAGGGCTGGCCGGCACGGTAAGTCTGCCCAGGTCAGCCAATCATCACCCCTCAGGGGCTCACAGTTGCAGAAAATGGAACTTGCTGAAGCGGCTAGGTCCAAGGAACAGGTGTGGGCTCCCGAGAGTCAGGATAGACAAGGGGCTGCAGCTTTGGCTTGTTTTCTAATCATTTTATCTGGCCCATGAGTGGGAGACAACTTCAAGAGAACCCTCTCCTAATGAGAGGAACCCAGGAGTCAGGGAGAGGAGGGGTGGGTGGTGGTTGGAGACAGAGGCCTGGTGCCCCGGGTGCAGTGGAAGTCTCTGGAAGACCAGGTGGAGGGAGGCCGCACGGAGTGATGCCCAGGGTCACAGACCTGTCACAGCTGCTGTTTGTTAGTTCAAGTCCTGCTCTGAGGTGCTCTGTGTCAGCTCTGAGCGACAGGTGAGCTGGGGGTGCTCTGCAATGAGGGCTATGTGCACGGTTCCTGTGTGCCCAGCCCTGCCACAGTATCTGCAAGGGTAGCTCTGTATCCTGGGAGGGGCCTGACCACGAGAGCCCCGTGGGCTGGGGTGGGGGTGGGGTACCTGCCCAGGTGAGCTCCATATTCTGGGATTGGTCTGACCACGAGAGTCCCATGGGCTGCTGGGGACCTGGTAAAGGATGTCAGGACAGTCAGTGAAGCCACCGAGGATATACCTCCAGTTGCTCCTAATTCCTACACCCTGCTGGTCATTCTACCAACCACCAGGACATGGTATTCTGTATTAGTCTTCAATGATGCCTTCTTTTGTATTCCATTAGTCCCAGAGTCACAAGAAATTTTGGCTTGTGAGTGGCAGGACTCAACATACAACTAAAACAATACTTCCGGGCCGTTCGGCCCCAAGGGTGCAAAAATTCCCACACCATCTTTGGGGAAAGCTTAGCTAAAGACCTAAAAGTTCTACCTCTGGAAAAGGAAACCCTCCTTCAATATGCAGGCGACATTCTGATCGCTAGCCCTACTAAGGAGGCCTCTGAACTACCAAGCCAATAAAGGATAGAAGTTGTCCAAGAAAAAGCTCAAATATCACAGACTGCAGTGACCTGCCTGGGCTTCATTCTCACAGAAGGTCGGAGAAGCCCATCCCAGGAAAGGGAAGAAACCATTTTCAGCCTTACCCCTTTCTAAAACTAGAAGACAGCTTAGGGGTTCCTGGGGAGGCCAGGGTTTGCTGCTTCTGGATCCCTAACTACAGTCTACTAGCTGGGCCTCTATATGAAACACTGAAAGGAAAAGATGATGATCCTTTTGAATAGAATCCAGAAGTGGTCTTTCAAGAATGGAAAGAGCAGTCAATTCAGACCCTTGCCCTGGAACTCCCTAATTTAGCTAAACCCTTTGACCTTTACATTCCCGGTGAAAGGTGAATCGCCATTGGAGAATTAGTGCAAAAACTGGGACCACTTGAAATGGAACAATGCAAGAATGCCATCCAGGTAGGATAAACTACGGTCACTAAGGGGCTTGGCCCACTGCCACATCTGGCCAAGATACTGGCGGTATCTAAAAACCTGGAAATCAGCAGCCCAAAAGGCCACCTCCCTCCTAAGGGAAAAGGACCCCACGTGGTGATCCTAACCACCAACCATGCCCTGAAGTTGCAGGGTTCGCTCCGTGGGCACACCGACCTCGAGTGAGGAGGCCCTCCAACTCCAACATCCAGAGAGATAACCGGGGGCAACAGGGCACCATGACGACTCGTGTGAACATCACTTGACCTGGAGTTTCTCTCATAAAACAACAAGAGTGTGTCCCAAAAGAGTAGACTACTGCTTGCAGGACTTACTGCACCCAGAGGGGAGCTAATAATCTTGGCGGGGGAACAGTATACCACACTGTCACCATAGAAAAGCCTACAGACACCGTGATGATGGTGGCCAATAAGACCGGCTGGACTCCTGTTTACTTCAAAAGGCTGTTGACTCAGTGGCCATCATGGTCCTTGATCACCACTGACCCTGGACTGTCTGGGAGTTGAGCGGGCAGGGCTCTGACACCTGGTGCTGTTTGTACGTTAATTCAGGGGCCTAATTGAAGAAAGCGCAGACTACTGGTCAGAGCATCTAGGCTGGCAGAAACGGTCAGCCTAAGGTGGCCAAACAAATGTGGGGCGGGGTGAAACCGGCCCCCACAGCGTCTCTGCACATCTCTTTCCTGGACCCTTAAAGGTCATTAGAATCTATAACACTTCCAATGCTGGTGCTCAGGTGGACGAGCAGGGAGGCAGGGGTCCTGGGGACAATCAACGTCACCGGGAGGCTGCTGGGGAGAAGCTCTGACCCTCGCCCCAGGGTATGAGGGCTCCCAACTCAGCACTCAGCAGTTACAGAAGAAGGGTCTGCACCCTCAGCACTCCAAGAATGAGGAACGGGACAAAAAGCAGAGGAGGGGTTTGTCCCCAGCAAAGCCCATTAAAAATCCCTGGGAGATAAAAATAGAATCTGGGCAATAAAGTCAAGTCTAACCTTTTTTATCCTTTGTGCTTTGTCTAATTTCACGTGCTCCTAGGGTCCCGCATGCAGAGGTTCCACACCCGGCACTTCAGACCAGATTTCCTAGTGCAGAATGGCTGGGTCGACACCTCAGCTCCTGGGGCCCAGTGCAGACTCCACGATATAGAGCCTGAGCTACAGCCAACCCGGCCCTCGAGAGCTCCGCCCCCTCCCTCCCTCCCACTGACTCTGACAGGATCTCTACACAGCAGCCCAGCCCACAGCCCACGGGGTAGTGCATGCTCTCACCTCTCCATTCTCTGATCAAAATATAAAGTTTCCTTTGCTTGTGAACCAAACTCAGTCTCGATCTGTTGGCCCCAATGACACTGGGAAGGGGGACACATTTTGGGGTCCACTCTGGAGGATCAGTAACAGAAATTGAGACTATTGTAACCTCAATGAACAGATGTGTGAGCCAAACTGTAGTTAACATAGAACAGTGTATAAGGCTCGGGTAAAATAAGATGTTTTTAACACTTCCATTTGATATTTCCATCACTTTTTATAAGCAAGTTCAGTGAAAAGGTTTGTCTTATTTGTCAGGTCAATATTAGAGAAACGAAGTGATTTCTTTCCAAGGATGTACATCTAATAATCTTGGTTAAACCTTCAATCCTGTTTTAAATGCTTTTCCATTGAAAATGATACCTCTCTTTCAGCTCCCCCATTTCTGAGAAGTATAAAATCTTATAATTTATTATTACCAAAGGGGAAAGGTGGGAGGAGGGATAAATTAACAGTTTGGAATTAACACATACACACTGCTATGTATAAAATAGATCATCAACAAGGAACTACTGTATAGCACAGGGAACTACACTCAACATTTTGCAATAACCTATAAGGGGAAATACTCTGAAAAAGAATAGATATTTTTATTGACATCATCTATCAATGACAGTTAAAGTGTAGCCTAAGGGAAGCTGGTGGTGAGTGCTTCTGACCCTGAAGACTTCAATTATCTAAAGTTTGGACTCTGCCTACTTCCCAAGGCCCTTAATGAACATATGTGTAGCCGTAGCTTAAAAACTTCCCCAGTTTGGGTTTCGGGGAGACACTGATTTTGAAAAAGCCCTGGTGTTCTCCTTACATGAATGGGACTCTTCCTACTGCTAAAACATGTCTGTCACACCCAGAGGATGGTATACCGTCTGATCGGGAAGAGTTTGGAAAAGGCATCTCATCTCCTCATCTCCTGGTGCTCGGGTTCACCCCTCCAGCATCTTTACTAACAGTCTCCCCACTTGGAGATGTCAGCACTGTCAACATCCTGTTGCGTACAGTTTGGAATTTGTCCAGAGGATGAAGCGGAAGGATGAGGAACAATGAGAGACAAGTCCTAGGTGTTCAGACAGGCACATGTCATTCTAATTTCCAATCAGGAAGACGAATTGACCAAAGGCTAGGGTTGCCCATGGAAACAGTATAGGGCTTGAGGAAATCCCGCTGCTTTGTGGCCAGTTCCCATAAACACAAGTTGAACAATGGAACTCAGGGGCAGTAAAATTCACAAAACTGCAGAGTTGAAAATATCCATCACTGAAAAATGTCTTGAGGAAAGTCAAAGAAAAGGACTTGTAAGCAAGGGAGAATGGCAGGAAAGGGATTTGAGGAGGTAGAAAGGACTCGCCATTAAGCACAAGAAAAGGAGCTGAACATTGCAGTTGGCCAAAAAGGGTGTATGCGTTTTTTTCTGTATATATTCAAGAAAAGGGCATACACTTTTTTAGCCAACCAAACAGGTGGGCACTGGAAGTCAATACTACAAAAGATATCACTTCGCATCAGTCAGAAGAGCCATCCTCATAAAGCGTAAACAACAGAAATGCAGGACAGGGCAACGAGAAGAGGGAGCCCTGTGAGACTTATAGTGGAAATGTATATTGCCAACGGCCATTCTGGAAAAGTGTATTGTGTTTACTAAAGCATCTAAAAAATGAGCTACAGAGCATAGGGCACTTGCACTCATGGGCGTATATCTTGGGAAAAACAAAAATCGAGAGGACACAGGCACCCCAATGTTTACCCCCTCTCTGTTTAAAAGATCCTCGACTAGGATATAACTTAAATGTCTCTGGAGGGAAAAAATGGATAGAGATGTGGTACTTAGGTAGAGTGGAATATTATTCAGCCTGGAAATCAATGAAATATGGCCAGTTGTAACAACTCCCGAGGAGTTACGTATGATCATTCTAAGTGACAGAATTCAAAAAGAAAAAGACACATATCATAAGCTATCACTTAAAGGTGGAATCCAAAATGGCTACACATGAAATAAATTACAAAACAAAAACATAGTCAAATATGTAGAAAACACGCATAAGGCTGCTAAACGGGAAAGGTGGGGAGGGGTGAGGCATCATCCAGGAGGTTGAAATTAGCAAAGATACCATTCCAAATACCAAACTGATAATCAACAAGGCCTACACGGTAGCTAAAAGAACTGCACTCAGCACACTCAAGTCACCGGAAAAGAATATATACGACTGGTAAGAATCTGAAAAAGAATTTATTGATGTCTCTCTGTACGTGAATCAAGTGGATGTACAGCAGCAAGAAACAGAGCTTTGAAAATCAGCTGTAACCAATATAGTAATAAATTGAAAAAAATAAACGACAGAGAGACAGAGAAAACCTCTTACAAGTTTTCCTCAGGGACGGTGATGCAACATGGATTGAACACATCTAGACCCACAGCAGGATGAGACATAAGGCTGGAAACTGTTTGCGCTAAGAGAAATGTGAGGTTGGGTGAGGAAATGCACACCCTTTAAAGTAATACTACCTGGTACCCATTCAATGGGTCCCAAATCTGCAGGTTCAAGGGATCTTCCTACAGCTAAAACATGCATGGAAAACCCAGAGGACTGTACACCATGTGATCGGGAGATGTGTCTAAAATGCACCTCATTTATCCTCTCCTGGTGCTCCTGTTCACCATTCCAGCCACGCTACTTAGAATCTCCCCACTTGGAGAATCAGCACATTTAAACTTCTGTTTCACACATTTTGCAAATTGTGAGGAGGATGAACGGGAAGAGGGGGAACCAATGAGAGAATAGTTGTAGGGGTTTGGACGGGCACATATCACTCTAATTTCCCATTAAGAATAAGAATTAAAGAAAGGCTCAGCCTGCCTCGCCGGAGCCAAAATAGGGCCTGAAGCAATCCTGCGGGTTTGAGGCCAGCTCACAAAAGAGCAACTTAAAAAATGGAGCTCAGGGTCACTGCAATTCACAAACCTGCAGAGTTATAAATGAAAACTAACGTCCAAAAATATGTTGAGGTAAGGCAAAGAAGAGGATCTGAATGCAAGACAGAATTGCAAGAAACAGATTTCAAGAGATAGATTGGACTCGTCTTTAACGCACATGAAAAGCGGCAGAATTTCGACAATGATGCAGTTGGCCCAAAAGGGCGTATGCGTTTTTTCCTGATTATATCCAGGAAAAAAACGCATACGCACTTTATGGGCAACGAAGCAAGCAAGCAATGCAAATGTGCACAACAAAGAAGTCTCATTTCCCACCAGTCAAAAGGGCCATCCTAAAAAATTGTAAAAACCAGAAATGCAGGACAGGCCATGGAGAACAGGGAGCCTTTATACGCTGATGGGCAGTGTGTGAACTGCCGAGAGCCACTCTGGAGAAGTGTATGGTGGTTCCTAAATCATCTAAAAAACAGAGCTACAGAGCATAGGACACTTCCAATCATGGGAGTATATCTAGGGAAGTCTAAAATCAACAAGACACAAGCACACCACAGTTTAGGGCTACTCTGTTTACAAGAACCTCAACTTCAGTACACCTTAAATATCCCAGGAAAGAGAACAATGGATAAAGAAGATGTGGTACTTATGTACAATGGAATATCTCTTCACCATGAAATCAATGTAATAAGGCTAGTAGAAGGATAAAGAGTGGATTTAGGTCCGATAATACTACTTGAAATAAGTCAAACAGAAAAAGAAACATATCATAAGATATCACTTATAGAGGGAGGGTAAATATGGCTGCACAAGAAATGAATTACAGAACAGAACAGTGTCTCACATTTAGAAAACACACTTATGTCAGCTTAAGGGGAAAGGAGAGGTGGGGTGATGCATAAAACCAGAGTTTGAAATTAGCACAGATACCGTTCAATAAACCAAATAGGTATTAGACAAGATCTACACCTTGCTCAATGAACTGGCCTCAACACACCCTATACACCGCAGAGAAATATATCTGAGTAATAAGAATCTTAAAACCCATGTATTGATGTATCTCCATAAGGGAATCAAGTGTGTGCAGAGCGGCACAAACACAGCAGTGAAAATGAGCTAAACCCCATTATAGAAATAAATTTTAAAAACAAAACGCTGAAACAATGAAAGAGAGAAAAATTCTTACAAAATTCGCTCAGGGGCTGTGATGCAACCTGGATTGACCACATATAAACCCACAGCTGGATAAGACATAAGGCTGGACACTTGGGGCTGAGAGGATTGGTGAGCTTTGGTGAGCAACTGCCGAAAGTTTAATGCAATACTTCATGCTACTCATTCCAAGGGTCCCAACACTCCAGGTTGAAGGGAATCTTCCTACAGCTAAACCATGCTTGGGAAACCCAGCGACTGGTATACCATATGATCGGGAAAGGTTTCTAAAACGCACCTCATTTTTCCTCTCCTGGGGCTCCGGATCGACATTCCAGCCACTTTACTAACAACATCCCCACATGGAGAGTCAATGCCTTTAAGTTCTGGTATTGCACAGTCTGCAGTTAGTGCGGAGGATGAATGGGAATAGGGGGAACCAGTGAGAAACTAGCTGTAGCGGTTTCAATGGGCACATGTCACTCTAATGTCACATCAGTAAGAAGAATTAACCAAAGGCACAGCAAGGTGCCCCAGAAGAAAAATAGGGCTTCAAGGAATCCTGTGGTTATGGGGCAAGACCACAAAAATAAGAGCTGAAAAATGGAGCTAAGGGCCACTGCAATTCAAAAACCTGCAGAGTTATAAAGGCCAACTATTTTCAAAAAATATATTGAGGTAAGGCTATGAAGAGGCATTGAAAGCAAGGCAGAATTGCAGGAAACCGATTTCAGTAGGTAGACTGGAATTGCATTGAAAACATATGAAGAGAGTCAGAACCTCGACAATGATGCACTTGGCCAAAAAGGGCGTATGCGTTTTTTCCTGAATATATTCAGGAAAAAACGCATACGCCCTTTTTGGCCAACCAAGTAAGCTTGCAAAGGAAATCTGCACTACAATGAACTCTCACTTCCACCGGGTCAAAAGGGCCATCTGAAAAAAGTGTAAAATCCATAAAGGCACCACAGGCCATGGAGAACTGGGAGCCTTCTTATGCTGATGGGCGGGATGTAAATTGCCAACAGCCACTCGGGAGAAGTGTATGGTGTTTCCTGAAACATCTAAAAAACAAAGCAACAGAGCCTAGGGCACTTCCACTTATGGTCCTATAGCTTAGGGAAATTAAAATCAAAAAGACACAGCCACCCCAAAGTTTGGGACGGCTCTGTTTACAAGAACCTCGTTTACCGTACAAGTTCAATATCGCAGAAAGTGAAAAATGGATAAAGAAGTGGTGGTACTTACGTACAATGCAATAACACTCAGCAATGAAATCTATGTCATCAGGTCCGTAGCACCATAATGAGTAGATTCAGGTATGATGATTCGAACTGAAATAAGTCACACAGAAAAGAAACATCATAAGGTATCACTAAAACACAGAATGTGAACTTGGCTACACATGAACTGAATTACAAAACAGAACACGGTCTCAAATTTAGAAAACCAACTTATGCTTGCTTAACGCGAAACGTGAGTTGGGGTGCTGCATAAAACCAGAGATTGAAATGAGCACAGATAAAGTTCCTTAAGCCAAATATGGAATAGACAAGAGCTACTCCTTGCTCAACGAAATGGACTCAACACCCCATATTAAACGCCTAAGAATGTACCTGACTAGTAAGTATCTTAAAACCTATGGATTGCTATGTCTCCAAAAGAGAATCAAGCGTGTGTACAGGGGCATAAATGCAGCAGTGATAGGATTGGAGAGGTTCGGTGAGCAAATGAAGACCCTTTGAAGTCATATTGCATGGTACCCATTCCACGGGTCTCAACTCTCCAGGTTTAAGGTATTCTTCCTTCAGCTAAAACATGCATGTGGAACCCAGAGTATGATCAACCATGTGAACGGGAGACGTGTTCAAATATGTCTCAGTTTTCTTCCCCTGGTACTCGGGTGCAACATTCCAGACGCTTTACTAACACTCTCCCCACTTGGAGAGTCAGTCCCTTTAACCTCCTGTTTGGCCCAGTTTGCAATTTCTGCGGAAGATGAACAGGAATAGCGAGAACCAATGAGAGACTAGCTGGAGGTGTCTGGACGGGCAAATTTAACTCTCATTTCCCACCAGGAAGAGGAAATAACCAAAGGCTCAGCGTGCCATGCCGGAACCAGATTAGGGCCTGAAGCCATCCTGCGGTGTTGCGGCCAGCTCACAAGAAAGCGAATTGAAGAAAGGAGCTCAGGGGCACTGTAATTCACAAACCTGCAGAGTTATAAATGACAGCTATCGTCCAAAAATATACTGAAGTAAGGCTGCCAAGAGGACTTGAAAGCGGGGCAGAATTGCAGGAAACCGATTTCAGGAGGTAAACTGGAATTGCATTGAAAGCATAGGAAAAGAGGCAGAACGTCCACAATGATGCACTTGGACGAAAAGGGCGTATGCGTTTTTTCCTGAATATATTCAGGAAAAAACGTATACGCCCTTTTTGGCCAACCAAGCAAGCTTGCAAAGGAAATCTGCACTACAATGAAGTCTCACTTCCCCCCGGTCAAAAGGGCCATCTGAAAAAAGTGTAAAATCCAGAAAGGCAGGACAGGCCATGGAGAACTGGGAGCCTTGTTATGCTGATGGGCGGGATGTAAATTGCCAACAGACACTTGGGAGAAGTGTATGGTGTTTCCTGAAACATCTAAAAAACAAAGCAACAGAGCCTAGGGCACTTCCACTTATGGTACTATAGCTTTGGGAAATTAAAATCAAAAAGACACAGCCACCCCAAAGTTTGGGACGCCTCTGTTTACAAGAACCTCATTTACCATACAAGTTCAGTATCACAGAAAGTGAAAAATGGATAAAGAACTTGTGGTACTTATATACAATGCAGTATCCCTCAGCAATGAAATCTATGTCATCAGGCCCGTAGAAGTATAATGAGTGGATTCAGGTACGATGATTCTAAGTGACATAAGTCACACAGAAAAAGAAACATCATAAGATATCAGTAATACACAGAATGTAAACTTGGTTACACAGGAACTGAATTCCAAAACAGAAGAGGGTCTCAAATATAGAAAACCAACTTATGCTTGCTTAAGGGGAAAGGTGAGTTGGGGTGCTGCATAAAACCACAGATTGAAATGAGCACAGATAAAGTTCCTTAAGCCAAATATGGAATAGACAAGAGCTACTCCTTGCTCAACGAAATGGACTCAACACCCCATATTAAACGCCTCAGAATGTACCTGACTAGTAAGTATCTTAAAACCTATGGATTGCTATGTCTCCAAAAGAGAATCAAGCGTGTGTACAGGGGCATAAACTCAGCAGTGATAGGATTGGAGAGGTTCGGTGAGCAAATGAAGACCCTTTGAAGTCATATTGCATGGTACCCATTCCACGTGTTTCAACTACCCAGGTTTAAGGTATTCTTCCTTCAGCTAAAACATGCATGTGGAACCTAGAGTATGATCAACCATGTGATCGGGAGACGTGTTCAAATATGTCTCAGTTTTCCTCCCCTGGTACTCGGGTGCAACATTCTAGACGCTTTACTAACACTCTCCCGACTTGGAGAGTCAGTCCCTTTAACCTCCTGTTTGGCCCAGTTTGCAATTTCTGCGGAAGATGAACAGGAATAGCGAGAACCAATGAGAGATTAGCTGGAGGTGTCTGGACGGGCAAATTTAACTCTCATTTCCCACCAGGAAGAGGAATTAACCAAAGGCTCAGCGTGCCGTGCCAGAACCAGATTAGGGCCTGAAGCCATGCTGTGGTGTTGCGGCCAGCTCACAAGAAAGCGAGTTGAAGAAAGGAGCTCAGGGGCAATGTAATTCACAAACCTGCAGAGTTATAAATGACAGCTATCGTCCAAAAATATACTGAAGTAAGGCTGCCAAGAGGACTTGAAAGCGGGGCAGAATTGCAGGAAACCGATTTCAGGAGGTAGACTGGAATTGCATTGAAAGCATAGGAAAAGAGGCAGAACGTCCACAATGATGCACTTGGCCAAAAAGGGCGTATGCGTTTTTTCCTGAATATATTCAGGAAAAAACGCATACGCCCTTTTTGGCCAACCAAGCAAGCTTGCAAAGGAAATCTGCACTACAATGAAGTCTCACTTCCCCCCGGTCAAAAGGGCCATCTGAAAAAAGTGTAAAATCCAGAAAGGCAGGACAGGCCATGGAGAACTGGGAGCCTTGTTATGCTGATGGGAGGGATGTAAATTGCCAACAGACACTCGGGAGAAGTGTTTGGTGTTTCCTGAAACATCTAAAAAACAAAGCAACAGAGCCTAGGGCACTTCCACTTATGGTCCTATAGCTTAGGGAAATTAAAATCAAAAAGACACAGCCACCCCAAAGTTTGGGACGGCTCTGTTTACAAGAACCTCGTTTACAGTACAAGTTCAACATCGCAGAAAGTGAAAAATGGATAAAGAAGTTGTGGTATTTACTTACAAAGCAATATCACTCAGCAATGAAATCTATGTCATCAGGCCCTTAGCAGCACAATGAGTGGATTCAGGTATGATGATTCTAACTGAAATAAGTCACACAGAAAAAGAAACATCATAAGATATCAGTAATACACGGAATGTAAACTTGGCTACACAGGAACTGAATTACAGAACAGAACAGGGTCTCAAATTTAGAAAACCAACTTATGCTTGCTTAAGGGGAAAGGTGAGTTGGGGTGCTGCATAAAACCAGAGATTGAAATGAGCACAGATAAAGTTCCTTAAGCCAAATATGGAATAGACAAGAGCTACTCCTTGCTCAACGAAATGGAATCAACACCGCATATTAAACGCCTAAGAATGTACCTGACTAGTAAGTATCTTAAAACCTATGGATTGCTATGTCTCCGAAAGAGAATCAAGCATGTGTACAGGGGCATAAACGCAGCAGTGATAGGATTGGAGAGGTTCGGTGAGCAAACGAAGACCCTTTGAAGTCATATTGCATGGTACCCATTCCACGGGTTTCAACTACCCAGGTTTAAGGTATTCTTCCTTCAGCAAAAACATGCATGTGGAACCTAGAGTATGATCAACCATGTGATCGGGAGACGTGTTCAAATATGTCTCAGTTTTCGTACCCTGGTACTCGGGTGCAACATTCCAGACACTTTACTAACACTCTCCCGACTTGGAGAGTCAGTCCCTTTAACCTCCTGTTTGGCCCAGTTTGTAATTTCTGCGGAAGATGAACAAGAATAGCGAGAACCAATGAGAGACTAGCTGGAGGTGTCTGGAAGGGCAAATTTAACTCTCATTTCCCACCAGGAAGAGGAATTAACCAAAGGCTCAGCATGCCGTGCCGGAACCAGATTAGGGCCTGAAGCCATCCTGCGGTGTTGCGGCCAGCTCACAAGAAAGCGAGTTGAAGAAAGGAGCTCAGGGGCACTGTAATTCACAAACCTGCAGAGTTATAAATGACAGCTATTGTCCAAAAATATACCGAAGTAAGGCTGCCAAGAGGACTTGAAAGCGGGGCAGAATTGCAGGAAACCGATTTCAGGAGGTAGACTGGAATTGCATTGAAAGCATAGGAAAAGAGGCAGAACGTCCACAATGATGCACTTGGCCAAAAAGGGCGTATGTGTTTTTTCCTGAATATATTCAGGAAAAAACGCATACGCCCTTTTTGGCCAACCAACCAAGCTTGCAAAGGAAATCTGCACTACAATGAAGTCTCACTTCCCCCCGGTCAAAAGGGCCATCTGAAAAAAGTGTAAAATCCAGAAAGGCAGGACAGGCCATGGAGAACTGGGAGCCTTGTTATGCTGATGGGCGGGATGTAAATTGCCAACAGACACTCGGGAGAAGTTTATGGTGTTTCCTGAAACATCTAAAAAACAAAGCAACAGAGCCTAGGGCACTTCCACTTATGGTCCTATAGCTTAGGGAAATTAAAATCAAAAAGACACAGCCACCCCAAAGTTTGGGACGCCTCTGTTTACAAGAACCTCGATTACCGTACAAGTTCAACATCACAGAAAGTTAAAAATGGATAAAGAACTTGTGGAACTTACGAACAAGGCAGTATCACTCAGCAATGAAATCTATGTCACCAGGCCCGTAGCAGCATAATGAGTGGATTCAGGTACGATGATTCTAACTGAAATAAGTCACACAGAAAAAGAAACATCATAAGATATCACTAATACACGGAATGTAAACTTGGCTACACAGGAACTGAATTCCAAAACAGAAGAGGGTCTCAAATTTAGAAAACCAACTTATGCTTGCTTAAGGGGAAAGGTGAGTTGGGGTGCTGCATAAAACCAGAGATTGAAATGAGCACAGATAAAGTTCCTTAAGCCAAATATGGAATAGACAAGAGCTACTCCTTGCTCAACGAAATGGACTCAACACCCCATATTAAACCCCTAATAATGTACCTGACTAGTAAGTATCTTAAAACCTATGCATTGCTATGTCTCCAAAAGAGAATCAAGCGTGTGTACAGGGGCATAAACGCAGCAGTGATAGGATTGGAGAGGTTCGGTGAGCAAATGAAGACCCTTTGAAGTCATATTGCATGGTACCCATTCCACGGGTCTCAACTCTCCAGGTTTAAGGTATTCTTCCTTCAGCTAAAACATGCATGTGGAACCCAGAGTATGATCAACCATGTGAACGGGAGACGTGTTCAAATATGTCTCAGTTTTCTTCCCCTGGTACTCGGGTGCAACATTCCAGACGCTTTACTAACACTCTCCCCACTTGGAGAGTCAGTCCCTTTAACCTCCTGTTTGGCCCAGTTTGCAATTTCTGCGGAAGATGAACAGGAATAGCGAGAACCAATGAGAGACTAGCTGGAGGTGTCTGGACGGGCAAATTTAACTCTCATTTCCCACCAGGAAGAGGAAATAACCAAAGGCTCAGCGTGCCGTGCCGGAACCAGATTAGGGCCTGAAGCCATCCTGCGGTGTTGCGGCCAGCTCACAAGAAAGCGAGTTGAAGAAAGAAGCTCAGGGGCACTGTAATTCACAAACCTGCAGAGTTATAAATGACAGCTATCGTCCAAAAATATACTGAAGTAAGGCTGCCAAGAGGACTTGAAAGCGGGGCAGAATTGCAGGAAACCGATTTCAGGAGGTAAACTGGAATTGCATTGAAAGCATAGGAAAAGAGGCAGAACGTCCAAAATGATGCACTTGGCCGAAAAGGGCGTATGCGTTTTTTCCTGAATATATTCAGGAAAAAACGTATACGCCCTTTTTGGCCAACCAAGCAAGCTTGCAAAGGAAATCTGCACTACAATGAAGTCTCACTTCCCCCCGGTCAAAAGGGCCATCTGAAAAAAGTGTAAAATCCAGAAAGGCAGGACAGGCCATGGAGAACTGGGAGCCTTGTTATGCTGATGGGCGGGATGTAAATTACCAACAGACACTTGGGAGAAGTGTATGGTGTTTCCTGAAACATCTAAAAAACAAAGCAACAGAGCCTAGGGCACTTCCACTTATGGTCCTATAGCTTTGGGAAATTAAAATCAAAAAGACACAGCCACCCCAAAGTTTGGGACGCCTCTGTTTACAAGAACCTCATTTACCATACAAGTTCAGTATCACAGAAAGTGAAAAATGGATAAAGAACTTGTGGTACTTATATACAATGCAGTATCCCTCAGCAATGAAATCTATGTCATCAGGCCCGTAGAAGTATAATGAGTGGATTCAGGTACGATGATTCTAAGTGACATAAGTCACACAGAAAAAGAAACATCATAAGATATCAGTAATACACAGAATGTAAACTTGGTTACACAGGAACTGAATTCCAAAACAGAAGAGGGTCTCAAATTTAGAAAACCAACTTATGCTTGCTTAAGGGGAAAGGTGAGTTGGGGTGCTGCATAAAACCACAGATTGAAATGAGCACAGATAAAGTTCCTTAAGCCAAATATGGAATAGACAAGAGCTACTCCTTGCTCAACGAAATGGACTCAACACCCCATATTAAACGCCTCAGAATGTACCTGACTAGTAAGTATCTTAAAACCTATGGATTGCTATGTCTCCAAAAGAGAATCAAGCGTGTGTACAGGGGCATAAACTCAGCATTGATAGGATTGGAGAGGTTCGGTGAGCAAATGAAGACCCTTTGAAGTCATATTGCATGGTACCCATTCCACGTGTTTCAACTACCCAGGTTTAAGGTATTCTTCCTTCAGCTACAACATGCATGTGGAACCCAGAGTATGATCAACCGTGTGAACGGGAGACGTGTTCAAATATGTCTCAGTTTTCGTACCCTGGTACTCGGGTGCAACATTCCAGACGCTTTACTAACACTCTCCCGACTTGGAGAGTCAGTCCCTTTAAACTCCTGTTTGGCCCAGTTTACAATTTCTGCGGAAGATGTACAGGAATAGCGAAAACCAATGAGAGACTAGCTGGAGGTGTCTGGACGGGCAAATTTAACTCTCATTTCCCACCAGGAAGCGGAATTAACCAAAGGGTCAGCGTCCCGTGCCGGAACCAGATTAGGGCCTGAAGCCATCCTGCGGTGTTGCGGCCAGGTCACAAGAAAGCGAGTTGAAGAAAGGAACTCAGGGGCACTGTAATTCACAAACTTGCAGAGTTATAAATGACAGCTATCGTCCAAAAATATACTGAAGTAAGGCTACCAAGAGGAGTTGAAAGCGGGGCAGAATTGCAGAAAACCAATTTCAGGAGGTAGACTGGAATTGCATTGAAAGCATAGGAAAAGAGGCAGAGCGTCCACAATGATGCACCTGGACAAAAAGGGCGTATGCGTTTTTTCCTGAATATATTCAGGAAAAAACGCATACGCCCTTTTTGGCCAACCAAGCAAGCTTGCAAAGGAAATCTGCACTACAATGAAGTCTCACTTCCCCCCGGTCAAAAGGGCCATCTGAAAAAAGTGTAAAATCCAGAAAGGCAGGACAGGCCATGGAGAACTTGGAGCCTTGTTATGCTGATGGGCGGGATGTAAATTGCCAACAGACACTCGGGAGAAGTGTATGGTGTTTCCTAAAACATCTAAAAAACAAAGCAACAGAGCCTAGGGCACTTCCACTTATGGTCCTATAGCTTAGGGAAATTAAAATCAAAAAGACACAGCCACCCCAAAGTTTGGGACGCCTCTGTTTACAAGAACCTCGTTTACCATACAAGTTCAGTATCACAGAAAGTGAAAAATGGATAAAGAACTTGTGGTACTTATATACAATTCAGTATCCCTCAGCAATGAAATCTATGTCATCAGGCCCGTAGCAGCATAATGAGTGGATTCAGGTACGATGATTCTAACTGAAATAAGTCACACAGAAAAAGAAACATCATAAGATATCAGTAATACACGGAATGTAAACTTGGCTACACAGGAACTGAATTCCAAAACAGAAGAGGGTCTCAAATTTAGAAAACCAACTTATGCTTGCTTAAGGGGAAAGGTGAGTTGGGGTGCTGCATAAAACCACAGATTGAAATGAGCACAGATAAAGTTCCTTAAGCCAAATATGGAATAGACAAGAGCTACTCCTTGCTCAACGAAATGGACTCAACACCCCATATTAAACGTCTAAGAATGTACCTGACTAGTAAGTATCTTAAAACCTATGGATTGCTATGTCTCCAAAAGAGAATCAAGCGTGTGTACAGGGGCATAAACTCAGCAGTGATAGGATTGGAGAGGTTCGGTGAGCAAATGAAGACCCTTTGAAGTCATATTGCATGGTACCCATTCCACGTGTTTCAACTACCCAGGTTTAAGGTATTCTTCCTTCAGCTAAAACATGCATGTGGAACCCAGAGTATGATCAACCGTGTGAACGGGAGACGTGTTCAAATATGTCTCAGTTTTCCTCCCCTGGTACTCGGGTGCAACATTCCAGACACTTTACTAACACTCTCCCCACCAGGAGAGTCAGCGCCTTTAACCTCCTGTTTGGCCCAGTTTGCAATTTCTGCGGAAGATGTACAGGAATAGCGAGAACCAATGAGAGACTAGCTGGAGGTGTCTGGACGGGCAAATTTAACTCTCATTTCCCACCAGGAAGAGGAGATAACCAAAGGCTCAGCGTGCCGTGCCGGAACCAGATTAGGGCCTGAAGCCATCCTGCGGTGTTGCGGCCAGCTCACAAGAAAGCGAGTTGAAGAAAGGAGCTCAGGGGCACTGTAATTCACAAACCTGCAGAGTTATAAATGACAGCTATCGTCCAAAAATATACTGAAGTAAGGCTGCCAAGAGGACTTGAAAGCGGGGCAGAATTGCAGGAAACCGATTTCAGGAGGTAGACTGGAATTGCATTGAAAGCATAGGAAAAGAGGCAGAACGTCCACAATGATGCACTTGGCCAAAAAGGGCGTATGCGTTTTTTCCTGAATATATTCAGGAAAAAACGCATACGCCCTTTTTGGCCAACCAAGCAAGCTTGCAAAGGAAATCTGCACTACAATGAAGTCTCACTTCCCCCCAGTCAAAAGGGCCATCTGAAAAAAGTGTAAAATCCAGAAAGGCAGGACAGGCCATGGAGAACTGGGAGCCTTGTTATGCTGATGGGCGGGATGTAAATTGCCAAGAGACACTCGGGAGAAGTGTATGGTGTTTCCTGAAACATCTAAAAAACAAAGCAACAGAGCCTAGGGCACTTCCACTTATGGTCCTATAGCTTAGGGAAATTAAAATCAAAAAGACACAGCCACCCCAAAGTTTGGGACGCCTCTGTTTACAAGAACCTCGTTTACCGTACAAGTTCAACATCACAGAAAGTGAAAAATGGATAAAGAACTTGTGGTACTTACGTACAATGCAGTATCACTCAGCAATGAAATCTATGTAATCAGGCCCGTAGCAGTATAATGAGTGGATTCAGGTATGATGATTCTAACTGAAATAAGTCACAGAGAAAATGAAACATCATAAGATATCACTAATACACGGAATGTAAACTTGGCTACACAGGAACTGAATGCCAAAACAGAACAGGGTCTCAAATTTAGAAAACCAACTTATGCTTGCTTAAGGGGAAAGGTGAGTTGGGGTGCTGCATAAAACCAGAGATTGAAATGAGCACAGATAAAGTTCCTTAAGCCAAATATGGAATAGACAAGAGCTACTCCTTGCTCAACAAAATGGACTCAACACCCCATATTAAACACCTAAGAATGTACCTGACTAGTAAGTATCTTAAAACCTATGGATTGCTATGTCTCCGAAAGAGAATCAAGCATGTGTACAGGGGCATAAAGGCAGCAGTGATAGGATTGGAGAGGTTTGGTGAGCAAACGAAGACCCTTTGAAGTCATATTGCATGGTACCCATTCCACGTGTTTCAATTACCCAGGTTTAATGTATTCTTCCTTCAGCTAAAACATGCATGTGGAACCTAGGGTATGATCAACCATGTGATCGGGAGACGTGTTCAAATATGTCTCAGTTTTTGTACCCTGGTACTCGGGTGCAACATTCCAGACGCTTTACTAACACTCTCCCGACTGGGAGAGTCAGTCCCTTTAACCTCCTGTTTGGCCGAGTTTGCAATTACTGCGGAAGATGAACAGGAATAGCGAGAACCAATGAGAGATTAGCTGGAGGTGTCTAGATGGGCAAATTTAACTATCATTTCCCACCAGGAAGAGGAATTAACCAAAGGCTCAGCGTGCCGTGCCGGAACCAGATTAGGGCCTGAAGCCATCCTGCGGTGTTGCGGCCAGGTCACAAGAAAGTGAGTTGAAGAAAGGAGCTCAGGGGCACTGTAATTCACAAACCTGCAGAGTTATAAATGACAGCTATCGTCCAATAATATACTGAAGTAAGGCTGCCAAGAGGACTTGAAAGCGGGGCAGAATTGCAGGAAACCGATTTCAGGAGGTAGACTGGAATTGCATTGAAAGCATAGGAAAAGAGGCAGAACGTCCACAATGATGCACTTGGCCAAAAAGGGCGTATGCGTTTTTTCCTGAATATATTCAGGAAAAAACGCATACGCCCTTTTTGGCCAACCAAGCAAGCTTGCAAAGGAAATCTGCACTACAATGAAGTCTCACTTCCCCCCGGTCAAAAGGGCCATCTGAAAAAAGTGTAAAATCCAGAAAGGCAGGACAGGCCATGGAGAACTGGGAGCCTTGTTATGCTGATGGGCGGGATGTAAATTGCCAACAGACACTCGGGAGAAGTGTATGGTGTTTCCTGAAACATCTAAAAAACACAGCAACAGAGCCTAGGGCACTTCCACTTATGGTCCTATAGCTTAGGGAAATTAAAATCAAAAAGACACAGCCACCCCAAAGTTTGGGACGCCTCTGTTTACAAGAACTTCGTTTACCGTACAAGTTCAACATCACAGAAAGTGAAAAATGGATAAAGAACTTGTGGAACTTACGTACAATGCAGTATCACTCAGCAATGAAATCTATGTCATCAGGCCCGTAGCAGCATAATGAGTGGATTCAGGTACGATGATTCTAACTGAAATAAGTCACACAGAAAAAGAAACATCATAAGATATCACTAATACACGGAATGTAAACTTGGCTACACAGGAACTGAATTCCAAAACAGAACAGGGTCTCAAATTTAGAAAACCAACTTATGCTTGCTTAAGGGGAAAGGTGAGTTGGGGTGCTGCATAAAACCAGAGATTGAAATGAGCACAGATAAAGTTCCTTAAGCCAAATATGGAATAGACAAGAGCTACTCCTTGCTCAACGAAATGGACTCAACACCGCATATTAAACGCCTAAGAATGTACCTGACTAGTAAGTATCTTAAAACCTATGGATTGCTATGTCTCCGAAAGCGAATCAAGCATGTGTACAGGGGCATAAATGCAGCAGTGATAGGATTGGAGAGGTTCGGTGAGCAAATGAAGACCCTTTGAAGTCATATTGCATGGTACCCATTCCACGGGTTTCAACTACCCAGGTTTAAGGTATTCTTCCTTCAGCTAAAACATGCATGTGGAACCTAGAGTATGATCAACCATGTGATCGGGAGACGTGTTCAAATATGTCTCAGTTTTCGTACCCTGGTACTCGGGTGCAACATTCCAGACGCTTTACTAACACTCTCCCGACTTGGAGAGTCAGTCCCTTTAACCTCCTGTTTGGCCCAGTTTGTAATTTCTGCGGAAGATGAACAAGAATAGCGAGAACCAATGAGAGACTAGCTGGAGGTGTCTGGACGGGCAAATTTAACTCTCATTTCCCACCAGGAAGAGGAATTAACCAAAGGCTCAGCGTACCGTGCCGGAACCAGATTAGGGCCTGAAGCCATCCTGCGATGTTGTGGCCAGCTCACAAGAAAGCGAGTTGAAGAAAGGAGCTCAGGGGCACTGTAATTCACAAACCTGCAGAGTTATAAATGACAGCTATCGTCCAATAATATACCGAAGTAAGGCTGCCAAGAGGACTTGAAAGCGGGGCAGAATTGCAGGAAACCGATTTCAGGAGGTAGACTGGAATTGCATTGAAAGCATAGGAAAAGAGGCAGAACGTCCACAATGATGCACTTGGCCAAAAAGGGCGTATGCGTTTTTTCCTGAATATATTCAGGAAAAAACGCATACGCCCTTTTTGGCCAACCAAGCAAGCTTGTAAAGGAAATCTGCACTACAATGAAGTCTCACTTCCCCCCGGTCAAAAGGGCCATCTGAAAAAAGTGTAAAATCCAGAAAGGCAGGACAGGCCATGGAGAACAGGGAGCCTTGTTATGCTGATGGGCGGGATGTAAATTGCCAACAGACACTCGGGAGAAGTGTATGGTGTTTCCTGAAACATCTAAAAAACAAAGCAACAGAGCCTAGGGCACTTCCACTTATGGTCCTATAGCTTAGGGAAATTAAAATCAAAAAGACACAGCCACCCCAAAGTTTGGGACGCCTCTGTTTACAAGAACCTCGATTACCGTACAAGTGCAACATCACAGAAAGTGAAAAATGGATAAAGAACTTGTGGAACTTACGTACAATGCAGTATCACTCAGCAATGAAATCTATGTCACCAGGCCCGTAGCAGCATAATGAGTGGATTCAGGTACGATGATTCTAACTGAAATAAGTCACACAGAAAAAGAAACATCATAAGATATCACTAATACACGGAATGTAAACTTGGCTACACAGGAACTGAATTCCAAAACAGAACAGGGTCTCAAATTTAGAAAACCAACTTATGCTTGCTTAAGGGGAAAGGTGAGTTGGGGTGCTGCATAAAACCAGAGATTGAAATGAGCACAGATAAAGTTCCTTAAGCCAAATATGGAATAGACAAGAGCTACTCCTTGCTCAACAAAATGGACTCAACACCCCATATTAAACACCTAAGAATGTACCTGACTAGTAAGTATCTTAAAACCTATGGATTGCTATGTCTCCGAAAGAGAATCAAGCATGTGTACAGGGGCATAAAGGCAGCAGTGATAGGATTGGAGAGGTTTGGTGAGCAAACGAAGACCCTTTGAAGTCATATTGCATGGTACCCATTCCACGGGTTTCAACTACCCAGGTTTAATGTATTCTTCCTTCAGCTAAAACATGCATGTGGAACCTAGGGTATGATCAACCATGTGATCGGGAGACGTGTTCAAATATGTCTCAGTTTTCGTACCCTGGTACTCGGGTGCAACATTCCAGACGCTTTACTAACACTCTCCCGACTGGGAGAGTCAGTCCCTTTAACCTCCTGTTTGGCCGAGTTTGCAATTTCTGCGGAAGATGAACAGGAATAGCGAGAACCAATGAGAGATTAGCTGGAGGTGTCTGGACGGGCAAATTTAACTCTCATTTCCCACCAGGAAGAGGAATTAACCAAAGGCTCAGCGTGCCGTGCCGGAACCAGATTAGGGCCTGAAGCCATCCTGCGGTGTTGCGGCCAGGTCACAAGAAAGTGAGTTGAAGAAAGGAGCTCAGGGGCACTGTAATTCACAAACCTGCAGAGTTATAAATGACAGCTATCATCCAAAAATATACTGAAGTAAGGCTGCCAAGAGGACTTGAAAGCGGGGCAGAATTGCAGGAAACCGATTTCAGGAGGTAGACTGGAATTGCATTGAAAGCATAGGAAAAGAGGCAGAACGTCCACAATGATGCACTTGGCCAAAAAGGGCGTATGCGTTTTTTCCTGAATATATTCAGGAAAAAACGCATACGCCCTTTTTGGCCAACCAAGCAAGCTTGCAAAGGAAATCTGCACTACAATGAAGTCTCACTTCCCCCCGGTCAAAAGGGCCATCTGAAAAAAGTGTAAAATCCAGAAAGGCAGGACAGGCCATGGAGAACTGGGAGCCTTGTTATGCTGATGGGCGGGATGTAAATTGCCAACAGACACTCGGGAGATGTGTTTGGTGTTTCCTGAAGCATCTAAAAAACAAAGCAACAGAGCCTAGGGCACTTCCACTTATGGTCCTATAGCTTAGGGAAATTAAAATCAAAAAGACACAGCCACCCCAAAGTTTGAGACGCCTCTGTTTACAAGAACCTCGTTTACCGTACAAGTTCAATATCACAGAAAGTGAAAAATGGATAAAGAAATTGTGGTATTGCTTACAAAAGAATATCACTCAGCAATGAAATCTATGTCATCAGGCCCGTAGCAGCACAATGAGTGGATTCAGGTATGATGATTCTAACTGAAATAAGTCACACAGAAAAAGAAACATCATAAGATATCAGTAATACACGGAATGTAAACTTGGCTACACAGGAACTGAATTACAGAACAGAAAAGGGTCTCAAATTTAGAAAACCAACTTATGCTTGCTTAAGGGGAAAGGTGAGTTGGGGTGCTGCATAAAACCAGAGATTGAAATGAGCACAGATAAAGTTCCTTAAGCCAAATATGGAATAGACAAGAGCTACTCCTTGCTCAACGAAATGGACTCAACACCCCATATTAAACGCCTAAGAATGTACCTGACTAGTAAGTATCTTAAAACCTATGGATTGCTATGTCTCCGAAAGAGAATCAAGCATGTGTACAGGGGCATAAACGCAGCAGTGATAGGATTGGAGAGGTTCGGTGAGCAAATGAAGACCCTTTGAAGTCATATTGCATGGTACCCATTCCACGGGTTTCAACTACCCAGGTTTAAGGTATTCTTCCTTCAGCTAAAACATGCATGTGGAACCTAGAGTATGATCAACCATGTGATCGGGAGACGTGTTCAAATATGTCTCAGTTTTCGTACCCTGGTACTCGGGTGCAACATTCCAGACGCTTTACTAACACTCTCCCCACTTGGAGAGTCAGCGCCTTTAACCTCCTGTTTGGACCAGTTTGCAATTTCTGCGGAAGATGAACAGGAATAGGGAGAACCAATGAGAGAATAGCTGGAGGTGTCTGGACGGGCAAATTTAACTCTCATTTCCCACCAGGAAGAGGAATTAACCAAAGGCTCAGCGTGCCGTGCCGGAACCAGATTAGGGCCTGAAGCCATCCTGCGGTGTTGCGGCCAGCTCAAAAGAAAGCGAGTTGAAGAAAGGAGCTCAGGGGCACTGTAATTCACAAACCTGCAGAGTTATAAATGACAGCTATCGTCCAAAAATATACTGAAGTAAGGCTGCCAAGAGGACTTGAAAGCGGGGCAGAATTGCAGGAAACCGATTTGAGGAGGTAGACTGGAATTGCATTGAAAGCCTAGGAAAAGAGGCAGAACGTCCACAATGATGCACTTGGCCAAAAAGGGCGTATGCGTTTTTTCCTGAATATATTCAGGAAAAAACGCATACGCCCTTTTTGGCCAACCAAGCAAGCTTGCAAAGGAAATCTGCACTACAATGAAGTCTCACTTCCCCCCGGTCAAAAGGGCCATCTGAAAAAAGTGTAAAATCCAGAAAGGCAGGACAGGCCATGGAGAACTGGGAGCCTTGTTATGCTGATGGGCGGGATGTAAATTGCCAAGAGACACTCGGGAGAAGTGTATGGTGTTTCCTGAAACATCTAAAAAACAAAGCAACAGAGCCTAGGGCACTTCCACTTATGGTCCTATAGCTTAGGGAAATTAAAATCAAAAAGACACAGCCACCCCAAAGTTTGGGACGCCTCTGTTTACAAGAACCTCGTTTACCGTACAAGTTCAGTATCACAGAAAGTGAAAAATGGATAAAGAACTTGTGGTACTTACGTACAATGCAGTATCACTCAGCAAGGAAATCTATGTCATCAGGCCCGTAGCAGCATAATAAGTGGATTCAGGTTCGATGATTCTAACTGAAATAAGTCACACAGAAAAAGAAACATCATAAGATATCACTAATACACGGAATGTAAACTTGGCTACACAGGAACTGAATTCCAAAACAGAACAGGGTCTCAAATTTAGAAAACCAACTTATGCTTGCTTAAGAGGAAAGGTGAGTCGGGGTGCTGCATAAAACCAGAGATTGAAATGAGCACAGATAAAGTTCCTTAAGCCAAATATGGAATAGACAAGAGCTACTCCTTGCTCAACGAAATGGACTCAACACCGCATATTAAACGCCTAAGAATGTACCTGACTAGTAAGTATCTTAAAACCTATGGATTGCTATGTCTCCAAAAGAGAATCAATCGTATGTACAGGGGCATAAACGCAGCAGTGATAGGATTGGAGAGGTTCGGTGAGCAAATGAAGACCCTTTGAAGTCATATTGCATGGTACCCATTCCACGGGTCTCAACTCTCCAGATTTAAGGTATTCTTCCTTGAGCTAAATCATGCATGTAGAACCCAGAGGATGATCAACTGTGTGAAAGGGAGACGTGTTCAAATATGTCTCAGTTTTCCTCCCCTGGTACTCGGGTGCAACATTCCAGACGCTTTACTAACACTCTCCCCACTTGGAGAGTCAGTGCCTTTAACCTCCTGTTTGGCCCAGTTTGCAATTTCTGCGGAAGATGAACAGGAATAGGGAGAACCAATGAGAGACTAGCTGGAGGTGTCTGGACGGGCAAATTTAACTCTCATTTCCCACCAGGAAGAGGAAATAACCAAAGGCTAGGCGTGCCGTGCCGGAACCAGATTAGGGACTGAAGCCATCCTGCGGTGTTGCGTCCAGCTCACAAGAAAGCGAGTTGAAGAAAGTAGCTAAGGGGCACTGTAATTCACAAACCTGCAGAGTTATAAATGACAGCGATCGTCCAAAAATATACTGAAGTAAGGCTGCCAAGAGGACTTGAAAGCGGGGCAGAATTGCAGGAAACCGATTTCAGGAGGTAGACTGGAATTGCATTGAAAGCATAGGAAAAGAGGCAGAACGTCCACAATGATGCACTTGGCCAAAAAGGGCGTATGCGTTTTTTCCTGAATATATTCAGGAAAAAACGCATACGCCCTTTTTGGCCAACCAAGCAAGCTTGCAAAGGAAATCTGCACTACAATGAAGTCTCACTTCCCCCCGGTCAAAAGGGCCATCTGAAAAAAGTGTAAAATCCAGAAAGGCAGGACAGGCCATGGAGAACTGGGAGCCTTGTTATGCTGATGGGCGGGATGTAAATTGCCAACAGACACTCGGGAGAAGTGTATGGTGTTTCCTGAAACATCTAAAAAACAAAGCAACAGAGCCTAGGGCACTTCCACTTATGGTCCTATAGCTTAGGGAAATTAAAATCAAAAAGACACAGCCACCCCAAAGTTTGGGATGGCTCTGTTTACAAGAACATCGTTTACAGTACAAGTTCAACATCGCAGAAAGCGAAAAATGGATAAAGAAGCTGTGGTATTTACTTACAAAGCAATATCACTCAGCAATGAAATCTATGTCATCAGGCCCTTAGCAGCACAATGAGTGGATTCAGGTATGATGATTCTAACTGAAATAAGTCACACAGAAAAAGAAACATCATAAGATATCACTAATACACGGAATGTAAACTTGGCTACACAGGAACTGAATTACAGAACAGAACAGTGTCTCAAATTTAGAAAACCAACTTATGCTTGCTTAAGGGGAAAGGTGAGTTGGGGTGCTGCATAAAACTAGAGATTGAAATGAGCACAGATAAAGTTCCTTAAGCCAAATATGGAATAGACAAGAGCTACTCCTTGCTCAACGAAATGGACTCAACACCCCATATTAAACGCCTAAGAATGTACCTGACTAGTAAGTAACTTAAAACCTATGGATTGCTATGTCTCCAAAAGAGAATCAAGCGTGTGTACAGGGGCATAAACGCAGCAGTGATAGGATTGGAGAGGTTCGGTGAGCAAATGAAGACCCTTTGAAGTCATATTGCATGGTACCCATTCCACGGGTTTCAACTACCCAGGTTTAAGGTATTCTTCCTTCAGCTAAAACATACATGTGGAACCTAGAGTATGATCAACCATGTGATCGGGAGACGTGTTCAAATATGTCTCAGTTTTCGTACCCTGGTACTCGGGTGCAACATTCCAGACGCTTTACTAACACTCTCCCCACTTGGAGAGTCAGTGTCTTTAACCTCCTGTTTGGCCCAGTTTGCAATTACTGCGGAAGATGAACAGGAATAGGGAGAACCAATGAGAGACTAGCTGGAGGTGTCTGGACGGGCAAATTTAACTCTCATTTCCCACCAGGAAGAGGAATTAACCAAAGGCTCAGCGTGCCGTGCCGGAACCAGATTAGGGCCTGAAGACATCCTGCGGTGTTGCGGCAAGGTCACAAGAAAGCGAGTTGAAGAAAGGAGCTCAGGGGCACTGTAATTCACAAACCTGCAGAGTTATAAATGACAGCTACCGTCCAAAAATATACTGAAGTAAGGCCGCCAAGAGGACATGAAAGCGGGGCAGAATTGCAGGAAACCGATTTCAGGAGGTAGACTGGAATTGCATTGAAAGCATAGGAAAAGAGGCAGAGCGTCCACAATGATGCACTTGGCCAAAAAGGGCGTATGCGTTTTTTCCTGAATATATTCAGGAAAAAACGCATACGCTCTTTTTGGCCAACCAAGCAAGCTTGCAAAGGAAATCTGCACTACAATGAACTCTCACTTCCACCGGGTCAAAAGGGCCATCTGAAAAAAGTGTAAAATCCAGAAAGGCAGGACAGGCCATGGAGAACTGGGAGCCTTGTTATGCTGATGGGCGGGATGTAAATTGCCAACAGACACTCGGGAGAAGTGTATGGTGTTTCCTGAAACATCTAAGAAACAAAGCAACAGAGCCTAGGGCACTTCCACTTATGGTCCTATAGCTTAGGGAAATTAAAATCAAAAAGACACAGCCACCCCAATGTTTGGGACGCCTGTGTTTACAAGAACCTCGTTTACCGTACAAGTTCAATATCACAGAAAGTGAAAAATGGATAAAGAACTTGTGGTACTCATGTACAATGCAGTATCACTCAGCAATGAAATCTATGTCATCAGGCCCGTAGCAGCACAATGAGTGGATTCAGGTACGATGATTCTAACTGAAATAAGTCACACAGAAAAAGAAACATCATAAGATATCAGTAATACACGGAATTTAAACTTGGCTACACAGGAACTGAATTACAGAACAGAACAGGGTCTCAAATTTAGAAAACCAACTTATGCTTGCTTAAGGGGAAAGGTGAGTTGGGGTGCTGCATAAAACCAGAGATTGAAATGAGCACAGATAAAGTTCCTTAAGCCAAATATGGAATAGACAAGAGCTACTCCTTGCTCAACGAAATGGACTCAACACCCCATATTAAACGCCTAAGAATGTACTTGACTAGTAAGTATCTTAAAACCTGTGGATTGCTATGTCTCCAAAAGAGAATCAAGCGTGTGTACAGGGGCATAAACGCAGCAGTGATAGGATTGGAGAGGTTCGGTGAGCAAATGAAGACCCTTTGAAGTCATATTACATGGTACCCATTCCACGGGTCTCAACTCTCCAGGTTTAAGGTATTCTTCCTTCAGCTAAAACATGCATGTGGAACCTAGAGTATGATCAACCGTGTGAACGGGAGACGTGTTCAAATATGTCTCAGTTTTCCTCCCCTGGTACTCGGGTGCAACATTCCAGACGCTTTACTAACACTCTCCCCACTTGGAGAGTCAGCGCCTTTAACCTCCTGTTTGGCCCAGTTTGCAATTTCTGCGGAAGATGAACAGGAATAGGGAGAACCAATGAGAGACTAGCTGGAGGTGTCTGGACGGGCAAATTTAACTCTCATTTCCCACCAGGAAGAGGAAATAACCAAAGGCTCAGTGTGCCGTGCCGGAACCAGATTAGGGCCTGAAGCCATCCTGCAGTGTTGCGGCCAGATGAAAAGAAACCGAGTTGAAGAAAGGAGCTCAGGGGCACTGTAATTCACAAACCTGCAGAGTTATAAATGACAGCTATCGTCCAAAAATATACTGAAGTAAGGCAGCCAAGAGGACTTGAAAGCGGGGCAGAATTGCAGGAAACCGATTTCAGGAGGTAGACTGGAATTGTATTGAAAGCATAGGAAAAGAGGCAGAACGTCCAAAATGATGCACTTGGCCAAAAAGGGCGTATGCGTTTTTTCCTGAATATATTCAGGAAAAAACGCATACACACTTTTTGGAAAACCAAGCAAGCTTGCAAAGGAAATCTGCACTACAATGAGGTCTCACTTCCCCCCGGTCAAAAGGGCCATCTGAAAAAAGTGTAAAATCCAGAAAGGCAGGACAGGCCATGGAGAACTGGGAGCCTTGTTATGCTGATGGGCGGGATGTAAATTGCCAACAGACACTCGGGAGAAGTGTATGGTGTTTCCTGAAACATCTAAAAAACAAAGCAACAGAGCCTAGGGCACTTCCACTTATGGTCCTATAGCTTAGGGAAATTAAAATCAAAAAGACACAGCCACCCCAAAGTTTGGGACGCCTCTGTTTACAAGAACCTCGTTTACCGTACAAGTTCAATATCACAGAAAGTGAAAAATGGATAAAGAACTTGTGGTACTTACGTACAATGCAGTATCACTCAGCAATGAAATCTATGTCATCAGGCCCGTAGCAGCATAATGAGTGGATTCAGGTACGATGATTCTAACTGAAATAAGTCACACAGAAAAAGAAACATCATATGATATCACTAATACACGGAATGTAAACTTGGCTACACAGGAACTGAATTCCAAAACAGAACAGGGTCTCAAATTTAGAAAACCAACTTATGCTTGCTTAAGGGGAAAGGTGAGTTGGGGTGCTGCATAAAACCAGAGATTGAAATGAGCACAGATAAAGTTCCTTAAGCCAAATATGGAATAGACAAGAGCTACTCCTTGCTCAACGAAATGGACTCAACACCCCATATTAAACGCCTAAGAATGTACCTGAGTAGTAAGTATCTTAAAACCTATGGATTTCTATGTCTCCAAAAGAGAATCAAGCGTGTGTACAGGGGCATAAACGTAGCAGTGATAGGATTGGAGAGGTTCAGTGAGCAAATGAAGACCCTTTGAAGTCATATTGCATGGTACCCATTACACAGGTCTCAACTCTCCAGGTTTAAGGTATTCTTCCTTCAGCTAAAATATGCATGTGGAACCCAGAGTATGATCAACCATGTGAACGGGAGACGTGTTCAAATATGTCTCAGTTTTCCTCCCCTGGTACTCGGGTGCAACATTCCAGACGCTTTACTAACACTCTCCCCACTTGGAGAGTCAGCGCCTTTAACCTCCTGTTTGGCCCAGTTTGCAATTTCTGCGGAAGATGAACAGGAATAGCGAGAACCAATGAGAGATTAGCTGGAGGTGTCTGGACGGGCAAATTTAACTCTCATTTCCCACCAGGAAGAGGAATTAACCAAAGGCTCAGCGTGCCGTGCCGGAACCAGATTAGGGCCTGAAGCCATGCTGCGGTGTTGCGGCCAGCTCACAAGAAAGCGAGTTGAAGAAAGGAGCTCAGGGGCACTGTAATTCACAAACCTGCAGAGTTATAAATGACAGCTATCGTCCAAAAATATACTGAAGTAAGGCTGCCAAGAGGACTTGAAAGCAGGACAGAATTGCAGGAAACCGATTTCAGGAGGTAGACTGGAATTGCATTGAAAGCATAGGAAAAGAGGCAGAACGTCCACAATGATGCACTTGGCCAAAAAGGGCGTATGCATTTTTTCTTGAATATATTCAGGAAAAAACACATACGCACTTGTTGGCCAACCAAGCAAACTTGCAAAGGAAATCTGCACTACAATGAAGTCTCACTTCCCCCCGGTCAAAAGGGCCATCTGAAAAAAGTGTAAAATCCAGAAAGGCAGGACAGGCCATGGAGAACTGGGAGCCTTGTTATGCTGATGGGCGGGATGTAAATTGCCAACAGACACTCGGGAGAAGTGTTTGGTGTTTCCTGAAACATCTAAAAAACACAGCAACAGAGCCTAGGGCACTTCCACTTATGGTCCTATAGCTTAGGGAAATTAAAATCAAAAAGACACAGCCACCCCAAAGTTTGGAACGGCTCTGTTTACAAGAACCTCATTTACAGTACAAGTTCAACATCGTAGAAAGTGAAAAATGCATAAAGAAGTTGTGGTATTTACTTACAAAGCAATATCACTCAGCAATGAAATCTATGTCATCAGGCCCTTAGCAGCACAATGAGTGGATTCAGGTACGATGATTCTAACTGAAATAAGTCACACAGAAAAAGAAACATCATAAGATATCAGTAATACACGGAATGTAAACTTGGCTACACAGGAACTGAATTACAGAACAGAACACGGTCTCAAATTTAGAAAACCAACTTATGCTTGCTTAACGCGAAACGTGAGTTGGGGTGCTGCATAAAACCAGAGATTGAAATGAGCACAGATAAAGTTCCTTAAGCCAAATATGGAATAGACAAGAGCTACTCCTTGCTCAACGAAATGGACTCAACACCGCATATTAAACGACTAAGTATGTACCTGACTAGTAAGTATCTTAAAACCTATGGATTGCTATGTCTCCGAAAGAGAATCAAGCATGTGTACAGGGGCATAAACGCAGCAGTGATAGGATTGGAGAGGTTCGGTGAGCAAATGAAGACCCTTTGAAGTCATATTGCATGGTACCCATTCCACGGGTTTCAACTACCCAGGTTTAAGGTATTCTTCCTTCAGCTAAAACATGCATGTGGAACCCAGAGTATGATCAACCATGTGATCGGGAGACGTGTTCAAATATGTCTCAGTTTTCGTACCCTGGTACTCGCGTGCAACATTCCAGACGCTTTACTAACACTCTCCCAACTTGGAGAGTCAGTCCCTTTAACCTCCTGTTTGGCCCAGTTTGCAATTTCTGTGGAAGATGAACAGGAATAGCGAGAACCAATGAGAGATTAGCTGGAGGTGTCTGGACGGGCAAATTTAACTCTCATTTCCCACCAGGAAGAGGAATTAACCAAAGGCTCAGCGTGCCGTGCCGGAACCAGATTAGGGCCTGAAGCCATGCTGCGGTGTTGCGGCCAGCTCACAAGAAAGCAAGTTGAAGAAAGGAGCTCAGGGGCAATGTAATTCACAAACCTGCAGAGTTATAAATGACAGCTATCGTCCAAAAATATACTGAAGTAAGGCTGCCAAGAGGACTTGAAAGCGGGGCAGAATTGCAGGAAACCGATTTCAGGAGGTAGACTGGAATTGCATTGAAAGCATAGGAAAAGAGGCAGAACGTCCACAATGATGCACTTGGCCAAAAAGGGCGTATGCGTTTTTTCCTGAATATATTCGGGAAAAAACGCATACGCCCTTTTTGGCCAACCAAGCAAACTTGCAAAGAAAATCTGCACTACAATAAAGTCTCACTTCCCCCCGGTCAAAAGGGCCATCTGAAAAAAGTGTAAAATCCAGAAAGGCAGGACAGGCCATGGAGAACTGGGAGCCTTGTTATGCTGATGGGCGGGATGTAAATTGCCAACAGACACTCGGGAGAAGTTTATGGTGTTTCCTGAAACATCTAAAAAACAAAGCAACAGAGCCTAGGGCACTTCCACTTATGGTCCTATAGCTTAGGGAAATTAAAATCAAAAAGACACAGCCACCCCAAAGTTTGGGACGCCTCTGTTTACAAGAACCTCGTTTACCGTACAAGTTCAGTATCACAGAAAGTGAAAAATGGATAAAGAACTTGTGGTAATTACGTACAATGCAGTATCACTCAGCAATGAAATCTATGTCATCAGGCCCGTAGCAGCATAATGAGTGGATTCAGGTACGATGATTCTAACTGAAATACATCACACAGAAAAAGAAACATCATAAGATATCACTAATACACGGAATTTAAACTTGGCTACACAGGAACTGAATTCCAAAACAGAACAGGGTCTCAAATTTAGAAAACCAACTTATGTTTGCTTAAGAGAAAAGGTGAGTTGGGGGGCTGCATAAAACCAGAGATTGAAATGAGCACAGATAACGTTCCTTAAGCCAAATATGGAATAGACAAGAGCTACTCCTTGCTCAACGAAATGGACTCAACACCCCATATTAAACGCCTAATAATGTACCTGACTAGTAAGTATCTTAAAACCTATGGATTGCTATGTCTCCAAAAGAGAATCAAGCGTGTGTACAGAGGCATAAACGCAGCAGTGATAGGATTGGAGAGGTTCGGTGAGCAAATGAAGACCCTTTGAAGTCATATTGCATGGTACCCATTCCACGGGTTTCAACTACCCAGGTTTAAGGTATTCTTCCTTCAGCTAAAACATGCATGTGGAACCCAGAGTATGATCAACCGTGTGAACGGGAGACGTGTTCAATTATGTCTCAGTTTTCGTACCCTGGTACTCGGGTGCAACATTCCAGACGCTTTACTTACACTGTCCCAACTTGGAGAGTCAGTCCCTTTAACCTCCTGTTTGGCCCAGTTTGCAATTTCTGTGGAAGATGAACAGGAATAGGGAGAACCAATGAGAGACTAGCTGGATGTGTCTGGACGGGCAAATTTAACTCTCATTTCCCACCAGGAAGAGGAAATAACCAAAGGCTCAGCGTGCCTTGCCGGAACCAGATTAGGGCCTGAAGCCATCCTGCGGTGTTGCGGCCAGCTCACAAGAAAGCGAGTTGAAGAAAGGAGCTCAGGGGCACTGTAATTCACAAACCTGCAGAGTTATAAATGACAGCTATCGTCCAAAAATATACTGAAGTAAGGCTGCCAAGAGGACTTGAAAGCGGGGCAGAATTGCAGGAAACCGATTTCAGGAGGTAGACTGGAATTGCATTGAAAGCATACGAAAAGAGGTAGAACGTCCACAATGATGCACTTGGCCAAAAAGGGCGTATGCGTTTTTTCCTGAATATATTCGGGAAAAAACGCATACGCCCTTTTTGGCCAACCAACCAAGCTTGCAAAGGAAATCTGCACTACAATGAAGTCTCACTTCCCCCCGGTCAAAAGGGCCATCTGAAAAAAGTGTAAAATCCAGAAAGGCAGGACAGGCCATGGAGAACTGGGAGCCTTGTTATGCTGATGGGCGGGATGTAAATTGCCAACAGACACTCGGGAGAAGTGTTTGGTGTTTCCTGAAACATCTAAAAAACACAGCAACAGAGCCTAGGGCACTTCCACTTATGGTCCTATAGCTTAGGGAAATTAAAATCAAAAAGACACAGCCACCCCAAAGTTTGGGACGCCTCTGTTTACAAGAACCTCGTTTACCTTACAAGTTCAACATCACAGAAAGTGAAAAATGGATAAAGAACTTGTGGAACTTACGTACAATGCAGTATCACTCAGCAATGAAATCTCTGTCACCAGGCCCGTAGCAGCATAATGAGTGGATTCAGGTACGATGATTCTAACTGAAATAAGTCACACAGAAAAAGAAACATCATAAGATATCACTAATACACGGAATGTAAACTTGGCTACACAGGAACTGAATTCCAAAACAGAACAGGGTCTCAAATTTAGAAAACCAACTTATGCTTGCTTAAGGGGAAAGGTGAGTTGGGGTGCTGCATAAAACCAGAGATTGAAATGAGCACAGATAAAGTTCCTTAAGCCAAATATGGAATAGACAAGAGCTACTCCTTGCTCAACAAAATGGATTCAACACCCCATATTAAACGCCTAACAATGTACCTGACTAGTAAGTATCTTAAAACCTATGAATTGCTATGTCTCCGAAAGAGAATCAAGCATGTGTACAGGGGCATAAACGCAGCAGTGATAGGATTGGAGAGGTTCGGTGAGCAAATGAAGACCCTTTGAAGTCATATTGCATGGTACCCATTCCACGTGTTTCAACTACCCAGGTTTAATGTATTCTTCCTTCAGCTAAAACATGCATGTGGAACCTAGAGTATGATCAACCATGTGATCGGGAGACGTGTTCAAATATTTCTCAGTTTTCGTACCCTGGTACTCGGGTGCAACATTCCAGACGCTTTACTAACACTCTCCCGACTTGGAGAGTCAGTCCCTTTAACCTCCTGTTTGGCCCAGTTTGCAATTTCTGCGGAAGATGAACAGGAATAGCGAGAACCAATGAGAGATTAGCTGGAGGTGTCTGGACGGGCAAATTTAACTCTCATTTCCCACCAGGAAGAGGAATTAACCAAAGGCTCAGCGTGCCGTGCCGGAACCAGATTAGGGCCTGAAGCCATGCTGCGGTGTTGCGGCCAGCTCACAAGAAAGCGAGTTGAAGAAAGGAGCTCAGGGGCAATGTAATTCACAAACCTGCAGAGTTATAAATGACAGCTATCGTCCAAAAATATACTGAAGTAAGGCTGCCAAGAGGACTTGAAAGCGGGGCAGAATTGCAGGAAACCGATTTCAGGAGGTAGACTGGAATTGCATTGAAAGCATAGGAAAAGAGGCAGAACGTCCACAATGATGCACTTGGCCAAAAAGGGCGTATGCGTTTTTTCCTGAATATATTCAGGAAAAAACGCATACGCCCTTTTTGGAGAACCAAGCAAGCTTGTAAAGGAAATCTGCACTACAATGAAGTCTCACTTCCCCCCGGTCAAAAGGGCCATCTGAAAAAAGTGTAAAATCCAGAAAGGCAGGACAGGCCATGGAGAACTGGGAGCCTTGTTATGCTGATGGGCGGGATGTAAATTGCCAACAGACACTCCGGAGAAGTGTTTGGTGTTTCCTGAAACATCTAAAAAACACAGCAACAGAGCCTAGGGCACTTCCACTTATGGTCCTATAGCTTAGGGAAATTAAAATCAAAAAGACACAGCCACCCCAAAGTTTGGGACGGCTCTGTTTACAAGAACCTCGTTTACAGTACAAGTTCAACATCGCAGAAAGTGAAAAATGGATAAAGAAGTTGTGGTATTACTTACAAAGGAATATCACTCAGCAATGAAATCTATGTCATCAGGCCCTTAGCAACACAATGAGTGGATTCAGGTATGATGATTCTAACTGAAATAAGTCACACAGAAAAAGAAACATCATAAGATATCAGTAATACACGGAATGTAAACTTGACTACACAGGAACTGAATTACAGAACAGAACAGGGTCTCAAATTTAGAAAACCAACTTATGCTTGCTTAAGGGGAAAGGTGAGTTGGGGTGCTGCATAAAACCAGAGATTGAAATGAGCACAGATAAAGTTCCTTAAGCCAAATATGTAATAGACAAGAGCTACTCCTTGCTCAACGGAATGGACTCAACACCGCATATTAAACGTCTAAGAATGTACCTGACTAGTAAGTATCTTAAAACCTATGGATTGCTATGTGTCCGAAAGAGAATCAAGCATGTGTACAGGGGCATAAACGCAGCAGTGATAGGATTGGAGAGGTTCGGTGAGCAAATGAAGACCCTTTGAAGTCATATTTTATGGTACCCATTCCACGGGTTTCAACTACCCAGGTTTAAGGTATTCTTCCTTCAGCTAAAACATGCATGTGGAACCTAAAGTATGATCAACCATGTGATCGGGAGACGTGTTCAAATATGTCTCAGTTTTCGTACCCTGGTACTCGGGTGCAACATTCCAGACGCTTTACTAACACTCTCCCGACTTGGAGAGTCAGTGCCTTTAACCTCCTGTTTGGCCCAGTTTGCAATTTCTGTGGAAGATGAACAGGAATAGGGAGAACCAATGAGAGACTAGCTGGATGTGTCTGGACGGGCAAATTTAACTCTCATTTCCCACCAGGAAGAGGAAATAACCAAAGGCTCAGCGTGCCTTGCCGGAACCAGATTAGGGCCTGAAGCCATCCTGCGGTGTTGCGGCCAGCTCACAAGAAAGCGAGTTGAAGAAAGGAGCTCAGGGGCACTGTAATTCACAAACCTGCAGAGTTATAAATGACAGCTATCGTCCAAAAATATACTGAAGTAAGGCTGCCAAGAGGACTTGAAAGCGGGGCAGAATTGCAGGAAACCGATTTCAGGAGGTAGACTGGAATTGCATTGAAAGCATAGGAAAAGAGGTAGAACGTCCACAATGATGCACTTGGCCAAAAAGGGCGTATGCGTTTTTTCCTGAATATATTCGGGAAAAAACGCATACGCCCTTTTTGGCCAACCAACCAAGCTTGCAAAGAAATCTGCACTACAATGAAGTCTCACTTCCCCCCGGTCAAAAGGGCCATCTGAAAAAAGTGTAAAATCCAGAAAGGCAGGACAGGCCATGGAGAACTGGGAGCCTTGTTATGCTGATGGGCGGGATGTAAATTGCCAACAGACACTCGGGAGAAGTGTTTGGTGTTTCCTGAAACATCTAAAAAACACAGCAACAGAGCCTAGGGCACTTCCACTTATGGTCCTATAGCTTAGGGAAATTAAAATCAAAAAGACACAGCCACCCCAAAGTTTGGGACGCCTCTGTTTACAAGAACCTCGTTTACCTTACAAGTTCAACATCACAGAAAGTGAAAAATGGATAAAGAACTTGTGGAACTTACGTACAATGCAGTATCACTCAGCAATGAAATCTCTGTCACCAGGCCCGTAGCAGCATAATGAGTGGATTCAGGTACGATGATTCTAACTGAAATAAGTCACACAGAAAAAGAAACATCATAAGATATCACTAATACACGGAATGTAAACTTGGCTACACAGGAACTGAATTCCAAAACAGAACAGGGTCTCAAATTTAGAAAACCAACTTATGCTTGCTTAAGGGGAAAGGTGAGTTGGGGTGCTGCATAAAACCAGAGATTGAAATGAGCACAGATAAAGTTCCTTAAGCCAAATATGGAATAGACAAGAGCTACTCCTTGCTCAACAAAATGGACTCAACACCCCATATTAAACGCCTAACAATGTACCTGACTAGTAAGTATCTTAAAACCTATGGATTGCTATGTCTCCGAAAGAGAATCAAGCATGTGTACAGGGGCATAAACGCAGCAGTGATAGGATTGGAGAGGTTCGGTGAGCAAATGAAGACCCTTTGAAGTCATATTGCATGGTACCCATTCCACGTGTTTCAACTACCCAGGTTTAATGTATTCTTCCTTCAGCTAAAACATGCATGTGGAACCTAGAGTATGATCAACCATGTGATCGGGAGACGTGTTCAAATATGTCTCAGTTTTCGTACCCTGGTACTCGGGTGCAACATTCCAGACGCTTTACTAACACTCTCCCGACTTGGAGAGTCAGTCCCTTTAACCTCCTGTTTGGCCCAGTTTGCAATTTCTGCGGAAGATGAACAGGAATAGCGAGAACCAATGAGAGATTAGCTGGAGGTGTCTGGACGGGCAAATTTAACTCTCATTTCCCACCAGGAAGAGGAATTAACCAAAGGCTCAGCGTGCCGTGCCGGAACCAGATTAGGGCCTGAAGCCATGCTGCGGTGTTGCGGCCAGCTCACAAGAAAGCGAGTTGAAGAAAGGAGCTCAGGGGCAATGTAATTCACAAACCTGCAGAGTTATAAATGACAGCTATCGTCCAAAAATATACTGAAGTAAGGCTGCCAAGAGGACTTGAAAGCGGGGCAGAATTGCAGGAAACCGATTTCAGGAGGTAGACTGGAATTGCATTGAAAGCATAGGAAAAGAGGCAGAACGTCCACAATGATGCACTTGGCCAAAAAGGGCGTATGCGTTTTTTCCTGAATATATTCAGGAAAAAACGCATACGCCCTTTTTGGAGAACCAAGCAAGCTTGTAAAGGAAATCTGCACTACAATGAAGTCTCACTTCCCCCCGGTCAAAAGGGCCATCTGAAAAAAGTGTAAAATCCAGAAAGGCAGGACAGGCCATGGAGAACTGGGAGCCTTGTTATGCTGATGGGCGGGATGTAAATTGCCAACAGACACTCCGGAGAAGTGTTTGGTGTTTCCTGAAACATCTAAAAAACACAGCAACAGAGCCTAGGGCACTTCCACTTATGGTCCTATAGCTTAGGGAAATTAAAATCAAAAAGACACAGCCACCCCAAAGTTTGGGACGGCTCTGTTTACAAGAACCTCGTTTACAGTACAAGTTCAACATCGCAGAAAGTGAAAAATGGATAAAGAAGTTGTGGTATTACTTACAAAGGAATATCACTCAGCAATGAAATCTATGTCATCAGGCCCGTAGCAGCATAATAAGTGGATTCAGGTTCGATGATTCTAACTGAAATAAGTGACACAGAAAAAGAAACATCATAAGATATCACTAATACACGGAATGTAAACTTGGCTACACAGGAACTGAATTCCAAAACAGAACAGGGTCTCAAATTTAGAAAACCAACTTATGCTTGCTTAAGAGGAAAGGTGAGTCGGGGTGCTGCATAAAACCAGAGATTGAAATGAGCACAGATAAAGTTCCTTAAGCCAAATATGGAATAGACAAGAGCTACTCCTTGCTCAACGAAATGGACTCAACACCCCATATTAAACGCCTAAGAATGTACCTGACTAGTAAGTATCTTAAAACCTATGGATTGCTATGTCTCCAAAAGAGAATCAATCGTATGTACAGGGGCATAAACGCAGCAGTGATAGGATTGGAGAGGGTCGGTGAGCAAATGAAGACCCTTTGAAGTCATATTGCATGGTACCCATTCCACGGGTCTCAACTCTCCAGATTTAAGGTATTCTTCCTTCAGCTAAATCATGCATGTAGAACCCAGAGTATGATCAACTGTGTGAAAGGGAGACGTGTTCAAATATGTCTCAGTTTTCCTCCCCTGGTACTCGGGTGCAACATTCCAGACGCTTTACTAACACTCTCCCCACTTGGAGAGTCAGCGCCTTTAACCTCCTGTTTGGCCCAGTTTGCAATTTCTGCGGAAGATGAACAGGAATAGGGAGAACCAATGAGAGACTAGCTGGAGGTGTCTGGACGGGCAAATTTAACTCTCATTTCCCACCAGGAAGAGGAAATAACCAAAGGCTCAGCGTGCCGTGCCGGAACCAGATTAGGGACTGAAGCCATCTTGCGGTGTTGCGTCCAGGTCACAAGAAAGCGAGTTGAAGAAAGTAGCTCAGGGGCACTGTAATTCACAAACCTGCAGAGTTATAAATGACAGCGATCGTCCAAAAATATACTGAAGTAAGGCTGCCAAGAGGACTTGAAAGCGGGACAGAATTGCAGGAAACCGATTTCACGAGGTAGACTGGAATTGCATTGAAAGCATAGGAAAAGAGGCAGAACGTCCACAATGATGCACTTGGCCAAAAAGGGCGTATGCGTTTTTTCCTGAATATATTCAGGAAAAAACGCATACGCCCTTTTTGGCCAACCAAGCAAGCTTGCAAAGGAAATCTGCACTACAATGAAGTCTCACTTCCCCCCGGTCAAAAGGGCCATCTGAAAAAAGTGTAAAATCCAGAAAGGCAGGACAGGCCATGGAGAACTGGGACCCTTGTTATGCTGATGGGTGGGATGTAAATTGCCAACAGACACTCGGGAGAAGTGTATGGTGTTTCCTGAAACATCTAAAAAACAAAGCAACAGAGCCTAGGGCACTTCCACTTATGGTCCTATAGCTTAGGGAAATTAAAATCAAAAAGACACAGCCACCCCAAAGTTTGGGACGCCTCTGTTTACAAGAACCTCGTTTACCGTACAAGTTCAGTATCACAGAAAGTGAAAAATGGATAAAGAAGTTGTGGTATTTACTTACAAAGCAATATCACTCAGCAATGAAATCTATGTCATCAGGTCCTTAGCAGCACAATGAGTGGATTCAGGTACGATGATTCTAACTGAAATAAGTCACACAGAAAAAGAAACATCATAAGATATCAGTAATACACGGAATGTAAACTTGGCTACACAGGAACTGAATTACAGAACAGAACAGGGTCTCAAATTTAGAAAACCAACTTATGCTTGCTTAAGGGGAAAGGTGAGTTGGGGTGCTGCATAAAACCAGAGATTGAAATGAGCACAGATAAAGTTCCTTAAGCCAAATATGGAATAGTCAAGAGCTACTCCTTGCTCAACGAAATGGACTCAACACCCCATATTAAACGCCTAAGAATGTACCTGACTAGTAAGTATCTTAAAACCTATGGATTGCTATGTCTCCGAAAGCGAATCAAGCATGTGTACAGGGGCATAAACGCAGCAGTGATAGGATTGGAGAGGTTCGGTGAGCAAATGAAGACCCTTTGAAGTCATATTGCATGGTACCCATTCCACGGGTTTCAACTACCCAGGTTTAAGGTATTCTTCCTTCAGCTAAAACATGCATGTGGAACCTAGAGTATGATCAACCATGTGATCGGGAGACGTGTTCAAATATGTCTCAGTTTTCGTACCCTGGTACTCGGGTGCAACATTCCAGACGCTTTACTAACACTCTCCCCACTTGGAGAGTCACCGCCTTTAACCTCCTGTTTGGACCAGTTTGCAATTTCTGCGGAAGATGAACAGGAATAAGGAGAACCAATGAGAGACTAGCTGGAGGTGTCTGGACGGGCAAATTTAACTCTCATTTCCCACCAGGAAGAGGAATTAACCAAAGGCTCAGCGTGCCGTGCCGGAACCAGATTAGGGCCTGAAGCCATCCTGCGGTGTTGTGGCCAGCTCACAAGAAAGCGAGTTGAAGAAAGGAGCTCAGGGGCACTGTAATGCACAATCCGGCAGAGTTATAAATGACAGCTATCGTCCAAAAATATACTGAAGTTAGGCTGCCAAGAGGACTTGAAAGCGGGACAGAATTGCAGGAAACCGATTTCAGGAGGTAGACTGGAATTGCATTGAAAGCATAGGAAAAGAGGCAGAACGTCCACAATGATGCACTTGGCCAAAAAGGGCGTATGCATTTTTTCTTGAATATATTCAGGAAAAAACGCATACGCACTTGTTGGCCAACCAAGCAAACTTGCAAAGGAAATCTGCACTACAATGAAGTCTCACTTCCCCCCGGTCAAAAGGGCCATCTGAAAAAAGTGTAAAATCCAGAAAGGCAGGAAAGGTCATGGAGAACTGGGAGCCTTGTTATGCTGATGGGCGGGATGTAAATTGCCAAGAGACACTCGGGAGAAGTGTATGGTGTTTCCTGAAACATCTAAAAAACAAAGCAACAGAGCCTAGGGCACTTCCACTTATGGTCCTATAGCTTAGGGAAATTAAAATCAAAAAGACACAGCCACCCCAAAGTTTGGGACGCCTCTGTTTACAAGAACCTCGTTTACCGTACAAGTTCAGTATCACAGAAAGTGAAAAATGGATAAAGAACTTGTGGTACTTACGTACAATGCAGTATCACTCAGCAATGAAATGTATGTCATCAGGCCCTTAGCAGCATAATAAGTGGATTCAGGTTCGATGATTCTAACTGAAATAAGTCACACAGAAAAAGAAAAATCATAAGATATCACTAATACACGGAATGTAAACTTGGCTACACAGGAACTGAATTCCAAAACAGAACAGGGTCTCAAATTTAGAAAACCAACTTATGCTTGCTTAAGAGGAAAGGTGAGTCGGGGTGCTGCATAAAACCAGAGATTGAAATTAGCACAGATAAAGTTCCTTAAGCCAAATATGGAATAGACAAGAGCTACTCCTTGCTCAACGAAATGGACTCAACACCGCATATTAAACGCCTAAGAATGTACCTGACTAGTAAGTATCTTAAAACGTATGGATTGCTATGTCTCCAAAAGAGAATCAATCGTATGTACAGGGGCATAAACGCAGCAGTGATAGGATTGGAGAGGTTCGGTGAGCAAATGAAGACCCTTTGAAGTCATATTGCATGGTACCCATTCCACGGGTCTCAACTCTCCAGATTTAAGGTATTCTTCCTTGAGCTAAATCATGCATGTAGAACCCAGAGTATGATCAACTGTGTGAAAGGGAGACGTGTTCAAATATGTCTCAGTTTTCCTCCCCTGGTACTCGGGTGCAACATTCCAGACGCTTTACTAACACTCTCCCCACTTGGAGAGTCAGTGCCTTTAACCTCCTGTTTGGCCCAGTTTGCAATTTCTGCGGAAGATGAACAGGAATAGGGAGAACCAATGAGAGACTAGCTGGAGGTGTCTGGACGGGCAAATTTAACTCTCATTTTCCACCAGGAAGAGGAAATAACCAAAGGCTCAGCGTGCCGTGCCGGAACCAGATTAGGGACTGAAGCCATCCTGCGGTGTTGCGTCCAGGTCACAAGAAAGCGAGTTGAAGAAAGTAGCTAAGGGGCACTGTAATTCACAAACCTGCAGAGTTATAAATGACAGCGATCGTCCAAAAATATACTGAAGTAAGGCTGCCAAGAGGACTTGAAAGCGGGGCAGAATTGCAGGAAACCGATTTCAGGAGGTAGACTGGAATTGCATTGAAAGCATAGGAAAAGAGGCAGAACGTCCACAATGATGCACTTGGCCAAAAAGGGCGTATGCGTTTTTTCCTGAATATATTCAGGAAAAAACGCATACGCCCTTTTTGGCCAACCAAGCAAGCTTGCAAAGGAAATCTGCACTACAATGAAGTCTCACTTCCTTCCGGTCAAAAGGGCCATCTGGAGAAAGTGTAAAATCCAGAAAGGCAGGACAGGCCATGGAGAACTGGGAGCCTTGTTATGCTGATGGGCGGGATGTAAATTGCCAACAGACACTCGGGAGAAGTGTATGGTGTTTCCTGAAACAGCTAAAAAACAAAGCAACAGAGCCTAGGGCACTTCCACTTATGGTCCTATAGCTTAGGGAAATTAAAATCAAAAAGACACAGCCACCCCAAAGTTTGGGATGGCTCTGTTTACAAGAACATCGTTTACAGTACAAGTTCAACATCGCAGAAAGCGAAAAATGGATAAAGAAGCTGTGGTATTTACTTACAAAGCAATATCACTCAGCAATGAAATCTATGTCATCAGGCCCTTAGCAGCACAATGAGTGGATTCAGGTATGATGATTCTAACTGAAATAAGTCACACAGAAAAAGAAACATCATAAGATATCAGTAATACATGGAATGTAAACTTGGCTACACAGGAACTGAATTACAGAACAGAACAGGGTCTCAAATTTAGAAAACCAACTTATGCTTGCTTAAGGGGAAAGGTGAGTTGGGGTGCTGCATAAAACTAGAGATTGAAATGAGCACAGATAAAGTTCCTTAAGCCAAATATGGAATAGACAAGAGCTACTCCTTGCTCAACGAAATGGACTCAACACCCCATATTAAACGCCTAAGAATGTACCTGACTAGTAAGTAACTTAAAACCTATGGATTGCTATGTCTCCAAAAGAGAATCAAGCGTGTGTACAGGGGCATAAACGCAGCAGTGATAGGATTGGAGAGGTTCGGTGAGCAAATGAAGACCCTTTGAAGTCATATTGCATGGTACCCATTCCACGGGTTTCAACTACCCAGGTTTAAGGTATTCTTCCTTCAGCTAAAATATGCATGTGGAACCTAGAGTATGATCAACCATGTGATCGGGAGACGTGTTCAAATATGTCTCAGTTTTCCTCCCCTGGTACTCGGGTGCAACATTCCAGACACTTTACTAACACTCTCCCGACTTGGAGAGTCAGTGCCTTTAACCTCCTGTTTGGCCCAGTTTGCAATTTCTGCGGAAGATGAACAGGAATAGCGAGAACCAATGAGAGACTAGCTGGAGGTGTCTGGAGGGGCAAATTTAACTCTCATTTCCCACCAGGAAGAGGAATTAACCAAAGGCTCAGCGTGCCGTGCCGGAACGAGATTAGGGCCTGAAGCCATGCTGCGGTGTTGCGGCCAGCTCACAAGAAAGCGAGTTGAAGAAAGGAGCTCAGGGGCACTGTAATGCACAAACCTGCAGAGTTATAAATGACAGCTATTGTCCAAAAATATACTGAAGTAAGGCTGCCAAGAGGACTTGAAAGCGGGGCAGAATTGCAGGAAACCGATTTCAGGAGGTAGACTGGAATTGCATTGAAAGCATAGGAAAAGAGGCAGAGCGTCCACAATGATGCACTTGGAGAAAAAGGGCGTATGCGTTTTTTCCTGAATATATTCAGGAAAAAACGCATACGCACTTTTTGGCCAACCAAGCAAGCTTGCAAAGGAAATCTGCAATACAATGAGGTCTCACTTCCCCCCGGTCAAAAGGGCCATCTGAACAAAGTGTAAAATCCAGAAAGACAGGACAGGCCATGGAGAACTGGGAGCCTTGTTATGCTGATGGGCGGGATGTAAATTGCCAACAGACACTCGGAAGAAGTGTATGGTGTTTCCTGAAACATCTAAAAAACAAAGCAACAGAGCCTAGGGCACTTCCACTTATGGTCCTATAGCTTAGGGAAATTAAAATCAAAAAGACACAGCCACCCCAAAGTTTGGGACGCCTCTGTTTACAAGAACCTCGTTTACCGTACAAGTTCAGTATCACAGAAAGTGAAAAATGGATAAAGAACTTGTGGTACTTACGTACAATGCAGTATCACTCAGCAATGAAATCTATGTCATCAGGCCCGTAGCAGCATAATAAGTGGATTCAGGTTCGATGATTCTAACTGAAATAAGTCACACAGAAAAAGAAACATCATAAGATATCACTAATACACGGAATGTAAACTTGGCTACACAGGAACTGAATTCCAAAACAGAACAGGGTCTCAAATTTAGAAAACCAACTTATGCTTGCTTAAGGGGAAAGGTGAGTTGGGGTGCTGCATAAAACCAGAGATTGAAATGAGCACAGATAAAGTTCCTTAAGCCAAATATGGAATAGGCAAGAGCTACACCTTGCTCAACGAAATGGACTCAACACCCCATATTAAACGCCTAAGAATGTACCTGACTAGTAAGTATCTTAAAAGCTATGGATTGCTATGTCTCCAAAAGAGAATCAAGCATGCGTACAGGGGCATAAACGCAGCAGTGATAGGATTGGAGAGGTTCGGTGAGCAAATGAAGACCCTTTGAAGTCATATTGCATGGTACCCATTCCAAGGGTCTCAACTCTCCAGTTTTAAGGTATTCTTCCTTCAGCTAAAACATGCATGTGGAACCCAGAGTATGATCAACCGTGTGAACGGGAGACGTGTTCAAATATGTCTCAGTTTTCATACCCTGGTACTCGGGTGCAACATTCCAGACGCTTTACTAACACTCTCCCCACTTGGAGAGTCAGTCCCTTTAACCTCCTGTTTGGCCCGGTTTGCAATTTCTGCGGAAGATGAACAGGAATAGTGAGAACCAATGAGAGACTAGCTGGAGGTGTCTGGACGGGCAAATTTAACTCTCATTTCCCACCAGGAAGAGGAAATAAGCAAAGGCTCAGCGTGCCATGCCGGAACCAGATTAGGGACTGAAGCCATCCTGCGGTGTTGAGGCCAGCTCACAAGAAAGCGAGTTGAAGAAAGGAGCTCAGGGGCACTGTAATTCACAAACCTGCAGAGTTATAAATGACAGCTATCGTCCAAAAATATACTGAAGTAAGGCTGCCAAGAGGACTTGAAAGCGGGGCAGAATTGCAGGAAACCGATTTCAGGAGGTAGACTGGAATTGCATTGAAAGCATAGGAAAAGAGGCAGAACGTCCACAATGATGCACTTGGCCAAAAAGGGCGTATGCGTTTTTTCCTGAATATATTCAGGAAAAAACGTATACGCCCTTTTTGGCCAACCAAGCAAGCTTGCAAAGGAAATCTGCACTACAATGAAGTCTCACTTCCCCCCGGTCAAAAGGGCCATCTGAAAAAAGTGTAAAATCCAGAAAGGCAGGACAGGCCATGGAGAACTGGGAGCCTTGTTATGCTGATGGGCGGGATGTAAATTGCCAACAGACACTCGGGAGAAGTGTATGGTGTTTCCTGAAACATCTAAAAAACAAAGCAACAGAGCCTAGGGCACTTCCACTTATGGTCCTATAGCTTAGGGAAATTAAAATCAAAAAGACACAGCCACCCCAAAGTTTGGGACGCCTCTGTTTACAAGAACCTCGTTTACCGTACAAGTTCAACATCACAGAATGTGAAAAATGGATAAAGAACTTGTGGTACTTACGTACAATGCAGTATCACTCAGCAATGAAATCTATGTCATCAGGCCCGTAGCAGCATAATGAGTGGATTCAGGTATGATGATTCTAACTGAAATAAGTCACACAGAAAAAGAAACATCATAAGATATCACTAATACACGGAATGTAAACTTGCCTACACAGGAACTGAATTCCAAAACAGAACAGGGTCTCAAATTTAGAAAACCAACTTATGCTTGCTTAAGGGGAAAGGAGAGTTGGGGTGCTGCATAAAACCAGAGATTGAAATGAGCACAGATAAAGTTCCTTAAGCCAAATATGGAATAGACAAGAGCTACTCCTTGCTCAACAAAATGGACTCAACACCCCATATTAAACGCCTAAAAATGTACCTGACTAGTAAGTATCTTAAAACCTATGGATTGCTAAGTCTCCAAAAGAGAATCAAGCGTGTGTACAGGGGCATAAACGCAGCAGTGATAGGATTGGAGAGGTTCAGTGAGCAAATGAAGACCCTTTGAAATCATATTGCATGGTACCCATTCCACGGGTCTCAACTCTCCAGGTTTAAGGTATTCTTCCTTCAGCTAAAACATGCATGTGGAACCCAGAGTATGATCAACCGTGTGAACGGGAGACGTGTTCAAATATGTCTCAGTTTTCCTCCCCTGGTACTCGGGTGCAACATTCCAGACGCTTTACTAACACTCTCCCCACTTGGAGAGTCAGCGCCTTTAACCTCCTGTTTGGCCCAGTTTGCAATTTCTGCGGAAGATGAACAGGAATAGGGAGAACCAATGAGAGACTAGCTGGAGGTGTCTGAACGGGCAAATTTAACTCTCATTTCCCACCAGGAAGAGGAAATAACCAAAGGCTCAGCGTGCCGTGCCAGAACCAGATTAGGGCCTGAAGCCATCCTGCGGTGTTGCGGCCAGCTCACAAGAAAGCGAGTTGAAGAAAGGAGCTCAGGGGCACTGTAATTCACAAACCTGCAGAGTTATAAATGACAGCTATCGTCCAACAATATACTGAAGTAAGGCTGCCAAGAGGACTTGAAAGCGGGGCAGAATTGCAGGAAACCGATTTCAGGAGGTAGACTGGAATTCCATTGAAAGCATAGGAAAAGAGGCAGAACGTCCACAATGATGCACTTGGCCAAAAAGGGCGTATGCGTTTTTTCCTGAATATATTCAGGAAAAAACGCATACGCCCTTTTTGGCCAACCAAGCAAGCTTGCAAAGGAAATCTGCACTACAATGAAGTCTCACTTCCCCCCGGTCAAAAGGGCCATCTGAAAAAAGTGTAAAATCCAGAAAGGCAGCACAGGCCATGGAGAACTGGAAGCCTTGTTATGCTGATGGGCGGGATGTAAATTGCCAACAGACACTCGGGAGAAGTGTATGGTGTTTCCTGAAACATCTAAAAAACAAAGCAACAGAGCCTAGGGCACTTCCACTTATGGTCCTATAGCTTAGGGAAATTAAAATCAAAAAGACACAGCCACCCCAAATGTTGGAACGGCTCTGTTTACAAGAACCTCGTTTACAGTACAAGTTCAACATCGCAGAAAGTGAAAAATGGATAAAGAGGTTGTGGTATTTACTTACAAAGCAATATCACTCAGCAATGAAATCTATGTCATCAGGCCCTTAGCAGCACAATGAGTGGATTCAGGTATGATGATTCTAACTGAAATAAGTCACACAGAAAAAGAAACATCATAAGATATCAGTAATACACGGAATGTAAACTTGGCTACACAGGAACTGAATTACAGAACAGAACAGGGTCTCAAATTTAGAAAACCAACTTATGCTTGCTTAAGGGGAAAGGTGAGTTGGGGTGCTGCATAAAACCAGAGATTGAAATGAGCACAGATAAAGTTCCTTAAGCCAAATATGGAATAGACAAGAGCTACTCCTTGCTCAACGAAATGGACTCAACACCCCATATTAAACGCCTAAGAATGTACCTGACTAGTAAGCATCTTAAAACCTATGGATTGCTATGTCTCCGAAAGAGAATCAAGCATGTGTACAGGGGCATAAACGCAGCAGTGATAGGATTGGAGAGATTCGGTGAGCAAATGAAGACCCTTTGAAGTCATATTTTATGGTACCCATTCCACGGGTTTCAACTACCCAGGTTTAAGGTATTCTTCCTTCAGCTAAAACATGCATGTGGAACCTAGAGTATGATCAACCATGTGATTGGGAGACGTGTTCAAATCTGTCTCAGTTTTCGTACCCTGGTACTCGGGTGCAACATTCCAGACGCTTTACTAACACTCTCCCGACTTGGAGAGTCAGTGCCTTTAACCTCCTGTTTGGCCCAGTTTGCAATTTCTGCGGAAGATGAACAGGAATAGGGAGAACCAATGAGAGACTAGCTGGACGTGTCTGAACGGGCAAATTTAACTCTCATTTCCCACCAGGAAGAGGAATTAACCAAAGGCTCAGTGTGCCGTGCCGGAACCAGATTAGGGCCTGAAGCCATCCTGCGGTGTTGCGGCCAGCTCACAAGAAAGCGAGTTGAAGAAAGGAGCTCAGGGGCACTGTAATTCACAAACCTGCAGAGTTATAAATGACAGCTATCGTCCAAAAATATACTGAAGTAAGGCTGCCAAGAGGACTTGAAAGCGGGGCAGAATTGCAGGAAACCGATTTCAGGAGGTAGACTGGAATTGCATTGAAAGCATAGGAAAAGAGGCGGAACGTCCACAATGATGCACTTGGCCAAAAAGGGCGTATGCGTTTTTTCCTGAATATATTCAGGAAAAAATGCATACGCCCTTTTTGGCCAACCAAGCAAGCTTGCAAAGGAAATCTGCACGACAATGAAGTCTCACTTCCCCCCGGTCAAAAGGGGCATCTGAAAAAAGTGTAAAATCCAGAAAGGCAGGACAGGCCATGGAGAACTGGGAGCCTTGTTATGCTGATGGGCGGGATGTAAATTGCCAACAGACACTCGGGAGATGTGTTTGGTGTTTCCTGAAACATGTAACAAACACAGCAACAGAGCCTAGGGCACTTCCACTTATGGTCCTATAGCTTAGGGAAATTAAAATCAAAAAGACACAGCCACCCCAAAGTTTGAGACGCCTCTGTTTACAAGAACCTCGTTTACAGTACAAGTTCTACATCGCAGAAAGTGAAAAATGGATAAAGAAGTTGTGGTATTACTTACAAAAGAATATCACTCAGCAATGAAATCTATGTCATCAGGCCCTTAGCAGCACAATGAGTGGATTCAGGTATGATGATTCTAACTGAAATAAGTCACACAGAAAAAGAAACATCATAAGATATCAGTAATACACGGAATGTAAACTTGGCTACACAGGAACTGAATTACAGAACAGAACAGGGTCTCAAATTTAGAAAACCAACTTATGCTTGCTTAAGGGGAAAGGTGAGTTGGGGTGCTGCATAAAACCAGAGATTGAAATGAGCACAGATAAAGTTCCTTAAGCCAAATATGGAATAGACAAGAGCTACTCCTTGCTCAACGAAATGGACTCAACACCGCATATTAAACGCCTAAGAATGTACCTGACTAGTAAGTATCTTAAAACCTATGGATTGCTATGTCTCCGAAAGAGAATCAAGCATGTGTACAGGGGCATAAACGCAGCAGTGATAGGATTGGAGAGGTTTGGTGAGCAAATGAAGACCCTTTGAAGTCATATTTTATGGTACCCATTCCACGGGTTTCAACTACCCAGGTTTAAGGTATTCTTCCTTCAGCTAAAACATGCATGTGGAACCTAAAGTATGATCAACCATCTGATTGGGAGACGTGTTCAAATATGTCTCAGTTTTCGTACCCTGGTACTCGGGTGCAACATTCCAGACGCTTTACTAACACTCTCCCGACTTGGAGAGTCAGTGCCTTTAACCTCCTGTTTGGCCCAGTTTGCAATTACTGCGGAAGATGAACAGGAATAGGGAGAACCAATGAGAGACTAGCTGGACGTGTCTGAACGGGCAAATTTAACTCTCATTTCCCACCAGGAAGAGGAATTAACCAAAGGCTCAGCGTGCCGTGCCGGAACCAGATTAGGGCCTGAAGCCATCCTGCGGTGTTGCGGCCAGCTCACAAGAAAGCGAGTTGAAGAAAGGAGCTCAGGGGCACTGTAATTCACAAACCTGCAGAGTTATAAATGACAGCTATCGTCCAAAAATATACTGAAGTAAGGCTGCCAAGAGGACTTGAAAGCGGGGCAGAATTGCAGGAAACCGATTTCAGGAGGTAGACTGGAATTGCATTGAAAGCATAGGAAAAGAGGCAGAACGTCCACAATGATGCACTTGGCCAAAAAGGGCGTATGCGTTTTTTCCTGAATATATTCAGGAAAAAACGCATACGCCCTTTTTGGCCAACCAAGCAAGCTTGCAAAGGAAATCTGCACTACAATGAAGTCTCACTTCCCCCCGGTCAAAAGGGCCATCTGAAAAAAGTGTAAAATCCAGAAAGGCAGGACAGGCCATGGAGAACTGGGAGCCTTGTTATGCTGATGGGCGGGATGTAAATTGCCAACAGACACTCGGGAGAAGTGTATGGTGTTTCCTGAAACATCTAAAAAACACAGCAACAGAGCCTAGGGCACTTCCACTTATGGTCCTATAGCTTAGGGAAATTAAAATCAAAAAGACACAGCCACCCCAAAGTTTGGAATGGCTCTGTTTACAAGAACCTCGTTTACAGTACAAGTTCAACATCACAGAAAGTGAAAAATGGATAAAGAACTTGTGGAACTTATGTACAATGCAGTATCACTCAGCAATGAAATCTATGTCACCAGGCCCGTAGCAGCATACTGAGTGGATTCAGGTACGATGATTCTAACTGAAATAAGTCACACAGAAAAAGAAACATCATAAGATATCACTAATACACGGAATGTAAACTTGGCTACACAGGAACTGAATTCCAAAAGAGAACAGGGTCTCAAATTTAGAAAACCAACTTATGCTTGCTTAAGGGGAAAGGTGAGTTGGGGGGCTGCATAAAACCAGAGATTGAAATGAGCACAGATAAAGTTCCTTAAGCCAAATATGGAATAGACAAGAGCTACTCCTTGCTCAACAAAATGGACTCAACACCCCATATTAAACGCCTAAGAATGTACCTGACTAGTAAGTATCTTAAAATCTATGGATTGCTATGTCTCCGAAAGAGAATCAAGCGTGTGTACAGGGGCATAAACGCAGCAGTGATAGGATTGGAGAGGTTCGGTGAGCAAATGAAGACCCTTTGAAGTCATATTGCATGGTACCCATTCCACGGGTTTCAACTACCCAGGTTTAAGGTATTCTTCCTTCAGCTAAAACATGCATGTGGAACCTAGAGTATGATCAACCATGTGATCGGGAGACGTGTTCAAATATGTCTCAGTTTTCGTACCCTGGTACTCGGGTGCAACATTCCAGACGCTTTACTAACACTCTCCCCACTTGGAGAGTCAGCGCCTTTAACCTCCTGTTTGGACCAGTTTGCAATTTCTGCGGAAGATGAACAGGAATAGGGAGAACCAATGAGAGACTAGCTGGAGGTGTCTGGACGGGCAAATTTAACTCTCATTTCCCACCAGGAAGAGGAAATAACCAAAGGCTCAGCGTGCCATGCCGGAACCAGATTAGGGACTGAAGCCATCCTGCGGTGTTGCGGCCAGCTCACAAGAAAGCGAGTTGAAGAAAGGAGCTCAGGGGCACTGTAATTCACAAACCTGCAGAGTTATAAATGACAGCTATCGTCCAAAAATATACTGAAGTAAGGCTGCCAAGAGGACTTGAAAGCGGGGCAGAATTGCAGGAAACCGATTTCAGGAGGTAGACTGGAATTGCATTGAAAGCATAGGAAAAGAGGCAGAACGTCCACAATGATGCACTTGGCCAAAAAGGGCGTATGCATTTTTTCTTGAATATATTCAGGAAAAAACGCATACGCACTTGTTGCCCAAACAAGCAAACTTGCAAAGGAAATCTGCACTACAATGAAGTCTCACTTCCCCCCGGTCAAAAGGGCCATCTGAAAAAAGTGTAAAATCCAGAAAGGCAGGAAAGGTCATGGAGAACTGGGAGCCTTGTTATGCTGATGGGCGGGATGTAAATTGCCAAGAGACACTCCGGAGAAGTGTATGGTGTTTCCTGAAACATCTAAAAAACAAAGCAACAGAGCCTAGGGCACTTCCACTTATGGTCCTATAGCTTAGGGAAATTAAAATCAAAAAGACACAGCCACCCCAAAGTTTGGGATGGCTCTGTTTACAAGAACATCGTTTACAGTACAAGTTCAACATCGCAGAAAGCGAAAAATGGATAAAGAAGCTGTGGTATTTACTTAAAAAGCAATATCACTCAGCAATGAAATCTATGTCATCAGGCCCTTAGCAGCACAATGAGTGGATTCAGGTATGATGATTCTAACTGAAATAAGTCACACAGAAAAAGAAACATCATAAGATATCAGTAATACATGGAATGTAAACTTGGCTACACAGGAACTGAATTACAGAACAGAACAGGGTCTCAAATTTAGAAAACCAACTTATGCTTGCTTAAGGGGAAAGGTGAGTTGGGGTGCTGCATAAAACTAGAGATTGAAATGAGCACAGATAAAGTTCCTTAAGCCAAATATGGAATAGACAAGAGCTACTCCTTGCTCAACGAAATGGACTCAACACCCCATATTAAACGCCTAAGAATGTACCTGACTAGTAAGTAACTTAAAACCTAGGAATTGCTATGTCTCCAAAAGAGAATCAAGCGTGTGTACAGGGGCATAAACGCAGCAGTGATAGGATTGGAGAGGTTCGGTGAGCAAATGAAGACCCTTTGAAGTCATATTGCATGGTACCCATTCCACGGGTTTCAACTACCCAGGTTTAAGGTATTCTTCCTTCAGCTAAAATATGCATGTGGAACCTAGAGTATGATCAACCATGTGATCGGGAGACGTGTTCAAATATGTCTCAGTTTTCCTCCCCTGGTACTCGGGTGCAACATTCCAGACACTTTACTAACACTCTCCCGACTTGGAGAGTCAGTGCCTTTAACCTCCTGTTTGGCCCAGTTTGCAATTTCTGTGGAAGATGAACAGGAATAGCGAGAACCAATGAGAGACTAGCTGGAGGTGTCTGGAGGGGCAAATTTAACTCTCATTTCCCACCAGGAAGAGGAATTAACCAAAGGCTCAGCGTGCCGTGCCGGAACGAGATTAGGGCCTGAAGCCATGCTGCGGTGTTGCGGCCAACTCACAAGAAAGCGAGTTGAAGAAAGGAGCTCAGGGGCACTGTAATGCACAAACCTGCAGAGTTATAAATGACAGCTATCGTCCAAAAATATACTGAAGTAAGGCTGCCAAGAGGACTTGAAAGCGGGGCAGAATTGCAGGAAACCGATTTCAGGAGGTAGACTGGAATTGCATTGAAAGCATAGGAAAAGAGGCAGAGCGTCCACAATGATGCACTTGGAGAAAAAGGGCGTATGCGTTTTTTCCTGAATATATTCAGGAAAAAACGCATACGCACTTTTTGGCCAACCAACCAAGCTTGCAAAGGAAATCTGCAATACAATGAGGTCTCACATCCCCCCGGTCAAAAGGGCCATCTGAACAAAGTGTAAAATCCAGAAAGACAGGACAGGCCATGGAGAACTGGGAGCCTTGTTATGCTGATGGGCGGGATGTAAATTGCCAACAGACACTCGGAAGAAGTGTATGGTGTTTCCTGAAACATCTAAAAAACAAAGCAACAGAGCCTAGGGCACTTCCACTTATGGTCCTATAGCTTAGGGAAATTAAAATCAAAAAGACACAGCCACCCCAAAGTTTGGGACGCCTCTGTTTACAAGAACCTCGTTTACCGTACAAGTTCAGTATCACAGAAAGTGAAAAATGGATAAAGAACTTGTGGTACTTACGTACAATGCAGTATCACTCAGCAATGAAATGTATGTTATCAGGCCCGTAGCAGCATAATGAGTGGATTCAGGTACGATGATTCTAACTGAAATAAGTCACACAGAAAAAGAAACATCATAAGATATCACTAATACACGGAATGTAAACTTGGCTACACAGGAACTGAATTCCAAAACAGAACAGGGTCTCAAATTTAGAAAACCAACTTATGCTTGCTTAAGAGGAAAGGTGAGTTGGGGTGCTGCATAAAACCAGAGATTGAAATGAGCACAGATAAAGTTCCTTAAGCCAAATATGGAATAGAAAAGAGCTACTCCTTGCTCAACGAAATGGACTCAACACCCCATATTAAACGCCTAAGAATGTACCTGACTAGTAAGTATCTTAAAACCTATGGATTGCTATGTCTCCAAAAGAGAATCAATCGTATGTACAGGGGCATAAACGCAGCAGTGATAGGATTGGAGAGGTTCGGTGAGCAAATGAAGACCCTTTGAAGTCATATTACATGGTACCCATTCCACGGGTCTCAACTCTCCAGATTTAAGGTATTGTTCCTTGAGCTAAATCATGCATGTAGAACCCAGAGTATGATCAACTGTGTGAACGGGAGACGTGTTCAAATATGTCTCAGTTTTCCTCCCCTGGTACTCGGGTGCAACATTCCAGACGCTTTACTAACACTCTCCCCACTTGGAGTGTCAGCGCCTTTAACCTCCTGTTTGGCCCAGTTTGCAATTTCTGCGGAAGATGACCAGGAATAGGGAGAACCAATGAGAGACTAGCTGGATGTGTCTGAACGGGCAAATTTAACTCTCATTTCCCACCAGGAAGAGGAAATACCAAAGGCTCAGCGTGCCATGCCGGAACCAGATTAGGGACTGAAGCCATCCTGCGGTGTTGCGTCCAGGTCACAAGAAAGCGAGTTGAAGAAAGTAGCTAAGGGGCACTGTAATTCACAAACCTGCAGAGTTATAAATGACAGCTATCATCCAAAAATATACTGAAGTATGGCTGCCAAGAGGACTTGAAAGCGGGGCAAAATTGCAGGAAACCAATTTCAGGAGGTAGACTGGAATTGCATTGAAAGCATAGGAAAAGAGGCAGAACGTCCACAATGATGCACTTGGCCAAAAAGTGCGTATGCGTTTTTTCCTGAATATATTCAGGAAAAAACGCATACGCCCTTTTTGGCCAACCAAGCAAGCTTGCAAAGGAAATCTTCACTACAATGAAGTCTCACTTCCTTCCGGTCAAAAGGGCCATCTGAAAAAAGTGTAAAATCCAGAAAGGCAGGACAGGCCATGGAGAACTGGGAGCCTTGTTATGCTGATGGGCGGGATGTAAATTGCCAACAGACACTCGGGAGAAGTGTATGGTGTTTCCTGAAACATCTAAAAAACAAAGCAACAGAGCCTAGGGCACTTCCACTTATGGTCCTATAGCTTAGGGAAATTAAAATCAAAAAGACACAGCCACCCCAAAGTTTGGAACGGCTCTGTTTACAAGAACCTCGTTTACAGTACAAGTTCAACATCGCAGAAAGTGAAAAATGGATAAAGAAGTTGTGGTATTTACTTACAAAGCAATATCACTCAGCAATGAAATCTATGTCATCAGGCCCTTAGCAGCACAATGAGTGGATTCAGGTATGATGCTTCTAACTGAAATAAGTCACACAGAAAAAGAAACATCATAAGATATCAGTAATACATGGAATGTAAACTTGGCTACACAGGAACTGAATTACAGAACAGAACAGGGTCTCAAATTTAGAAAACCAACTTATGCTTGCTTAAGGGGAAAGGTGAGTTGGGGTGCTGCATAAAACCAGAGATTGAAATGAGCACAGATAAAGTTCCTTAAGCCAAATATGGAATAGACAAGAGCTACTCCTTGTTCAACGAAATGGACTCAACACCGCATATTAAACGCCTAAGAATGTACCTGACTAGTAAGTATCTTAAAACCTATGGATTGCTATGTCTCTGAAAGAGAATCAAGCATGTGTACAGGGGCATAAACGCAGCAGTGATAGGATTGGAGAGGTTCGGTGAGCAAATGAAGCCCCTTTGAAGTCATATTGCATGGTACCCATTCCACGGGTCTCAATTCTCCAGGTTTAAGGTATTCTTCCTTCAGCTAAAACATGCATGTGGAACCCAGAGTATGATCAACCGTGTGAACGGGAGACGTGTTCAAATATGTCTCAGTTTTCCTCCCCTGGTACTCGGGTGCAACATTCCAGACGCTTTACTAACACTCTCCCCACTTGGAGAGTCAGCGCCTTTAACCTCCTGTTTGGCCCAGTTTGCAATTTCTGCGGAAGATGAACAGGAATAGGGAGAACCAATGAGAGACTAGCTGGAGGTGTCTGGACGGGCAAATTTAACTCTCATTTCCCACCAGGAAGAGGAAATAACCAAAGGCTCAGCGTGCCATGCCGGAACCAGATTAGGGCCTGAAGCCATCTTGCGGTGTTGCAGCCAGCTCACAAGAAAGCGAGTTGAAGAAAGGAGCTCAGGGGCACTGTAATTCACAAACCTGCAGAGTTATAAATGACAGCTATCGTCCAAAAATATACTGAAGTAAGGCTGCCAAGAGGACTTGAAAGCGGGGCAGAATTGCAGGAAACCGATTTCAGGAGGTAGACTGGAATTGCATTGAAAGCATAGGAAAAGAGGCAGAACGTCCACAATGATGCACTTGGCCAAAAAGGGCGTATGCGTTTTTTCCTGAATATATTCAGGAAAAAACGCATACGCCCTTTTTGGCCAACCAAGCAAGCTTGCAAAGGAAATCTGCACTACAATGAAGTCTCACTTCCCCCCAGTCAAAAGGGCCATCTGAAAAAAGTGTAAAATCCAGAAAGGCAGGACAGGCCATGGAGAACTGGGAGCCTTGTTATGCTGATGGGCGGGATGTAAATTGCCAAGAGACACTTGGGAGGAGTGTATGGTGTTTCCTGAAACATCTAAAAAACAAAGCAACAGAGCCTAGGGCACTTCCACTTATGGTCCTATAGCTTAGGGAAATTAAAATCAAAAAGACACAGCCACCCCAAAGTTTGAGACGCCTCTGTTTACAAGAACCTCGTTTACCGTACAAGTTCAGTATCACAGAAAGTGAAAAATGGATAAAGAACTTGTGGTACTTACGTACAATGCAGTATCACTCAGCAATGAAATCTATGTCATCAGGCCCGTAGCAGCATAATGAGTGGATTCAGGTACGATGATTCTAACTGAAATAAGTCACACAGAAAAAGAAACATCATAAGATATCACTAATACACGGAATGTAAACTTGGCTACACAGGAACTGAATTCCAAAACAGAACAGGGTCTCAAATTTAGAAAACCAACTTATGCTTGCTTAAGGGGAAAGGTGAGTTGGGGTGCTGCATAAAACCAGAGATTGAAATGAGCACAGATAAAGTTCCTTAAGCCAAATATGGAATAGACAAGAGCTACACCTTGCTCAACGAAATGGACTCAACACCCCATATTAAACGCCTAAGAATGTACCTGACTAGTAAGTATCTTAAAAGCTATGGATTGCTATGTCTCCAAAAGAGAATCAAGCATGCGTACAGGGGCATAAACGCAGCAGTGATAGGATTGGAGAGGTTCGGTGAGCAAATGAAGACCCTTTGAAGTCATATTGCATGGTACCCATTCCACGGGTCTCAACTCTCCTGTTTTAAGGTATTCTTCCTTCAGCTAAATCATGCATGTGGAACCCAGAGTATGATCAACCGTGTGAACGGGAGACGTGTTCAAATATGTCTCAGTTTTCGTACCCTGGTACTCGGGTGCAACATTCCAGACGCTTTACTAACACTCTCCCCACTTGGAGAGTCAGTCCCTTTAACCTCCTGTTTGGCCCAGTTTGCAATTTCTGCGGAAGATGAACAGGAATAGTGAGAACCAATGAGAGACTAGCTGGAGGTGTCTGGACGGGCAAATTTAACTCTCATTTCCCACCAGGAAGAGGAAATAAGCAAAGGCTCAGCGTGCCATGCCGGAACCAGATTAGGGCCTGAAGCCATCTTGCGGTGTTGCAGCCAGCTCACAAGAAAGCGAGTTGAAGAAAGGAGCTCAGGGGCACTGTAATTCACAAACCTGCAGAGTTATAAATGACAGCTATCGTCCAAAAATATACTGAAGTAAGGCTGCCAAGAGGACTTGAAAGCGGGGCAGAATTGCAGGAAACCGATTTCAGGAGGTAGACTGGAATTGCATTGAAAGCATAGGAAAAGAGGCAGAACGTCCACAATGATGCACTTGGCCAAAAAGGGCGTATGCGTTTTTTCCTGAATATATTCAGGAAAAAACGCATACGCCCTTTTTGGCCAACCAAGCAAGCTTGCAAAGGAAATCTGCACTACAATGAAGTCTCACTTCCCCCCAGTCAAAAGGGCCAACTGAAAAAAGTGTAAAATCCAGAAAGGCAGGACAGGCCATGGAGAACTGGGAGCCTTGTTATGCTGATGGGCGGGATGTAAATTGCCAAGAGACACTTGGGAGGAGTGTATGGTGTTTCCTGAAACATCTAAAAAACAAAGCAACAGAGCCTAGGGCACTTCCACTTATGGTTCTATAGCTTAGGGAAATTAAAATCAAAAAGACACAGCCACCCCAAAGTTTGGAACGGCTCTGTTTACAAGAACCTCGTTTACCGTACAAGTTCAGTATCACAGAAAGTGAAAAATGGATAAAGAACTTGTGGTACTTACGTACAATGCAGTATCACTCAGCAATGAAATCTATGTCATCAGGCCCGTAGCAGCATAATGAGTGGATTCAGGTATGATGATTCTAACTGAAATAAGTCACACAGAAAAAGAAACATCATAAGATATCACTAATACACGGAATGTAAACTTGGCTACACAGGAACTGAATTCCAAAACAGAACAGGGTCTCAAATTTAGAAAACCAACTTATGCTTGCTTAAGGGGAAAGGAGAGTTGGGGTGCTGCATAAAACCAGAGATTGAAATGAGCACAGATAAAGTTCCTTAAGCCAAATATGGAATAGACAAGAGCTACTCCTTGCTCAACAAAATGGACTCAACACCCCATATTAAACGCCTAAAAATGTACCTGACTAGTAAGTATCTTAAAACCTATGGATTGCTAAGTCTCCAAAAGAGAATCAAGCGTGTGTACAGGGGCATAAACGCAGCAGTGATAGGATTGGAGAGGTTCAGTGAGCAAATGAAGACCCTTTGAAATCATATTGCATGGTACCCATTCCACGGGTCTCAACTCTCCAGGTTTAAGGTATTCTTCCTTCAGCTAAAACATGCATGTGGAACCCAGAGTATGATCAACCGTGTGAACGGGAGACGTGTTCAAATATGTCTCAGTTTTCCTCCCCTGGTACTCGGGTGCAACATTCCAGACGCTTTACTAACACTCTCCCCACTTGGAGAGTCAGCGCCTTTAACCTCCTGTTTGGCCCAGTTTGCAATTTCTGCGGAAGATGAACAGGAATAGGGAGAACCAATGAGAGACTAGCTGGAGGTGTCTGAACGGGCAAATTTAACTCTCATTTCCCACCAGGAAGAGGAAATAACCAAAGGCTCAGCGTGCCGTGCCAGAACCAGATTAGGGCCTGAAGCCATCCTGCGGTGTTGCGGCCAGCTCACAAGAAAGCGAGTTGAAGAAAGGAGCTCAGGGGCACTGTAATTCACAAACCTGCAGAGTTATAAATGAGAGCTATCGTCCAAAAATATACTGAAGTAAGGCTGCCAAGAGGACTTGAAAGCGGGGCAGAATTGCAGGAAACCGATTTCAGGAGGTAGACTGGAATTGCATTGAAAGCATAGGAAAAGAGGCGGAACGTCCACAATGATGCACTTGGCCAAAAAGGGCGTATGCGTTTTTTCCTGAATATATTCAGGAAAAAACGCATACGCCCTTTTTGGCCAACCAAGCAAGCTTGCAAAGGAAATCTGCACTACAATGAAGTCTCACTTCCCCCCGGTCAAAAGGGCCATCTGAAAAAAGTGTAAAATCCAGAAAGGCAGCACAGGCCATGGAGAACTGGAAGCCTTGTTATGCTGATGGGCGGGATGTAAATTGCCAACAGACACTCGGGAGAAGTGTATGGTGTTTCCTGAAACATCTAAAAAACAAAGCAACAGAGCCTAGGGCACTTCCACTTATGGTCCTATAGCTTAGGGAAATTAAAATCAAAAAGACACAGCCACCCCAAAGGTTGGAACGGCTCTGTTTACAAGAACCTCGTTTACAGTACAAGTTCAACATCGCAGAAAGTGAAAAATGGATAAAGAGGTTGTGGTATTTACTTACAAAGCAATATCACTCAGCAATGAAATCTATGTCATCAGGCCCTTAGCAGCACAATGAGTGGATTCAGGTATGATGATTCTAACTGAAATAAGTCACACAGAAAAAGAAACATCATAAGATATCAGTAATACACGGAATGTAAACTTGGCTACACAGGAACTGAATTACAGAACAGAACAGGGTCTCAAATTTAGAAAACCAACTTATGCTTGCTTAAGGGGAAAGGTGAGTTGGGGTGCTGCATAAAACCAGAGATTGAAATGAGCACAGATAAAGTTCCTTAAGCCAAATATGGAATAGACAAGAGCTACTCCTTGCTCAACGAAATGGACTCAACACCCCATATTAAACGCCTAAGAATGTACCTGACTAGTAAGCATCTTAAAACCTATGGATTGCTATGTCTCCGAAAGAGAATCAAGCATGTGTACAGGGGCATAAACGCAGCAGTGATAGGATTTGAGAGATTCGGTGAGCAAATGAAGACCCTTTGAAGTCATATTTTATGGTACCCATTCCACGGGTTTCAACTACCCAGGTTTAAGGTATTCTTCCTTCAGCTAAAACATGCATGTGGAACCTAGAGTATGATCAACCATGTGATTGGGAGACGTGTTCAAATCTGTCTCAGTTTTCGTACCCTGGTACTCGGGTGCAACATTCCAGACGCTTTACTAACACTCTCCCCACTTGGAGAGTCAGTGCCTTTAACCTCCTGTTTGGCCCAGTTTGCAATTTCTGCGGAAGATGAACAGGAATAGGGAGAACCAATGAGAGACTAGCTGGACGTGTCTGAACGGGCAAATTTAACTCTCATTTCCCACCAGGAAGAGGAATTAACCAAAGGCTCAGTGTGCCGTGCCGGAACCAGATTAGGGCCTGAAGCCATCCTGCGGTGTTGCGGCCAGCTCACAAGAAAGCGAGTTGAAGAAAGGAGCTCAGGGGCACTGTAATTCACAAACCTGCAGAGTTATAAATGACAGCTATCGTCCAAAAATATACTGAAGTAAGGCTGCCAAGAGGACTTGAAAGCGGGGCAGAATTGCAGGAAACCGATTTCAGGAGGTAGACTGGAATTGCATTGAAAGCATAGGAAAAGAGGCGGAACGTCCACAATGATGCACTTGGCCAAAAAGGGCGTATGCGTTTTTTCCTGAATATATTCAGGAAAAAACGCATACGCCCTTTTTGGCCAACCAAGCAAGCTTGCAAAGGAAATCTGCACTACAATGAAGTCTCACTTCCCCCCGGTCAAAAGGGCCATCTGAAAAAAGTGTAAAATCCAGAAAGGCAGGACAGGCCATGGAGAACTGGAAGCCTTGTTATGCTGATGGGCGGGATGTAAATTGCCAACAGACACTCGGGAGAAGTGTATGGTGTTTCCTGAAACATCTGAAAAAGAAAGCAACAGAGCCTAGGGCACTTCCACTTATGGTCCTATGGCTTAGGGAAATTAAAATAAAAAAGACACAGGCACCCCAAAGGTTGGAATGGCTCTGTTTACAAGAACCTCGTTTACAGTACAAGTTCAACATCGCAGAAAGTGAAAAATGGATAAAGAAGTTGTGGTATTTACTTACAAAGCAATATCACTCAGCAATGAAATCTATGTCATCAGGCCCATAGCAGCACAATGAGTGGATTCAGGTATGATGATTCTAACTGAAATAAGTCACACAGAAAAAGAAACATCATAAGATATCAGTAATACATGGAATGTAAACTTGGCTACACAGGAACTGAATTACAGAACAGAACAGGGTCTCAAATTTAGAAAACCAACTTATGCTTGCTTAAGGGGAAAAGTGAGTTGGGGTGCTGCATAAAACCAGAGATTGAAATGAACACAGATAAAGTTCCTTAAGCCAAATATGGAATAGACAAGAGCTACTCCTTGCTCAACGAAATGGACTCAACACCCCATATTAAACGCCTAAGAATGTACCTGACTAGTAAGTATCTTGAAACTTATGGATTGCTATGTCTCCGAAAGAGAATCAAGCATATGTACAGGGGCATAAACGCAGCAGTGATAGGATTGGAGAGGTTCGGTGAGCAAATGAAGACCCTTTGAAGTCATATTGCATGGTACCCATTCCACGGGTTTCAACTACCCAGGTTTAAGGTATTCTTCCTTCAGCTAAATCATGCATGTGGAACCCAGAGTATGATCAACCGTGTGAACGGGAGACGTGTTCAAATATGTATCAGTTTTCGTACCCTGGTACTCGGGTGCAACATTCCAGACGCTTTACTAACACTCTCCCGACTTGGAGAGTCAGTCCCTTTAACCTCCTGTTTGGCCCAGTTTGCAATTTCTGCGGAAGATGAACAGGAATAGTGAGAACCAATGAGAGACTAGCTGGAGGTGTCTGGACGGGCAAATTTAACTCTCATTTCCCACCAGGAAGAGGAAATAAGCAAAGGCTCAGCGTGCCATGCCGGAACCAGATTAGGGCCTGAAGCCATCCTGCGGTGTTGCGGCCAGCTCACAAGAAAGCGAGTTGAAGAAAGGAGCTCAGGGGCACTGTAATTCACAAACCTGCAGAGTTATAAATGACAGCTATCGTCCAAAAATATACTGAAGTAAGGCTGCCAAGAGGACTTGAAAGCGGGGCAGAATTGCAGGAAACCGATTTCAGGAGGTAGACTGGAATTGCATTGAAAGCATAGGAAAAGAGGCGGAACGTCCACAATGATGCACTTGGCCAAAAAGGGCGTATGCGTTTTTTCCTGAATATATTCAGGAAAAAATGCATACGCCCTTTTTGGCCAACCAAGCAAGCTTGCAAAGGAACTCTGCACTACAATGAAGTCTCACTTCCCCCCGGTCAAAAGGGCCATCTGAAAAAAGTGTAAAATCCAGAAAGGCAGGACAGGCCATGGAGAACTGGGAGCCTTGTTATGCTGATGGGCGGGATGTAAATTGCCAACAGACACTTGGGAGGAGTGTATGGTGTTTCCTGAAACATCTAAAAAACAAAGCAACAGAGCCTAGGGCACTTCCACTTATGGTCCTATAGCTTAGGGAAATTAAAATCAAAAAGACACAGCCACCCCAAAGTTTGGAACGGCTCTGTTTACAAGAACCTCGTTTACCGTACAAGTTCAACATCACAGAATGTGAAAAATGGATAAAGAACTTGTGGTACTTACGTACAATGCAGTATCACTCAGCAATGAAATCTATGTCATCAGGCCCGTAGCAGCATAATGAGTGGATTCAGGTATGATGATTCTAACTGAAATAAGTCACACAGAAAAAGAAACATCATAAGATATCACTAATACACGGAATGTAAACTTGGCTACACAGGAACTGAATTCCAAAACAGAACAGGGTCTCAAATTTAGAAAACCAACTTATGCTTGCTTAAGGGGAAAGGAGAGTTGGGGTGCTGCATAAAACCAGAGATTGAAATGAGCACAGATAAAGTTCCTTAAGCCAAATATGGAATAGACAAGAGCTACTCCTTGCTCAACAAAATGGACTCAACACCCCATATTAAACGCCTAAAAATGTACCTGACTAGTAAGTATCTTAAAACCTATGGATTGCTAAGTCTCCAAAAGAGAATCAAGCGTGTGTACAGGGGCATAAACGCAGCAGTGATAGGATTGGAGACGTTCAGTGAGCAAATGAAGACCCTTTGAAATCATATTGCATGGTACCCATTCCACGGGTCTCAACTCTCCAGGTTTAAGGTATTCTTCCTTCAGCTAAAACATGCATGTGGAACCCAGAGTATGATCAACCGTGTGAACGGGAGACGTGTTCAAATATGTCTCAGTTTTCCTCCCCTGGTACTCGGGTGCAACATTCCAGACGCTTTACTAACACTCTCCCCACTTGGAGAGTCAGCGCCTTTAACCTCCTGTTTGGCCCAGTTTGCAATTTCTGCGGAAGATGAACAGGAATAGGGAGAACCAATGAGAGACTAGCTGGAGGTGTCTGAACGGGCAAATTTAACTCTCATTTCCCACCAGGAAGAGGAAATAACCAAAGGCTCAGCGTGCCGTGCCAGAACCAGATTAGGGCCTGAAGCCATCCTGCGGTGTTGCGGCCAGCTCACAAGAAAGCGAGTTGAAGAAAGGAGCTCAGGGGCACTGTAATTCACAAACCTGCAGAGTTATAAATGACAGCTATCGTCCAAAAATATACTGAAGTAAGGCTGCCAAGAGGACTTGAAAGCGGGGCAGAATTGCAGGAAACCGATTTCAGGAGGTAGACTGGAATTGCATTGAAAGCATAGGAAAAGAGGCAGAACGTCCACAATGATGCACTTGGCCAAAAAGGGCGTATGCGTTTTTTCCTGAATATATTCAGGAAAAAACGCATACGCCCTTTTTGGCCAACCAAGCAAGCTTGCAAAGGAAATCTGCACTACAATGAAGTCTCACTTCCCCCCGGTCAAAAGGGCCATCTGAAAAAAGTGTAAAATCCAGAAAGGCAGCACAGGCCATGGAGAACTGGAAGCCTTGTTATGCTGATGGGCGGGATGTAAATTGCCAACAGACACTCGGGAGAAGTGTATGGTGTTTCCTGAAACATCTAAAAAACAAAGCAACAGAGCCTAGGGCACTTCCACTTATGGTCCTATAGCTTAGGGAAATTAAAATCAAAAAGACACAGCCACCCCAAAGGTTGGAACGGCTCTGTTTACAAGAACCTCGTTTACAGTACAAGTTCAACATCGCAGAAAGTGAAAAATGGATAAAGAGGTTGTGGTATTTACTTACAAAGCAATATCACTCAGCAATGAAATCTATGTCATCAGGCCCTTAGCAGCACAATGAGTGGATTCAGGTATGATGATTCTAACTGAAATAAGTCACACAGAAAAAGAAACATCATAAGATATCAGTAATACACGGAATGTAAACTTGGCTACACAGGAACTCAATTACAGAACAGAACAGGGTCTCAAATTTAGAAAACCAACTTATGCTTGCTTAAGGGGAAAGGTGAGTTGGGGTGCTGCATAAAACCAGAGATTGAAATGAGCACAGATAAAGTTCCTTAAGCCAAATATGGAATAGACAAGAGCTACTCCTTGCTCAACGAAATGGACTCAACACCCCATATTAAACGCCTAAGAATGTACCTGACTAGTAAGCATCTTAAAACCTATGGATTGCTATGTCTCCGAAAGAGAATCAAGCATGTGTACAGGGGCATAAACGCAGCAGTGATAGGATTTGAGAGATTCGGTGAGCAAATGAAGACCCTTTGAAGTCATATTTTATGGTACCCATTCCACGGGTTTCAACTACCCAGGTTTAAGGTATTCTTCCTTCAGCTAAAACATGCATGTGGAACCTAGCGTATGATCAACCATGTGATTGGGAGACGTGTTCAAATCTGTCTCAGTTTTCGTACCCTGGTACTCGGGTGCAACATTCCAGACGCTTTACTAACACTCTCCCGACTTGGAGAGTCAGTGCCTTTAACCTCCTGTTTGGCCCAGTTTGCAATTTCTGCGGAAGATGAACAGGAATAGGGAGAACCAATGAGAGACTAGCTGGACGTGTCTGAACGGGCAAATTTAACTCTCATTTCCCACCAGGAAGAGGAATTAACCAAAGGCTCAGTGTGCCGTGCCGGAACCAGATTAGGGCCTGAAGCCATCCTGCGGTGTTGCGGCCAGCTCACAAGAAAGCGAGTTGAAGAAAGGAGCTCAGGGGCACTGTAATTCACAAACCTGCAGAGTTATAAATGACAGCTATCGTCCAAAAATATACTGAAGTAAGGCTGCCAAGAGGACTTGAAAGCGGGGCAGAATTGCAGGAAACCGATTTCAGGAGGTAGACTGGAATTGCATTGAAAGCATAGGAAAAGAGGCGGAACGTCCACAATGATGCACTTGGCCAAAAAGGGCGTATGCGTTTTTTCCTGAATATATTCAGGAAAAAACGCATACGCCCTTTTTGGCCAACCAAGCAAGCTTGCAAAGGAAATCTGCACTACAATGAAGTCTCACTTCCCCCCGGTCAAAAGGGCCATCTGAAAAAAGTGTAAAATCCAGAAAGGCAGGACAGGCCATGGAGAACTGGAAGCCTTGTTATGCTGATGGGCGGGATGTAAATTGCCAACAGACACTCGGGAGAAGTGTATGGTGTTTCCTGAAACATCTGAAAAACAAAGCAACAGAGCCTAGGGCACTTCCACTTATGGTCCTATGGCTTAGGGAAATTAAAATAAAAAAGACACAGGCACCCCAAAGGTTGGAATGGCTCTGTTTACAAGAACCTCGTTTACAGTACAAGTTCAACATCGCAGAAAGTGAAAAATGGATAAAGAAGTTGTGGTATTTACTTACAAAGCAATATCACTCAGCAATGAAATCTATGTCATCAGGCCCATAGCAGCACAATGAGTGGATTCAGGTATGATGATTCTAACTGAAATAAGTCACACAGAAAAAGAAACATCATAAGATATCAGTAATACATGGAATGTAAACTTGGCTACACAGGAACTGAATTACAGAACAGAACAGGGTCTCAAATTTAGAAAACCAACTTATGCTTGCTTAAGGGGAAAAGTGAGTTGGGGTGCTGCATAAAACCAGAGATTGAAATGAACACAGATAAAGTTCCTTAAGCCAAATATGGAATAGACAAGAGCTACTCCTTGCTCAACGAAATGGACTCAACACCCCATATTAAACGCCTAATTATGTACCTGACTAGTAAGTAACTTAAAACCTATGGATTGCTATGTCTCCAAAAGAGAATCAAGCGTGTGTACAGGGGCATAAACGCAGCAGTGATAGGATTGGAGAGGTTCGGTGAGCAAATGAAGACCCTTTGAAGTCATATTGCATGGTACCCGTTCCACGGGTTTCAACTACCCAGGTTTAAGGTATTCTTCCTTCAGCTAAAACATACATGTGGAACCTAGAGTATGATCAACCATGTGATCGGGAGACGTGTTCAAATATGTCTCAGTTTTCTTCCCCTGGTACTCGGGTGCAACATTCCAGACGCTTTACTAACACTCTCCCCACTTGGAGAGTCAGTCCCTTTAACCTCCTGTTTGGCCCAGTTTGCAATTTCTGCGGAAGATGAACAGGAATAGCGAGAACCAATGAGAGACTAGCTGGAGGTGTCTGGAGGGGCAAATTTAACTCTCATTTCCCACCAGGAAGAGGAATTAACCAAAGGCTCAGCGTGCCGTGCCGGAACGAGATTAGGGCCTGAAGCCATGCTGCGGTGTTGCGGCCAGCTCACAAGAAAGCGAGTTGAAGAAAGTAGCTCAGGGGCACTGTAATGCACAAACCTGCAGAGTTATAAATGACAGCTATCGTCCAAAAATATACTGAAGTAAGGCTGCCAAGAGGACTTGAAAGCGGGACAGAATTGCAGGAAACCGATTTCAGGAGGTAGACTGGAATTGCATTGAAAGCATAGGAAAAGAGGCAGAACGTCCACAATGATGCACTTGGCCAAAAAGGGCGTATGCATTTTTTCTTGAATATATTCAGGAAAAAACGCATACGCACTTGTTGGCCAACCAAGCAAACTTGCAAAGGAAATCTGCACTACAATGAAGTCTCACTTCCCCCCTGTTAAAAGGGCCATCTGAAAAAAGTGTAAAATCCAGAAAGGCAGGACAGGTCATGGAGAACTGGGAACCTTGTTATGCTGATGGGCGGGATGTAAATTGCCAAGAGACAATCGGGAGAAGTGTATGGTGTTTCCTGAAACATCTAAAAAACAAAGCAACAGAGCCTAGGGCACTTCCACTTATGGTCCTATAGCTTAGGGAAATTAAAATCAAAAAGACACAGCCACCCCAAAGTTTGGGACGCCTCTGTTTACAAGAACCTCGTTTACCGTACAAGTTCAGTATCACAGAAAGTGAAAAATGGATAAAGAACTTGTGGTACTTACGTACAATGCAGTATCACTCAGCAATGAAATCTATGTCATCAGGCTCGTAGCAGCATAATGAGTGGATTCAGGTACGATGATTCTAACTGAAATAAGTCACACAGAAAAAGAAACATCATAAGATATCACTAATACACGGAATGTAAACTTGGCTACACAGGAACTGAATTCCAAAACAGAACAGGGTCTCAAATTTAGAAAACCAACTTATGCTTGCTTAAGAGGAAAGGTGAGTCGGGGTGCTGCATAAAACCAGAGATTGAAATGAGCACAGATAAAGTTCCTTAAGCCAAATATGGAATAGACAAGAGCTACTCCTTGCTCAACGAAATGGACTCAACACCCCATATTAAACGCCTAAGAATGTACCTGACTAGTAAGTATCTTAAAACCTATGGATTGCTATGTCTCCAAAAGAGAATCAATCGTATGTACAGGGGCATAAACGCAGCAGTGATAGGATTGGAGAGGTTCGGTGAGCAAATGAAGACCCTTTGAAGTCATATTGCATGGTACCCATTCCACGGGTCTCAACTCTCCAGGTTTAAGGTATTCTTCCTTGAGCTAAATCATGCATGTAGAACCCAGAGTATGATCAACTCTGTGAAAGGGAGACGTGTTCAAATATGTCTCAGTTTTCCTCCCCTGGTACTCGGGTGCAACATTCCAGACGCTTTACTAACACTCTCCCCACTTGGAGAGTCAATGCCTTTAACCTCCTGTTTGGCCCAGTTTGCAATTTCTGCGGAAGATGAACAGGAATAGGGAGAACCAATGAGAGACTAGCTGGAGGTGTCTGGACGGGCAAATTTAACTCTCATTTCCCACCAGGAAGAGGAAATAACCAAAGGCTCAGCGTGCCGTGCCGGAACCAGATTGGGGACTGAAGCCATCCTGCGGTGTTGCGTCCAGGTCACAAGAAAGCGAGTTGAAGAAAGTAGCTAAGGGACACTGTAATTCACAAACCTGCAGAGTTATAAATGACAGCGATCGTCCAAAAATATACTGAAGTAAGGCTGCCAAGAGGACTTGAAAGCGGGGCAGAATTGCAGGAAACCGATTTCAGGAGGTAGACTGGAATTGCATTGAAAGCATAGGAAAAGAGGCAGAACGTCCACAATGATGCACTTGGCCAAAAAGGGCGTATGCGTTTTTTCCTGAATATATTCAGGAAAAAACGCATACGCCCTTTTTGGCCAACCAAGCAAGCTTGCAAAGGAAATCTGCACTACAATGAAGTCTCACTTCCTTCCGGTCAAAAGGGCCATCTGAAAAAAGTGTAAAATCCAGAAAGGCAGGACAGGCCATGGAGAACAGGGAGCCTTGTTATGCTGATGGGCGGGATGTAAATTGCCAACAGACACTCGGGAGAAGTGTATGGTGTTTCCTGAAACATCTAAAAAACAAAGCAACAGAGCCTAGGGCACTTCCACTTATGGTCCTATAGCTTAGGGAAATTAAAATCAAAAAGACACAGCCACCCCAAAGTTTGGGATGGCTGTGTTTACAAGAACATCGTTTACAGTACAAGTTCAACATCGCAGAAAGCGAAAAATGGATAAAGAAGCTGTGGTATTTACTTACAAAGCAATATCACTCAGCAATGAAATCTATGTCATCAGGCCCATAGCAGCACAATGAGTGGATTCAGGTATGATGATTCTAACTGAAATAAGTCACACAGAAATAGAAACATCATAAGATATCAGTAATACACGGAATGTAAACTTGGCTACACAGGAACAGAATTACAGAACAGAACAGGGTCTCAAATTTAGAAAACCAACTTATGCTTGCTTAAGGGGAAAGGTGAGTTGGGGTGCTGCATAAAACTAGAGATTGAAATGAGCACAGATAAATTTCCTTAAGCCAAATATGGAATAGACAAGAGCTACTCCTTGCTCAACGAAATGGACTCAACACCCCATATTAAACGCCTAAGAATGTACCTGACTAGTAAGTAACTTAAAACTTATGGATTGCTATGTCTCCAAAAGAGAATCAAGCGTGTGTACAGGGGCATAAACGCAGCAGTGATAGGATTGGAGAGGTTCGGTGAGCAAATGAAGACCCTTTGAAGTCATATTGCATGGTACCCATTCCACGGGTTTCAACTACCCAGGTTTAAGGTATTCTTCCTTCAGCTAAAACATGCATGTGGAACCTAGAGTATGATCAACCATGTGATCGGGAGACGTGTTCAAATATGTCTCAGTTTTCGTACCCTGGTACTCGGGTGCAACATTCCAGACGCTTTACTAACACTCTCCCGACTTGGAGAGTCAGTCCCTTTAACCTCCTGTTTGGCCCAGTTTGCAATTTCTGCGGAAGATGAACAGGAATAGCGAGAACCAATGAGAGACTAGCTGGAGGTGTCTGGAGGGGCAAATTTAACTCTCATTTCCCACCAGGAAGAGGAATTAACCAAAGGCTCAGCATGCCGTGCCGGAACGAGATTAGGGCCTGAAGCCATGCTGCGGTGTTGCGGCCAGCTCACAAGAAAGAGAGTTGAAGAAAGTAGCTCAGGGGCACTGTAGTGCACAAACCTGCAGAGTTATAAATGACAGCTATCGTCCAAAAATATACTGAAGTAAGGCTGCCAAGAGGACTTGAAAGCGGGGCAGAATTGCAGGAAACCGATTTCAGGAGGTAGACTGGAATTGCATTGAAAGCATAGGAAAAGAGGCAGAGCGTCCACAATGATGCACTTGGCCAAAAAGGGCGTATGCGTTTTTTCCTGAATATATTCAGGAAAAAACGCATACGCCCTTTTTGGCCAACCAAGCAAGCTTGCAAAGGAAATCTGCACTACAATGAAGTCTCACTTCCCCCCTGTCAAAAGGGCCATCTGAAAAAAGTGTAAAATCCAGAAAGGCAGGACAGGCCATGGAGAACTGGGAGCCTTGTTATGCTGATGGGTGGATGTAAATTGCCAACAGCCACTTGGGAGAAGTGTATGGTGTTTCCTGAAACATCTAAAAAACAAAGCAACAGAGCCTAGGGCACTTCCACTTATGGTCCTATAGCTTAGGGAAATTAAAATCAAAAAGACACAGCCACCCCAAAGTTTGGGACGGCTCTGTTTACAAGAACCTCGTTTACGGTACAAGTTCAATATTGCAGAAAGTGAAAAATGGATAAAGAAGCTGTGGTACTTACGTACAATGCAATATCACTCAGCAATGAAATCTATGTCATCAGGCCCATAGCAGCATAATGAGTGGATTCAGGTATGATGATTCTAACTGAAATAAGTCACACAGAAAATGAAACAGCATGAGATATCACTAATACACGGAATGTAAACTTGGCTACACAGAAACTGAATTACAAAATAGAACAGGGACTCAAATTTAGAAAACCATCTTATGCTTGCTTAAGGGGAAAGGTGAGTTGGGGTGCTGCATAAAAGCAGAGTTTGAAATTAGCACAGATACTGTTCCATAAGCCAAATATGGAATAGACAAGACCTACCCCTTGCTCAACGTAATTGGTTCAGCAATGAGGTATCACCTCACACCTGGTAGAATAGGCATCATAGAAAATCTACAAACAAAAAATGCTGGAAAGGGTGTGGAGAAAAGGAACCCTCTTCCACTATTGTTGGGAATATAAATTGATACAGTCATTATGGAGAACAATATGGAATTTCTTAAGAAACTAACAATAGAATTACCATATGATACAGCAATCCCAGTACTGGACATATACCCAGACAAATCCATAAATCAAAAAGAGACATTCACCGCAATGTTCATTGCATCACTATTTACAATATCGAGGTAATGGAAGCAACCTAAATGCCCACAGACAGACGAATGCATAAAGCCGTGGTACATATATAAAATGGAATATTACTAAGCCATGAAAAGGAATGAAATTGGGTCATTTGTAGAGACGTCGATGGATCCAGAGACTGTCATACAGAGTGAAGTAAGTCAGAAAGAGAAAAACAAATCTTGTATATTCATGCATATATGTGGAACCTAGAAAAACTGTACAGATTAACCATTTTGCAAGGCATAAATAGAGCAACAGATGTAGACAACAAACGTATGGACAACAAGGGGGGAAAGCTGTTGGGGGGGTGGTGGTGGGAGGAGTTGAGAGACTGGGATTGGCATGTATACATTTATATGTATAAAATAGATAACCAATAAGAACCTGCTGTATAAAAATATAAAATAAAATTCAAAATTAAAAAGAAATAAAATTTAAAAAATAAAACAGAAAAAACAATTATTCCCTGCACATACATGTATTTATATGAATAATTTATTTCCATGCTTATATCTGTAAATACAAAAAAGAGGAATAAAATCTACCTTGAACCAAAAACGAAAAAGAGAAAAAAAACACAGAACCCACCAGTTACACAGAGGAAAACCGTATCAGGGCACTTGCTCCAGTTGTAAACAATTCTGAAGTTGGTCAGTGGTGGGGAATCGTCTCCCATTCAGCCAGCAGCCCCCACGCAACAAGCGTCCTCATTGCAAAGCTGGGGCACCGTGCCAGGGCATCTGTGAGTAAACGTGAGCTGAGCCCCAGGCCAGTTGCTGCTGAACTATTCCCACCTGTCCCAGGTAAAACACCTGAATATATACAAGGACTTGAAAGCCTAGAGGAAGGGCCATGGAGCCACACGAGTGACAGCATGCCGGCCGACTTGGTGCCTGCAGGCCAGCCAGGATGGTCCTGGCCCTGGGTGCTCTTCTGGAAGATTTCCATTTCCCTGCCTGAGATACCCGTCCTGTCCCTGCCCCCACTGCTTTTTTCCTTCCTCACCTCTGCCCAGGGAGAAATTCCAGCAGCAGGTATGGGTGACACATCCTCTTCTTTAGCAGGTGGCAGCCTGGCAACTGCTGCAGAAAGTCCAGCAGAGCCCCACTCACACTGGGCCACCCACAAAGCCGTGGCCTCTCCCTCCCTCCCACCAGCCCAGCCCCGAGACTGCTGACAGGGCAGAGAAAATGGCGTCAGGCACGGCTGCAGGGGCTCTTGCTGCCTGGAGTGGTATTTATATTGATCTCAACCCAGGCACACCTGGGGAGGGCTGGCCGGCACGGTAAGTCTGCCCAGGTCAGCCAATCATCACCCCTCAGGGGCTCACAGTTGCAGAAAATGGAACTTGCTGAAGCGGCTAGGTCCAAGGAACAGGTGTGGGCTCCCGAGAGTCAGGATAGACAAGGGGCTGCAGCTTTGGCTTGTTTTCTAATCATTTTATCTGGCCCATGAGTGGGAGACAACTTCAAGAGAACCCTCTCCTAATGAGAGGAACCCAGGAGTCAGGGAGAGGAGGGGTGGGTGGTGGTTGGAGACAGAGGCCTGGTGCCCCGGGTGCAGTGGAAGTCTCTGGAAGACCAGGTGGAGGGAGGCCGCACGGAGTGATGCCCAGGGTCACAGACCTGTCACAGCTGCTGTTTGTTAGTTCAAGTCCTGCTCTGAGGTGCTCTGTGTCAGCTCTGAGCGACAGGTGAGCTGGGGGTGCTCTGCAATGAGGGCTATGTGCACGGTTCCTGTGTGCCCAGCCCTGCCACAGTATCTGCAAGGGTAGCTCTGTATCCTGGGAGGGGCCTGACCACGAGAGCCCCGTGGGCTGGGGTGGGGGTGGGGTACCTGCCCAGGTGAGCTCCATATTCTGGGATTGGTCTGACCACGAGAGTCCCATGGGCTGCTGGGGACCTGGTAAAGGATGTCAGGACAGTCAGTGAAGCCACCGAGGATATACCTCCAGTTGCTCCTAATTCCTACACCCTGCTGGTCATTCTACCAACCACCAGGACATGGTATTCTGTATTAGTCTTCAATGATGCCTTCTTTTGTATTCCATTAGTCCCAGAGTCACAAGAAATTTTGGCTTGTGAGTGGCAGGACTCAACATACAACTAAAACAATACTTCCGGGCCGTTCGGCCCCAAGGGTGCAAAAATTCCCACACCATCTTTGGGGAAAGCTTAGCTAAAGACCTAAAAGTTCTACCTCTGGAAAAGGAAACCCTCCTTCAATATGCAGGCGACATTCTGATCGCTAGCCCTACTAAGGAGGCCTCTGAACTACCAAGCCAATAAAGGATAGAAGTTGTCCAAGAAAAAGCTCAAATATCACAGACTGCAGTGACCTGCCTGGGCTTCATTCTCACAGAAGGTCGGAGAAGCCCATCCCAGGAAAGGGAAGAAACCATTTTCAGCCTTACCCCTTTCTAAAACTAGAAGACAGCTTAGGGGTTCCTGGGGAGGCCAGGGTTTGCTGCTTCTGGATCCCTAACTACAGTCTACTAGCTGGGCCTCTATATGAAACACTGAAAGGAAAAGATGATGATCCTTTTGAATAGAATCCAGAAGTGGTCTTTCAAGAATGGAAAGAGCAGTCAATTCAGACCCTTGCCCTGGAACTCCCTAATTTAGCTAAACCCTTTGACCTTTACATTCCCGGTGAAAGGTGAATCGCCATTGGAGAATTAGTGCAAAAACTGGGACCACTTGAAATGGAACAATGCAAGAATGCCATCCAGGTAGGATAAACTACGGTCACTAAGGGGCTTGGCCCACTGCCACATCTGGCCAAGATACTGGCGGTATCTAAAAACCTGGAAATCAGCAGCCCAAAAGGCCACCTCCCTCCTAAGGGAAAAGGACCCCACGTGGTGATCCTAACCACCAACCATGCCCTGAAGTTGCAGGGTTCGCTCCGTGGGCACACCGACCTCGAGTGAGGAGGCCCTCCAACTCCAACATCCAGAGAGATAACCGGGGGCAACAGGGCACCATGACGACTCGTGTGAACATCACTTGACCTGGAGTTTCTCTCATAAAACAACAAGAGTGTGTCCCAAAAGAGTAGACTACTGCTTGCAGGACTTACTGCACCCAGAGGGGAGCTAATAATCTTGGCGGGGGAACAGTATACCACACTGTCACCATAGAAAAGCCTACAGACACCGTGATGATGGTGGCCAATAAGACCGGCTGGACTCCTGTTTACTTCAAAAGGCTGTTGACTCAGTGGCCATCATGGTCCTTGATCACCACTGACCCTGGACTGTCTGGGAGTTGAGCGGGCAGGGCTCTGACACCTGGTGCTGTTTGTACGTTAATTCAGGGGCCTAATTGAAGAAAGCGCAGACTACTGGTCAGAGCATCTAGGCTGGCAGAAACGGTCAGCCTAAGGTGGCCAAACAAATGTGGGGCGGGGTGAAACCGGCCCCCACAGCGTCTCTGCACATCTCTTTCCTGGACCCTTAAAGGTCATTAGAATCTATAACACTTCCAATGCTGGTGCTCAGGTGGACGAGCAGGGAGGCAGGGGTCCTGGGGACAATCAACGTCACCGGGAGGCTGCTGGGGAGAAGCTCTGACCCTCGCCCCAGGGTATGAGGGCTCCCAACTCAGCACTCAGCAGTTACAGAAGAAGGGTCTGCACCCTCAGCACTCCAAGAATGAGGAACGGGACAAAAAGCAGAGGAGGGGTTTGTCCCCAGCAAAGCCCATTAAAAATCCCTGGGAGATAAAAATAGAATCTGGGCAATAAAGTCAAGTCTAACCTTTTTTATCCTTTGTGCTTTGTCTAATTTCACGTGCTCCTAGGGTCCCGCATGCAGAGGTTCCACACCCGGCACTTCAGACCAGATTTCCTAGTGCAGAATGGCTGGGTCGACACCTCAGCTCCTGGGGCCCAGTGCAGACTCCACGATATAGAGCCTGAGCTACAGCCAACCCGGCCCTCGAGAGCTCCGCCCCCTCCCTCCCTCCCACTGACTCTGACAGGATCTCTACACAGCAGCCCAGCCCACAGCCCACGGGGTAGTGCATGCTCTCACCTCTCCATTCTCTGATCAAAATATAAAGTTTCCTTTGCTTGTGAACCAAACTCAGTCTCGATCTGTTGGCCCCAATGACACTGGGAAGGGGGACACATTTTGGGGTCCACTCTGGAGGATCAGTAACAGAAATTGAGACTATTGTAACCTCAATGAACAGATGTGTGAGCCAAACTGTAGTTAACATAGAACAGTGTATAAGGCTCGGGTAAAATAAGATGTTTTTAACACTTCCATTTGATATTTCCATCACTTTTTATAAGCAAGTTCAGTGAAAAGGTTTGTCTTATTTGTCAGGTCAATATTAGAGAAACGAAGTGATTTCTTTCCAAGGATGTACATCTAATAATCTTGGTTAAACCTTCAATCTTGTTTTAAATGCTTTTCCATTGAAAATGATACCTCTCTTTCAGCTCCCCCATTTCTGAGAAGTATAAAATCTTATAATTTATTATTACCAAAGGGGAAAGGTGGGAGGAGGGATAAATTAACAGTTTGGAATTAACACATACACACTGCTATGTATAAAATAGATCATCAACAAGGAACTACTGTATAGCACAGGGAACTACACTCAACATTTTGCAATAACCTATAAGGGGAAATACTCTGAAAAAGAATAGATATTTTTATTGACATCATCTATCAATGACAGTTAAAGTGTAGCCTAAGGGAAGCTGGTGGTGAGTGCTTCTGACCCTGAAGACTTCAATTATCTAAAGTTTGGACTCTGCCTACTTCCCAAGGCCCTTAATGAACATATGTGTAGCCGTAGCTTAAAAACTTCCCCAGTTTGGGTTTCGGGGAGACACTGATTTTGAAAAAGCCCTGGTGTTCTCCTTACATGAATGGGACTCTTCCTACTGCTAAAACATGTCTGTCACACCCAGAGGATGGTATACCGTCTGATCGGGAAGAGTTTGGAAAAGGCATCTCATCTCCTCATCTCCTGGTGCTCGGGTTCACCCCTCCAGCATCTTTACTAACAGTCTCCCCACTTGGAGATGTCAGCACTGTCAACATCCTGTTGCGTACAGTTTGGAATTTGTCCAGAGGATGAAGCGGAAGGATGAGGAACAATGAGAGACAAGTCCTAGGTGTTCAGACAGGCACATGTCATTCTAATTTCCAATCAGGAAGACGAATTGACCAAAGGCTAGGGTTGCCCATGGAAACAGTATAGGGCTTGAGGAAATCCCGCTGCTTTGTGGCCAGTTCCCATAAACACAAGTTGAACAATGGAACTCAGGGGCAGTAAAATTCACAAAACTGCAGAGTTGAAAATATCCATCACTGAAAAATGTCTTGAGGAAAGTCAAAGAAAAGGACTTGTAAGCAAGGGAGAATGGCAGGAAAGGGATTTGAGGAGGTAGAAAGGACTCGCCATTAAGCACAAGAAAAGGAGCTGAACATTGCAGTTGGCCAAAAAGGGTGTATGCGTTTTTTTCTGTATATATTCAAGAAAAGGGCATACACTTTTTTAGCCAACCAAACAGGTGGGCACTGGAAGTCAATACTACAAAAGATATCACTTCGCATCAGTCAGAAGAGCCATCCTCATAAAGCGTAAACAACAGAAATGCAGGACAGGGCAACGAGAAGAGGGAGCCCTGTGAGACTTATAGTGGAAATGTATATTGCCAACGGCCATTCTGGAAAAGTGTATTGTGTTTACTAAAGCATCTAAAAAATGAGCTACAGAGCATAGGGCACTTGCACTCATGGGCGTATATCTTGGGAAAAACAAAAATCGAGAGGACACAGGCACCCCAATGTTTACCCCCTCTCTGTTTAAAAGATCCTCGACTAGGATATAACTTAAATGTCTCTGGAGGGAAAAAATGGATAGAGATGTGGTACTTAGGTAGAGTGGAATATTATTCAGCCTGGAAATCAATGAAATATGGCCAGTTGTAACAACTCCCGAGGAGTTACGTATGATCATTCTAAGTGACAGAATTCAAAAAGAAAAAGACACATATCATAAGCTATCACTTAAAGGTGGAATCCAAAATGGCTACACATGAAATAAATTACAAAACAAAAACATAGTCAAATATGTAGAAAACACGCATAAGGCTGCTAAACGGGAAAGGTGGGGAGGGGTGAGGCATCATCCAGGAGGTTGAAATTAGCAAAGATACCATTCCAAATACCAAACTGATAATCAACAAGGCCTACACGGTAGCTAAAAGAACTGCACTCAGCACACTCAAGTCACCGGAAAAGAATATATACGACTGGTAAGAATCTGAAAAAGAATTTATTGATGTCTCTCTGTACGTGAATCAAGTGGATGTACAGCAGCAAGAAACAGAGCTTTGAAAATCAGCTGTAACCAATATAGTAATAAATTGAAAAAAATAAACGACAGAGAGACAGAGAAAACCTCTTACAACTTTTCCTCAGGGACGGTGATGCAACATGGATTGAACACATCTAGACCCACAGCAGGATGAGACATAAGGCTGGAAACTGTTTGCGCTAAGAGAAATGTGAGGTTGGGTGAGGAAATGCACACCCTTTAAAGTAATACTACCTGGTACCCATTCAATGGGTCCCAAATCTGCAGGTTCAAGGGATCTTCCTACAGCTAAAACATGCATGGAAAACCCAGAGGACTGTACACCATGTGATCGGGAGATGTGTCTAAAATGCACCTCATTTATCCTCTCCTGGTGCTCCTGTTCACCATTCCAGCCACGCTACTTAGAATCTCCCCACTTGGAGAATCAGCACATTTAAACTTCTGTTTCACACATTTTGCAAATTGTGAGGAGGATGAACGGGAAGAGGGGGAACCAATGAGAGAATAGTTGTAGGGGTTTGGACGGGCACATATCACTCTAATTTCCCATTAAGAATAAGAATTAAAGAAAGGCTCAGCCTGCCTCGCCGGAGCCAAAATAGGGCCTGAAGCAATCCTGCGGGTTTGAGGCCAGCTCACAAAAGAGCAACTTAAAAAATGGAGCTCAGGGTCACTGCAATTCACAAACCTGCAGAGTTATAAATGAAAACTAACGTCCAAAAATATGTTGAGGTAAGGCAAAGAAGAGGATCTGAATGCAAGACAGAATTGCAAGAAACAGATTTCAAGAGATAGATTGGACTCGTCTTTAACGCACATGAAAAGCGGCAGAATTTCGACAATGATGCAGTTGGCCCAAAAGGGCGTATGCGTTTTTTCCTGATTATATCCAGGAAAAAAACGCATACGCACTTTATGGGCAACGAAGCAAGCAAGCAATGCAAATGTGCACAACAAAGAAGTCTCATTTCCCACCAGTCAAAAGGGCCATCCTAAAAAATTGTAAAAACCAGAAATGCAGGACAGGCCATGGAGAACAGGGAGCCTTTATACGCTGATGGGCAGTGTGTGAACTGCCGAGAGCCACTCTGGAGAAGTGTATGGTGGTTCCTAAATCATCTAAAAAACAGAGCTACAGAGCATAGGACACTTCCAATCATGGGAGTATATCTAGGGAAGTCTAAAATCAACAAGACACAAGCACACCACAGTTTAGGGCTACTCTGTTTACAAGAACCTCAACTTCAGTACACCTTAAATATCCCAGGAAAGAGAACAATGGATAAAGAAGATGTGGTACTTATGTACAATGGAATATCTCTTCACCATGAAATCAATGTAATAAGGCTAGTAGAAGGATAAAGAGTGGATTTAGGTCCGATAATACTACTTGAAATAAGTCAAACAGAAAAAGAAACATATCATAAGATATCACTTATAGAGGGAGGGTAAATATGGCTGCACAAGAAATGAATTACAGAACAGAACAGTGTCTCACATTTAGAAAACACACTTATGTCAGCTTAAGGGGAAAGGAGAGGTGGGGTGATGCATAAAACCAGAGTTTGAAATTAGCACAGATACCGTTCAATAAACCAAATAGGTATTAGACAAGATCTACACCTTGCTCAATGAACTGGCCTCAACACACCCTATACACCGCAGAGAAATATATCTGAGTAATAAGAATCTTAAAACCCATGTATTGATGTATCTCCATAAGGGAATCAAGTGTGTGCAGAGCGGCACAAACACAGCAGTGAAAATGAGCTAAACCCCATTATAGAAATAAATTTTAAAAACAAAACGCTGAAACAATGAAAGAGAGAAAAATTCTTACAAAATTCGCTCAGGGGCTGTGATGCAACCTGGATTGACCACATATAAACCCACAGCTGGATAAGACATAAGGCTGGACACTTGGGGCTGAGAGGATTGGTGAGCTTTGGTGAGCAACTGCCGAAAGTTTAATGCAATACTTCATGCTACTCATTCCAAGGGTCCCAACACTCCAGGTTGAAGGGAATCTTCCTACAGCTAAACCATGCTTGGGAAACCCAGCGACTGGTATACCATATGATCGGGAAAGGTTTCTAAAACGCACCTCATTTTTCCTCTCCTGGGGCTCCGGATCGACATTCCAGCCACTTTACTAACAACATCCCCACATGGAGAGTCAATGCCTTTAAGTTCTGGTATTGCACAGTCTGCAGTTAGTGCGGAGGATGAATGGGAATAGGGGGAACCAGTGAGAAACTAGCTGTAGCGGTTTCAATGGGCACATGTCACTCTAATGTCACATCAGTAAGAAGAATTAACCAAAGGCACAGCAAGGTGCCCCAGAAGAAAAATAGGGCTTCAAGGAATCCTGTGGTTATGGGGCAAGACCACAAAAATAAGAGCTGAAAAATGGAGCTAAGGGCCACTGCAATTCAAAAACCTGCAGAGTTATAAAGGCCAACTATTTTCAAAAAATATATTGAGGTAAGGCTATGAAGAGGCATTGAAAGCAAGGCAGAATTGCAGGAAACCGATTTCAGTAGGTAGACTGGAATTGCATTGAAAACATATGAAGAGAGTCAGAACCTCGACAATGATGCACTTGGCCAAAAAGGGCGTATGCGTTTTTTCCTGAATATATTCAGGAAAAAACGCATACGCCCTTTTTGGCCAACCAAGTAAGCTTGCAAAGGAAATCTGCACTACAATGAACTCTCACTTCCACCGGGTCAAAAGGGCCATCTGAAAAAAGTGTAAAATCCATAAAGGCACCACAGGCCATGGAGAACTGGGAGCCTTCTTATGCTGATGGGCGGGATGTAAATTGCCAACAGCCACTCTGGAGAAGTGTATGGTGTTTCCTGAAACATCTAAAATACAAAGCAACAGAGCCTAGGGCACTTCCACTTATGGTCCTATAGCTTAGGGAAATTAAAATCAAAAAGACACAGCCACCCCAAAGTTTGGGATGCCTCTGTTTACAAGAACCTCGTTTACCGTACAAGTTCAATAGCGCAGAAAGTGAAAAATGGATAAAGAAGTTGTGGTACTTACGTACAATGCAATAACACTCAGCAATGAAATCTATGTCATCAGGCCCGTAGCACCATAATGAGTAGATTCAGGTATGATGATTCGAACTGAAATAAGTCACACAGAAAAGAAACATCATAAGGTATCACTAATACACAGAATGTGAACTTGGCTACACATGAACTGAATTACAAAACAGAACAGGGTCTCAAGTTTAGAAAACCAACTTATGCTTGCTTAAGGGGGAAGGTGAGTTGGGGTGCTGCATAAAACTAGAGTTTGAAATGAGCACAGATAAATTTCCTTAAGCCAAATATGGAATAGACAAGAGCTACTCCTTGCTCAACGAAATGGACTCAACACCCCATATTAAACGCCTAAGAATATACCTGACTAGTAAGAATCTTAAAACGTATGGATGGCTATGTCTGAAAGAGAATCAAGCGTGTGTACAGGGGCATAAACACAGCTGTGACAGGATTGGAGAGGTTCAGTGAGCAAATGAAGACTCTTTGAAGTCATATTGCATGGTACCCATTCCACAGGTCTCAACTCTCCAGGTTTAAGGTATTCTTCCTTCAGCTAAAATATGCATGTGGAACCCAGAGAATGATCAACCGTGTGATCGGGAGACGTGTTCAAATATGTCTCAGTTTTCGTCCCCTGGTACTCGGGTGCAACATTCCAGATGCTTTACTAACACTCTCCCGACTTGGAGAGTCAGTGCCTTTAAACTCCTGTTTGGCCCAGTTTGCAATTTCTGCGGAAGATGAATAGGAATAGGGAGAACCAATGACAGACTAGCTGGAGGTGTCTGGACGGGCAAATTTAACTGTCATTTCCCACCAGGAAGAGGAATTAACCAAAGGCTCAGCGTGCCATGCCGGAAACAGATTAGGGCCTGAAGCAATCCTGCGGTGTTGCGGCCAGCTCACAAGAAAGCGAGTTGAAGAAAGAAGCTCAGGGGCACTGTAATTCACAAACCTGCAGAGTTATAAATGACAGCTATCGTCCAAAAATATAGTGAAGTAAGGCTGCCAAGAGGACTTGAAAGCGGGGCAGAATTGCAGGAAACCGATTTCAGGAGGTAGACTGGAATTGCATTGAAAGCATAGGAAAAGAGGCAGAACGTCCTCAATGATGCACTTGGCCAAAAAGGGCGTATGCGTTTTTTCCTGAATATATTCAGGAAAAAACGCATACGCCCTTTTTGGCCAACAAAGCAAACTTGCAAAGGAAATCTGCACTACAATGAAGTCTCACTTCCCCCCGGTCAAAAGGGCCATCTGAAAAAAGTGTAAAATCCAGAAAGGCAGGACAGGCCATGGAGAACTGGGAGCCTTGTTACGCTGATGGGCGGGATGTAAATTGCCAACAGACACTGGGGAGAAGTGTATGGTGTTTCCTGAAACATCTAAAAAACAAAGCAACAGAGCCTAGGGCACTTCCACTTATGGTCCTATAGCTTAGGGAAATTAAAATCAAAAAGACACAGCCACCCCAAAGTTTGGGACGCCTCTGTTTACAAGAACCTCGTTTACCGTACAAGTTCAGTATCACAGAAAGTGAAAAATGGATAAAGAACTTGTGGTACTTACGTACAATGCAGTATCACTCAGCAATGAAATCTATGTCATCAGGCCCGTAGAAGCATAATGAGTGGATTCAGGTACGATGATTCTAACTGAAATAAGTCACACAGAAAAAGAAACATCATAAGATATCACTAATACACGGAATTTAAACTTGGCTACACAGGAACTGAATTCCAAAACAGAACAGGGCCTCAAATTTAGAAAACCAACTTATGTTTGCTTAAGAGAAAAGGTGAGTTGGGGTGCTGCATAAAACCAGAGATTGAAATGAGCACAGATAAAGTTCCTTAAGCCAAATATGGAATAGACAAGAGCTACTCCTTGCTCAACGAAATGGACTCAACACCCCATATTAAACGCCTAATAATGTACCTGACTAGTAAGTATCTTAAAACCTATGGATTGCTATGTCTCCGAAAGAGAATCAAGCGTGTGTACAGGGGCATAAACGCAGCAGTGATAGGATTGGAGAGGTTCGGTGAGCAAATGAAGACCCTTTGAAGTCATATTGCATGGTACCCATTCCACGGGTTTCAACTACCCAGGTTTAAGGTATTCTTCCTTCAGCTAAAACATGCATGTGGAACCTAGAGTATGATCAACCATGTGATCGGGAGACGTGTTCAAATATGTCTCAGTTTTCGTACCCTGGTACTCGGGTGCAACATTCCAGACGCTTTACTAACACTCTCCCGACTTGGAGAGTCAGTCCCTTTAACCTCCTGTTTGGCCCAGTTTGTAATTTCTGCGGAAGATGAACAAGAATAGCGAGAACCAATGAGAGACTAGCTGGAGGTGTCTGGACGGGCAAATTTAACTCTCATTTCCCACCAGGAAGAGGAATTAACCAAAGGCTCAGCGTGCCGTGCTGGAACCAGATTAGGGCCTGAAGCCATCCTGCGGTGTTGCAGCCAGCTCACAAGAAAGCGAGTTGAAGAAAGGAGCTCAGGGGCACTGTAATTCACAAACCTGCAGAGTTATAAATGACAGCTATCGTCCAAAAATATACCGAAGTAAGGCTGCCAAGAGGACTTGAAAGCGGGGCAGAATTGCAGGAAACCGATTTCAGGAGGTAGACTGGAATTGCATTGAAAGCATAGGAAAAGAGGCAGAACGTCCTCAATGATGCACTTGGCCAAAAAGGGCGTATGCGTTTTTTCCTGAATATATTCAGGAAAAAACGCATACGCCCTTTTTGGCCAACCAAGCAAGCTTGCAAAGGAAATCTGCACTACAATGAAGTCTCACTTCCCCCCGGTCAAAAGGGCCATCTGAAAAAAGTGTAAAATCCAGAAAGGCAGGACAGGCCATGGAGAACTGGGAGCCTTGTTATGCTGATGGGCGGGATGTAAATTGCCAACAGACACTGGGGAGAAGTGTATGGTGTTTCCTGAAACATCTAAAAAACAAAGCAACAGAGCCTAGGGCACTTCCACTTATGGTCCTATAGCTTAGGGAAATTAAAATCAAAAAGACACAGCCACCCCAAAGTTTGGGACGCCTCTGTTTACAAGAACCTCGTTTACCGTACAAGTTCAGTATCACAGAAAGTGAAAAATGGATAAAGAACTTGTGGTACTTACGTACAATGCAGTATCACTCAGCAATGAAATCTATGTCATCAGGCCCGTAGAAGCATAATGAGTGGATTCAGGTACGATGATTCTAACTGAAATAAGTCACACAGAAAAAGAAACATCATAAGATATCACTAATACACGGAATGTAAACTTGGCTACACAGGAACTGAATTCCAAAACAGAACAGGGTCTCAAATTTAGAAAACCAACTTATGCTTGCTTAAGGGGAAAGGTGAGTTGGGGTGCTGCATAAAACCAGAGATTGAAATGAGCACAGATAAAGTTCCTTAAGCCAAATATGGAATAGACAAGAGCTACTCCTTGCTCAACGAAATGGACTCAACACCCCATATTAAACCCCTAATAATGTACCTGACTAGTAAGTATCTTAAAACCTATGGATTGCTATGTCTCCAAAAGAGAATCAAGCGTGTGTACAGGGGCATAAACGCAGCAGTGATAGGATTGGAGAGGTTCGGTGAGCAAATGAAGACCCTTTGAAGTCATATTGCATGGTACCCATTCCACGGGTCTCAACTCTCCAGGTTTAAGGTATTCTTCCTTCAGCTAAAACATGCATGTGGAACCCAGAGTATGATCAACCATGTGAACGGGAGACGTGTTCAAATATGTCTCAGTTTTCTTCCCCTGGTACTCGGGTGCAACATTCCAGACGCTTTACTAACACTCTCCCCACTTGGAGAGTCAGTCCCTTTAACCTCCTGTTTGGCCCAGTTTGCAATTTCTGCGGAAGATGAACAGGAATAGCGAGAACCAATGAGAGACTAGCTGGAGGTGTCTGGACGGGCAAATTTAACTCTCATTTCCCACCAGGAAGCGGAATTAACCAAAGGGTCAGCGTGCCGTGCCGGAACCAGATTAGGGCCTGAAGCCATCCTGCGGTGTTGCGGCCAGGTCACAAGAAAGCGAGTTGAAGAAAGGAACTCAGGGGCACTGTAATTCACAAACTTGCAGAGTTATAAATGACAGCTATCGTCCAAAAATATACTGAAGTAAGGCTACCAAGAGGAGTTGAAAGCGGGGCAGAATTGCAGAAAACCGATTTCAGGAGGTAGACTGGAATTGCATTGAAAGCATAGGAAAAGAGGCAGAGCGTCCACAATGATGCACCTGGACAAAAAGGGCGTATGCGTTTTTTCCTGAATATATTCAGGAAAAAACGCATACGCCCTTTTTGGCCAACCAAGCAAGCTTGCAAAGGAAATCTGCACTACAATGAAGTCTCACTTCCCCCCGGTCAAAAGGGCCATCTGAAAAAAGTGTAAAATCCAGAAAGGCAGGACAGGCCATGGAGAACTTGGAGCCTTGTTATGCTGATGGGAGGGATGTAAATTGCCAACAGACACTCGGGAGAAGTGTATGGTGTTTCCTGAAACATCTAAAAAACAAAGCAACAGAGCCTAGGGCATTTCCACTTATGGTCCTATAGCTTAGGGAAATTAAAATCAAAAAGACACAGCCACCCCAAAGTTTGGGACGCCTCTGTTTACAAGAACCTCGTTTACCATACAAGTTCAGTATCACAGAAAGTGAAAAATGGATAAAGAACTTGTGGTACTTATATACAATTCAGTATCCCTCAGCAATGAAATCTATGTCATCAGGCCCGTAGCAGCATAATGAGTGGATTCAGGTACGATGATTCTAACTGAAATAAGTCACACAGAAAAAGAAACATCATAAGATATCAGTAATACACGGAATGTAAACTTGGCTACACAGGAACTGAATTCCAAAACAGAAGAGGGTCTCAAATTTAGAAAACCAACTTATGCTTGCTTAAGGGGAAAGGTGAGTTGGGGTGCTGCATAAAACCACAGATTGAAATGAGCACAGATAAAGTTCCTTAAGCCAAATATGGAATAGACAAGAGCTACTCCTTGCTCAACGAAATGGACTCAACACCCCATATTAAACGTCTAAGAATGTACCTGACTAGTAAGTATCTTAAAACCTATGGATTGCTATGTCTCCAAAAGAGAATCAAGCGTGTGTACAGGGGCATAAACTCAGCAGTGATAGGATTGGAGAGGTTCGGTGAGCAAATGAAGACCCTTTGAAGTCATATTGCATGGTACCCATTCCACGTGTTTCAACTACCCAGGTTTAAGGTATTCTTCCTTCAGCTAAAACATGCATGTGGAACCCAGAGTATGATCAACCGTGTGAACGGGAGACGTGTTCAAATATGTCTCAGTTTTCCTCCCCTGGTACTCGGGTGCAACATTCCAGACACTTTACTAACACTCTCCCCACCAGGAGAGTCAGCGCCTTTAACCTCCTGTTTGGCCCAGTTTGCAATTTCTGCGGAAGATGTACAGGAATAGGGAGAACCAATGAGAGACTAGCTGGAGGTGTCTGGACGGGCAAATTTAACTCTCATTTCCCACCAGGAAGAGGAGATAACCAAAGGCTCAGCGTGCCGTGCCGGAACCAGATTAGGGCCTGAAGCCATCCTGCGGTGTTGCGGCCAGCTCACAAGAAAGCGAGTTGAAGAAAGGAGCTCAGGGGCACTGTAATTCACAAACCTGCAGAGTTATAAATGACAGCTATCGTCCAAAAATATACTGAAGTAAGGCTGCCAGGAGGACTTGAAAGCGGGGCAGAATTGCAGGGAACCGATTTCAGGAGGTAGACTGGAATTGCATTGAAAGCATAGGAAAAGAGGCAGAACGTCCACAATGATGCACTTGGCCAAAAAGGGCGTATGCGTTTTTTCCTGAATATATTCAGGAAAAAACGCATACGCACTTTTTGGCCAACCAAGCAAGCTTGCAAAGGAAATCTGCACTACAATGAAGTCTCACTTCCCCCCAGTCAAAAGGGCCATCTGAAAAAAGTGTAAAATCCAGAAAGGCAGGACAGGCCATGGAGAACTGGGACCCTTGTTATGCTGATGGGTGGGATGTAAATTGCCAACAGACACTCGGGAGAAGTGTATGGTGTTTCCTGAAACATCTAAAAAACAAAGCAACAGAGCCTAGGGCACTTCCACTTATGGTCCTATAGCTTAGGGAAATTAAAATCAAAAAGACACAGCCACCCCAAAGTTTCGGACGCCTCTGTTTACAAGAACCTCGTTTACCGTACAAGTTCAGTATCACAGAAAGTGAAAAATGGATAAAGAACTTGTGGTACTTACGTACAATGCAGTATCACTCAGCAATGAAATCTATGTCATCAGGCCCGTAGCAGCATAATGAGTGGATTCAGGTTCGATGATTCTAACTGAAATAAGTCACACAGAAAAAGAAACATCATAAGATATCACTAATACACGGAATGTAAACTTGGCTACACAGGAACTGAATTCCAAAACAGAACAGGGTCTCAAATTTAGAAAACCAACTTATGCTTGCTTAAGAGGAAAGGTGAGTCGGGGTGCTGCATAAAACAAGAGATTGAAATGAGCACAGATAAAGTTCCTTAAGCCAAATATGGAATAGACAAGAGCTACTCCTTGCTCAATGAAATGGACTCAACACCCCATATTAAACGCCTAATAATGTACCTGACTAGTAAGTATCTTAAAACCTATGGATTGCTATGTCTCCAAAAGAGAATCAATCGTATGTACAGGGGCATAAACGCAGCAGTGATAGGATTGGAGAGGTTCGGTGAGCAAATGAAGACCCTTTGAAGTCATATTGCATGGTACCCATTCCACGGGTTTCAACTACCCAGGTTTTAGGTATTCTTCCTTCAGCTAAAACATGCATGTGGAACCTAGAGTATGATCAACCATGTGATCGGGAGACGTGTTCAAATATGTCTCAGTTTTCGTACCCTGGTACTCGGGTGCAACATTCCAGACGCTTTACTAACACACTCCCGACTTGGAGAGTCAGTCCCTTTAACCTCCTGTTTGGCCCAGTTTGCAATTTCTGCGGAAGATGAACAGGAATAGCGAGAACCAATGAGAGACTAGCTGGAGGTGTCTGGACAGGCAAATTTAACTCTCATTTCCCACCAGGAAGAGGAATTAACCAAACGCTCAGCGTGCCGTGCCGGAACCAGATTAGGGCCTGAAGCCATCCTCCGGTGTTGCGGCCAAGTCACAACAAAGCGAGTTGAAGAAAGGAGCTCAGGGGCACTGTAATGCACAAACCTGCAGAGTTATAAATGACAGCTATCGTCCAAAAATATACTGAAGTAAGGCTGCCAAGAGGACTTGAAAGCGGGGCAGAATTGCAGGAAACCGATTTCAGGAGGTAGACTGGAATTGCACTGAAAGCATAGGAAAAGAGGCAGAGCGTCCACAATGATGCACTTGGCCAAAAAGGGCGTATGCGTTTTTTCCTGAATATATTCAGGAAAAAACGCATACGCCCTTTTTGGGCAACCAAGCAAACTTGCAAAGGAAATCTGCACTACAATGAAGTCTCACTTCCCCCCGGTCAAAAGGGCCATCTGAACAAAGTGTAAAATCCAGAAAGACAGGACAGGCCATGGAGAACTGGGAGCCTTGTTATGCTGATGGGCGGGATGTAAATTGCCAAGAGACACTCGGGAGAAGTGTATGGTGTTTCCTGAAATATCTAAAAAACAAAGCAACAGAACCTAGGGCACTTCCACTTATGGTCCTATAGCTTAGGGAAATTAAAATCAAAAAGACACAGCCACCCCAAAGTTTGGGACGCCTCTGTTTACAAGAACCTCGTTTACCATACAACTTCAGTATCACAGAAAGTGAAAAATGGATAAAGAACTTCTGGTACTTACGTACAATGCAGTATCACTCAGCAATGAAATCTATGTCATCAGGCCCGAAGCAGCATAATGAGTGGATTCAGGTACGATGATTCTAACTGAAATAAGTCACACAGAAAAAGAAACATCATAAGATATCAGTAATACATGGAATGTAAACTTGGCTACACAGGAACTGAATTACAGAACAGAACAGGGTCTCAAATTTAGAAAACCAACTTATGCTTGCTTAAGGGGAAAGGTGAGTTGGGGTGCTGCATAAAACCAGAGATTGAAATGAGCACAGATAAAGTTCCTTAAGCCAAATATGGAATAGACAAGAGCTACTCCTTGCTCAACGAAATGGACTCAACACCGCATATTAAACGCCTAAGAATGTACCTGACTAGTAAGTATCTTAAAACCTATGGATTGCTATGTCTCCAAAAGAGAATCAAGCACGTGTACAGGGGTTAAAACGCAGCAGTGATAGGATTGGAGAGGTTCGGTGAGCAAATGAAGACCCTTTGAAGTCATATTGCATGGTACCCATTCCACGGGTCTCAACTCTCCAGGTTTAAGGTATTCTTCCTTCAGCTAAAACATGCATGTGGAACCCAGAGTATGATCAACCGTGTGAACGGGAGACGTGTTCAAATATGTCTCAGTTTTCCTCCCCTGGTACTCGGGTGCAACATTCCAGACGCTTTACTAACACTCTCCCCACTTGGAGAGTCAGCGCCTTTAACCTCCTGTTTGGCCCAGTTTGCAATTTCTGCGGAAGATGAACAGGAATAGGGAGAACCAATGAGAGACTAGCTGGAGGTGTCTGGACGGGCAAATTTAACTCTGATTTCCCACCAGGAAGAGGAAATAAGCAAAGGCTCAGCGTGCCGTGCCAGAACCAGATTAGGGCCTGAAGCCATCCTGCGGTGTTGCGGCCAGCTCACAAGAAAGCGAGTTGAAGAAAGGAGCTCACGGGCACCCTAATGCACAAACCTGCAGAGTTATAAATGACAGCTATCGTCCAAAAATATACTGAAGTAAGGCTGCCAAGAGGACTTGAAAGCGGGGCAGAATTGCAGGAAACCGATTTCAGGAGGTAGACTGGAATTGCATTGAAAGCATAGGAAAAGAGGCAGAACGTCCACAATGATGCACTTGGCCAAAAAGGGCGTATGCGTTTTTTCCTGAATATATTCAGGAAAAAACGAATACGCCCTTTTTGGCCAACCAAGCAAGCTTGCAAAGGAAATCTGCACTACAATGAAGTCTCACTTCCCCCCAGTCAAAAGGGCCATCTGAAAAAAGTGTAAAATCCAGAAAGGCAGGACAGGCCATGGAGAACTGGGAGACTTGTTATGCTGATGGGCGGGATGTAAATTGCCAACAGACACTCGGGAGAAGTGTATGGTGTTTCCTGAAACATCTAAAAAACAAAGCAACAGAGCCTAGGGCACTTCCACTTATGGTCCTATAGCTTAGGGAAATTAAAATCAAAAAGACACAGCCACCCCAAAGGTTGGAACGGCTCTGTTTACAAGAACCTAGTTTACAGTACAAGTTCAACATCGTAGAAAGTGAAAAATGGATAAAGAAGATGTGGTATTTACTTACAAAGCAATATCACTCAGCAATGAAATCTATGTCATCAGGCCCTTAGCAGCACAATGAGTGGATTCAGGTATGATGATTCTAACTGAAATAAGTCACACAGAAAAAGAAACATCATAAGATATCAGTAATACACGGAATGTAAACTTGGCTACACAGGAACAGAATTACAGAACAGAACAGGGTCTCAAATTTAGAAAACCAACTTATGCTTGCTTAAGGGGAAAGGTGAGTTGGGGTGCTGCATAAAACCAGAGATTGAAATGAGCACAGATAAAGTTCCTTAAGCCAAATATGGAATAGACAAGAGCTACTCCTTGCTCAACGAAATGGACTCAACACCGCATATTAAACGCCTAAGAATGTACCTGACTTGTAAGCATCTTAAAACCTATGGATTGCTATGTCTCCGAAAGAGAATCAAGCATGTGTACAGGGGCATAAACGCAGCAGTGATAGGATTGGAGAGGTTCGGTGAGCAAATGAAGACCCTTTGAAGTCATATTTTATGGTACCCATTCCACGGGTTTCAACTACCCAGGTTTAAGGTATTCTTCCTTCAGCTAAAACATGCATGTGGAACCTAGAGTATGATCAACCATGTGATTGGGAGACGTGTTCAAATATGTCTCAGTTTTCGTACCCTGGTACTCGGGTGCAACATTCCAGACGCTTTACTAACACTCTCCCGACTTGGAGAGTCAGTGTCTTTAACCTCCTGTTTGGCCCAGTTTGCAATTACTGCGGAAGATGAACAGGAATAGGGAGAACCAATGAGAGACTAGCTGGACGTGTCTGAACGGGCAAATTTAACTCTCATTTCCCACCAGGAAGAGGAATTAACCAAAGGCTCAGTGTGCCGTGCCGGAACCAGATTAGGGCCTGAAGCCATCCTGCGGTGTTGCGGCCAGCTCACAAGAAAGCGAGTTGAAGAAAGGAGCTCAGGGGCACTGTAATTCACAAAGCTGCAGAGTTATAAATGACAGCTATCGTCCAAAAATATACTGAAGTAAGGCTGCCAAGAGGACTTGAAAGCGGGGCAGAATTGCAGGAAACCGATTTCAGGAGGTAGACTGGAATTGCATTGAAAGCATAGGAAAAGAGGCAGAACGTCCACAATGATGCACTTGGCCAAAAAGGGCATATGCGTTTTTTCCTGAATATATTCAGGAAAAAACGCATACGCCCTTTTTGGCCAACCAAGCAAGCTTGCAAAGGAAATCTGCACTACAATGAAGTCTCACTTCCCCCCGGTCAAAAGGGCCATCTGAAAAAAGTGTAAAATCCAGAAAGGCAGGACAGGCCATGGAGAACTGGAAGCCTTGTTATGCTGATGGGCGGGATGTAAATTGCCAACAGACACTGGGGAGAAGTGTATGGTGTTTCCTGAAACATCTGAAAAACAAAGCAACAGAGCCTAGGGCACCTCCACTTATGGTCCTATGGCTTAGGGAAATTAAAATCAAAAAGACACAGGCACCCCAATGGTTGGAATGGCTCTGTTTACAAGAACCTCGTTTACAGTACAAGTTCAACATCACAGAAAGTTAAAAATGGATAAAGAAGTTGTGGTATTTACTTACAAAGCAATATCACTCAGCAATGAAATCTATGTCATCAGGCCCATAGCAGCACAATGAGTGGATTCAGGTATGATGATTCTAACTGAAATAAGTCACACAGAAAAAGAAACATCATAAGATATCAGTAATACATGGAATGTAAACTTGGCTACACAGGAACTGAATTACAGAACAGAACAGGGTCTCAAATTTAGAAAACCAACTTATGCTTGCTTAAGGGGAAAGGTGAGTCGGGGTGCTGCATAAAACCAGAGATTGAAATGAACACAGATAAAGTTCCTTAAGCCAAATATGGAATAGACAAGAGCTACTCCTTGCTCAACGAAATGGACTCAACACCCCATATTAAACGCCTAAGAATGTACCTGACTAGTAAGTATCTTAAAACTTATGGATTGCTATGTCTCCGAAAGAGAATCAAGCATATGTACAGGGGCATAAACGCAGCAGTGATAGGATTGGAGAGGTTCGGTGAGCAAATGAAGACCCTTTGAAGTCATATTGCATGGTACCCATTACACGGGTCTCAACTCTCCAGGTTTAAGGTATTCTTCCTTCAGCTAAAACATGCATGTGGAACCTAGAGTATGATCAACCGTGTGAACGGGAGACGTGTTCAAATATGTCTCAGTTTTCCTCCCCTGGTACTCGGGTGCAACATTCCATATGCTTTACTAACACTCTCCCCACTTGGAGAGTCAGCGCCTTTAACCTCCTGTTTGGCCCAGTTTCCAATTTCTGCGGAAGATGAACAGGAATAGGGAGAACCAATGAGAGACTAGCTGGAGGTGTCTGGACGGGCAAATTTAACTCTCATTTCCCACCAGCAAGAGGAAATAACCAAAGGCTCAGCGTGCCGTGCCGGAACCAGATAAGGGCCTGAAGCCATCCTGCGGTGTTGTGGCCAAGTCACAAGAAAGCGAGTTGAAGAAAGGAGCTCAGGGGCACTGTAATGCACAAACCTGCAGAGTTATAAATGACAGCTATCGTCCAAAAATATACTGAAGTAAGGCTGCCAGGAGGACTTGAAAGCGGGGCAGAATTGCAGGAAACCGATTTCAGGAGGTAGACTGGAATTGCATTGAAAGCATAGGAAAAGAGGCAGAACGTCCACAATGATGCACTTGGCCAAAAAGTGCGTGTGCGTTTTTTCCTGAATATATTCAGGAAAACACGCATACGCCCTTTTTGGCCAACCAAGCAAGCTTGCATAGGAAATCTACACTACAAAGAAGTCTCACTTCCCCCCGGTCAAAAGGGCCATCTGAAAAAAGTGTAAAATCCAGAAAGGCAGGACAGGCCATGGAGAACTGGGAGCCTTGTTATGCTGATGGGCGGGCTGTAAATTGCCAACAGACACTCGGGAGAAGTGTATGGTGTTTCCTGAAACATCTAAAAAACAAAGCAACAGAGCCTAGGGCACTTCCACTTATGGTCCTATAGCTTAGGGAAATTAAAATCAAAAAGACACAGCCACCCCAAAGGTTGGAACGGCTCTGTTTATAAGAACCTCGTTTACAGTACAAGTTCAACATCGCAGAAAGTGAAAAATGGATAAAGAAGTTGTGGTATTTACTTACAAAGCAACATCACACAGCAATGAAATCTATGTCATCAGGCCCTTAGCAGCACAATGAGTGGATTCAGGTATGATGATTCTAACTGAAATAAGTCACACAGAAAAAGAAACATCATAAGATATCAGTAATACACGGAATGTAAACTTGGCTACACAGGAACTGAATTACAGAACAGAACAGGGTCTCAAATTTAGAAAACCAACTTATGCTTGCTTAAGGGGAAAGGTGAGTTGGGGTGCTGCATAAAACCAGAGATTGAAATGAGCACAGATAAAGTTCCTTAAGCCAAATATGGAATAGACAAGAGCTACTCCTTGCTCAACGAAATGGACTCAACACCGCATATTAAACGCCTAAGAATGTACCTGACTAGTAAGTATCTTAAAACCTATGGATTGCTATGTCTCCAAAAGAGAATCAAGCACGTGTACAGGGGTTAAAACGCAGCAGTGATAGGATTGGAGAGGTTCGGTGAGCAAATGAAGACCCTTTGAAGTCATATTGCATGGTACCCATTCCACGGGTCTCAACTCTCCAGGTTTAAGGTATTCTTCCTTCAGCTAAAACATGCATGTGGAACCCAGAGTATGATCAACTGTGTGAACGGGAGACGTGTTCAAATATGTCTCAGTTTTCCTCCCCTGGTACTCGGGTGCAACATTCCAGACGCTTTACTAACACTCTCCCCACTTGGAGAGTCAGCGCCTTTAACCTCCTGTTTGGCCCAGTTTGCAATTTCTGCGGAAGATGAACAGGAATAGGGAGAACCAATGAGAGACTAGCTGGAGGTGTCTGGAAGGGCAAATTTAACTCTCATTTCCCACCAGGAAGAGGAAATAACCAAAGGCTCAGCGTGCCGTGCCAGAACCAGATTAGGGCCTGAAGCCATCCTGCGGTGTTGCGGCCAGCTCACAAGAAAGCGAGTTGAAGAAAGGAGCTCAGGGGCACTGTAATTCACAAAGCTGCAGAGTTATAAATGACAGCTATCGTCCAAAAATATACTGAAGTAAGGCTGCCAAGAGGACTTGAAAGCGGGGCAGAATTGCAGGAAACCGATTTCAGGAGGTAGACTGGAATTGCATTGAAAGCATAGGAAAAGAGGCAGAACGTCCACAATGATGCACTTGGCCAAAAAGGGCGTATGCGTTCTTTCCTGAATATATTCAGGAAAACACGCATACGCCCTTTTTGGCCAACCAAGCAAGCTTGCAAAGGAAATCTGCACTACAATGAAGTCTCACTTCCCCCCAGTCAAAAGGGCCATCTGAAAAAAGTGTAAAATCCAGAAAGGCAGGACAGGCCATGGAGAACTGGGAGCCTTGTTATGCTGATGGGCGGGATGTAAATTGCCAACAGACACTCGGGAGAAGTGTATGGTGTTTCCTGAAACATCTAAAAAACAAAGCAACAGAGCCTAGGGCACTTCCACTTATGGTCCTATAGCTTAGGGAAATTAAAATCAAAAAGACACAGCCACCCCAAAGGTTGGAACGGCTCTGTTTACAAGAACCTCGTTTACAGTACAAGTTCAACATCGCAGAAAGTGAAAAATGGATAAAGAAGTTGTGGTATTTACTTACAAAGCAATATCACTCAGCAATGATATCTATGTCATCAGGCCCTTAGCAGCACAATGAGTGGATTCAGGTATGATGATTCTAACTGAAATAAGTCACACAGAAAAAGAAACATCATAAGATATCAGTAATACACGGAATGTAAACTTGGCTACACAGGAACTGAATTACAGAACAGAACAGGGTCTCAAATTTAGAAAACCAACTTATGCTTGCTTAAGGGGAAAGGTGAGTTGGGGTGCTGCATAAAACCAGAGATTGAAATGAGCACAGATAAAGTTCCTTAAGCCAAATATGGAATAGACAAGAGCTACTCCTTGCTCAACGAAATGGACTCAACACCGCATATTAAATGCCTAAGAATGTACCTGACTAGTAAGCATCTTAAAACCTATGGATTGCTATGTCTCCGAAAGAGAATCAAGCATGTGTACAGGGGCATAAACGCAGCAGTGATAGGATTGGAGAGGTTCGGTGAGCAAATGAAGACCCTTTGAAGTCATATTTTATGGTACCCATTCCACGGGTTTCAACTACCCAGGTTTAAGGTATTCTTCCTTCAGCTAAAACATGCATGTGGAACCTAGAGTATGATCAACCATGTGATCGGGAGACGTGTTCAAATATGTCTCAGTTTTCGTACCCTGGTACTCGGGTGCAACATTCCAGACGCTTTACTAACACTCTCCCGACTGGGAGAGTCAGTGCCTTTAACCTCCTGTTTGGCCCAGTTTGCAATTACTGCGGAAGATGAACAGGAATAGGGAGAACCAATGAGAGACTAGCTGGACGTGTCTGAACGGGCAAATTTAACTCTCATTTCCCACCAGGAAGAGGAATTAACCAAAGGCTCAGTGTGCCGTGCCGGAACCAGATTAGGGCCTGAAGCCATCCTGCGGTGTTGCGGCCAGCTCACAAGAAAGCGAGTTGAAGAAAGGAGCTCAGGGGCACTGTAATTCACAAAGCTGCAGAGTTATAAATGACAGCTATCGTCCAAAAATATAGTGAAGTAAGGCTGCCAAGAGGACTTGAAAGCGGGGCAGAATTGCAGGAAACCGATTTCAGGAGGTAGACTGGAATTGCATTGAAAGCATAGGAAAAGAGGCAGAACGTCCACAATGATGCACTTGGCCAAAAAGGGCGTATGCGTTTTTTCCTGAATATATTCAGGAAAAAACGCATACGCCCTTTTTGGCCAACCAAGCAAGCTTGCAAAGGAAATCTGCACTACAATGAAGTCTCACTTCCCCCCAGTCAAAAGGGCCATCTGAAAAAAAGTGTAAAATCCAGAAAGGCAGGACAGGCCATGGAGAACTGGAAGCCTTGTTATGCTGATGGGCGGGATGTAAATTGCCAACAGACACTGGGAGAAGTGTATGGTGTTTCCTGAAACATCTGAAAAACAAAGCAACAGAGCCTAGGGCACTTCCACTTATGGTCCTATGGCTTAGGGAAATTAAAATCAAAAAGACACAGCCACCCCAAAGTTTGGGACGCCTCTGTTTACAAGAACCTCGTTTACCGTACAAGTTCAACATCACAGAAAGTGAAAAATGGATAAAGAACTTGTGGTACTTACGTACAATGCAGTATCACTCAGCAATGAAATCTATGTAATCAGGCCCGTAGCAGTATAATGAGTGGATTCAGGTATGATGATTCTAACTGAAATAAGTCACACAGAAAAAGAAACATCATAAGATATCACTAATACACGGAATGTAAACTTGGCTACACAGGAACTGAATTCCAAAACAGAACAGGGTCTCAAATTTAGAAAACCAACTTATGCTTGCTTAAGGGGAAAGGTGAGTTGGGGTGCTGCATAAAACCAGAGATTGAAATGAGCACAGATAAAGTTCCTTAAGCCAAATATGGAATAGACAAGAGCTACTCCTTGCTCAACAAAATGGACTCAACACCCCATATTAAACACCTAAGAATGTACCTGACTAGTAAGTATCTTAAAACCTATGGATTGCTATGTCTCCGAAAGAGAATCAAGCATGTGTACAGGGGCATAAACGCAGCAGTGATAGGATTGGAGAGGTTTGGTGAGCAAACGAAGACCCTTTGAAGTCATATTGCATGGTACCCATTCCAGGTGTTTCAACTACCCAGGTTTAATGTATTCTTCCTTCAGCTAAAACATGCATGTGGAACCTAGGGTATGATCAACCATGTGATCGGGAGACGTGTTCAAATATGTCTCAGTTTTTGTACCCTGGTACTCGGGTGCAACATTCCAGACGCTTTACTAACACTCTCCCGACTGGGAGAGTCAGTCCCTTTAACCTCCTGTTTGGCCGAGTTTGCAATTTCTGCGGAAGATGAACAGGAATAGCGAGAACCAATGAGAGATTAGCTGGAGGTGTCTAGACGGGCAAATTTAACTCTCATTTCCCACCAGGAAGAGGAATTAACCAAAGGCTCAGCGTGCCGTGCCGGAACCAGATTAGGGCCTGAAGCCATCCTGCGGTGTTGCGGCCAGGTCACAAGAAAGTGAGTTGAAGAAAGGAGCTCAGGGGCACTGTAATTCACAAACCTGCAGAGTTATAAATGACAGTGATCATCCAAAAATATACTGAAGTAAGGCTGCCAAGAGGACTTGAAAGCGGGGCAGAATTGCAGGAAACCGATTTCAGGAGGTAGACTGGAATTGCATTGAAAGCATAGGAAAAGAGGCAGAACGTCCACAATGATGCACTTGGCCAAAAAGGGCGTATGCGTTTTTTCCTGAATATATTCAGGAAAAAACGCATACGCCCTTTTTGGCCAACCAAGCAAGCTTGCAAAGGAAATCTGCACTACAATGAAGTCTCACTTCCCCCCGGTCAAAAGGGCCATCTGAAAAAAGTGTAAAATCCAGAAAGGCAGGACAGGCCATGGAGAACTGGGAGCCTTGTTATGCTGATGGGCGGGATGTAAATTGCCAACAGACACTCGGGAGAAGTGTATGGTGTTTCCTGAAACATCTAAAAAACACAGCAACAGAGCCTAGGGCACTTCCACTTATGGTCCTATAGCTTAGGGAAATTAAAATCAAAAAGACACAGCCACCCCAAAGTTTGGGACGCCTCTGTTTACAAGAACTTCGTTTACCGTACAAGTTCAACATCACAGAAAGTGAAAAATGGATAAAGAACTTGTGGAACTTACGTACAATGCAGTATCACTCAGCAATGAAATCTATGTCATCAGGCCCGTAGCAGCATAATGAGTGGATTCAGGTACGATGATTCTAACTGAAATAAGTCACACAGAAAAAGAAACATCATAAGATATCACTAATACACGGAATGTAAACTTGGCTACACAGGAACTGAATTCCAAAACAGAACAGGGTCTCAAATTTAGAAAACCAACTTATGCTTGCTTAAGGGGAAAGGTGAGTTGGGGTGCTGCATAAAACCAGAGATTGAAATGAGCACAGATAAAGTTCCTTAAGCCAAATATGGAATAGACAAGAGCTACTCCTTGCTCAACGAAATGGACTCAACACCGCATATTAAACGCCTAAGAATGTATCTGACTAGTAAGTATCTTAAAACCTATGGATTGCTATGTCTCCAAAAGAGAATCAAGCATGTGTACAGGGGTTAAAACGCAGCAGTGATAGGATTGGAGAGGTTCGGTGAGCAAATGAAGACCCTTTGAAGTCATATTGCATGGTACCCATTCCACGGGTCTCAACTCTCCAGGTTTAAGGTATTCTTCCTTCAGCTAAAACATGCATGTGGAACCCAGAGTATGATCAACCGTGTGAACGGGAGACGTGTTCAAATATGTCTCAGTTTTCCTCCCCTGGTACTCGGGTGCAACATTCCAGACGCTTTACTAACACTCTCCCCACTTGGAGAGTCAGCGCCTTTAACCTCCTGTTTGGCCCAGTTTGCAAATTCTGCGGAAGATGAACAGGAATAGGGAGAACCAATGAGAGACTAGCTGGAGGTGTCTGGACGGGCAAATTTAACTCTGATTTCCCACCAGGAAGAGGAAATAACCAAAGGCTCAGCGTGCCATGACGGAACCAGATTAGGGCCTGAAGCCATCCTGCGGTGTTGCGGCCAGCTCACAAGAAAGCGAGTTGAAGAAAGGAGCTCAGGGGCACTGTAATTCACAAAACTGCAGAGTTATAAATGACAGCTATCGTCCAAAAATATACTGAAGTAAGGCTGCCAAGAGGACTTGAAAGCGGGGCAGAATTGCAGGAAACCGATTTCAGGAGGTAGACTGGAATTGCATTGAAAGCATAGGAAAAGAGGCAGAACGTCCTCAATGATGCACTTGGCCAAAAAGGGCGTATGCGTTTTTTCCTGAATATATTCAGGAAAAAACGCATACGCCCTTTTTGGCCAACCAAGCAAGCTTGCAAAGGAAATCTGCACTACAATGAAGTCTCACTTCCCCCCAGTCAAAAGGGCCATCTGAAAAAAGTGTAAAACCCAGAAAGGCAGGACAGGCCATGGAGAACTGGGAGCCTTGTTATGCTGATGGGCGGGATGTAAATTGCCAACAGACACTCGAGAGAAGTGTATGGTGTTTCCTGAAACATCTAAAAAACAAAGCAACAGAGCCTAGGGCACTTCCACTTATGGTCCTATAGCTTAGGGAAATTAAAATCAAAAAGACACAGCCACCCCAAAGTTTGGGACGCCTCTGTTTACAAGAACCTCGTTTACCGTACAAGTTCAACATCACAGAAAGTGAAAAATGGATAAAGAACTTGTGGTACTTACGTACAATGCAGTATCACTCAGCAATGAAATCTATGTAATCAGGCCCGTAGCAGTATAATGAGTGGATTCAGGTATGATGATTCTAACTGAAATAAGTCACACAGAAAAAGAAACATCATAAGATATCACTAATACACGGAATGTAAACTTGGCTACACAGGAACTGAATTCCAAAACAGAACAGGGTCTCAAATTTAGAAAACCAACTTATGCTTGCTTAAGGGGAAAGGTGAGTTGGGGTGCTGCATAAAACCAGAGATTGAAATGAGCACAGATAAAGTTCCTTAAGCCAAATATGGAATAGACAAGAGCTACTCCTTGCTCAACAAAATGGACTCAACACCCCATATTAAACACCTAAGAATGTACCTGACTAGTAAGTATCTTAAAACCTATGGATTGCTATGTCTCCGAAAGAGAATCAAGCATGTGTACAGGGGCATAAAGGCAGCAGTGATAGGATTGGAGAGGTTTGGTGAGCAAACGAAGACCCTTTGAAGTCATATTGCATGGTACCCATTCCACGTGTTTCAACTACCCAGGTTTAATGTATTCTTCCTTCAGCTAAAACATGCATGTGGAACCTAGGGTATGATCAACCATGTGATCGGGAGACGTGTTCAAATATGTCTCAGTTTTTGTACCCTGGTACTCGGGTGCAACATTCCAGACGCTTTACTAACACTCTCCCGACTGGGAGAGTCAGTCCCTTTAACCTCCTGTTTGGCCGAGTTTGCAATTTCTGCGGAAGATGAACAGGAATAGCGAGAACCAATGAGAGATTAGCTGGAGGTGTCTAGACGGGCAAATTTAACTCTCATTTCCCACCAGGAAGAGGAATTAACCAAAGGCTCAGCGTGCCGTGCCGGAACCAGATTAGGGCCTGAAGCCATCCTGCGGTGTTGTGGCCAGCTCACAAGAAAGCGAGTTGAAGAAAGGAGCTCAGGGGCACTGTAATTCACAAACCTGCAGAGTTATAAATGACAGCTATCGTCCAATAATATACCGAAGTAAGGCTGCCAAGAGGACTTGAAAGCGGGGCAGAATTGCAGGAAACCGATTTCAGGAGGTAGACTGGAATTGCATTGAAAGCATAGGAAAAGAGGCAGAACGTCCACAATGATGCACTTGGCCAAAAAGGGCGTATGCGTTTTTTCCTGAATATATTCAGGAAAAAACGCATACGCCCTTTTTGGCCAACCAAGCAAGCTTGCAAAGGAAATCTGCACTACAATGAAGTCTCACTTCCCCCCGGTCAAAAGGGCCATCTGAAAAAAGTGTAAAATCCAGAAAGGCAGGACAGGCCATGGAGAACAGGGAGCCTTGTTATGCTGATGGGCGGGATGTAAATTGCCAACAGACACTCGGGAGAAGTGTATGGTGTTTCCTGAAACATCTAAAAAACAAAGCAACAGAGCCTAGGGCACTTCCACTTATGGTCCTATAGCTTAGGGAAATTAAAATCAAAAAGACACAGCCACCCCAAAGTTTGGGACGCCTCTGTTTACAAGAACCTCGATTACCGTACAAGTTCAACATCACAGAAAGTGAAAAATGGATAAAGAACTTGTGGAACTTACGTACAATGCAGTATCACTCAGCAATGAAATCTATGTCACCAGGCCCGTAGCAGCATAATGAGTGGATTCAGGTACGATGATTCTAACTGAAATAAGTCACACAGAAAAAGAAACATCATAAGATATCACTAATACACGGAATGTAAACTTGGCTACACAGGAACTGAATTCCAAAACAGAACAGGGTCTCAAATTTAGAAAACCAACTTATGCTTGCTTAAGGGGAAAGGTGAGTTGGGGTGCTGCATAAAACCAGAGATTGAAATGAGCACAGATAAAGTTCCTTAAGCCAAATATGGAATAGACAAGAGCTACTCCTTGCTCAACAAAATGGACTCAACACCCCATATTAAACACCTAAGAATGTACCTGACTAGTAAGTATCTTAAAACCTATGGATTGCTATGTCTCCGAAAGAGAATCAAGCATGTGTACAGGGGCATAAAGGCAGCAGTGATAGGATTGGAGAGGTTTGGTGAGCAAACGAAGACCCTTTGAAGTCATATTGCATGGTACCCATTCCACGGGTTTCAACTACCCAGGTTTAATGTATTCTTCCTTCAGCTAAAACATGCATGTGGAACCTAGGGTATGATCAACCATGTGATCGGGAGACGTGTTCAAATATGTCTCAGTTTTCGTACCCTGGTACTCGGGTGCAACATTCCAGACGCTTTACTAACACTCTCCCGACTGGGAGAGTCAGTCCCTTTAACCTCCTGTTTGGCCGAGTTTGCAATTTCTGCGGAAGATGAACAGGAATAGCGAGAACCAATGAGAGATTAGCTGGAGGTGTCTGGACGGGCAAATTTAACTCTCATTTCCCACCAGGAAGAGGAATTAACCAAAGGCTCAGCGTGCCGTGCCGGAACCAGATTAGGGCCTGAAGCCATCCTGCGGTGTTGCGGCCAGGTCACAAGAAAGTGAGTTGAAGAAAGGAGCTCAGGGGCACTGTAATTCACAAACCTGCAGAGTTATAAATGACAGCTATCATCCAAAAATATACTGAAGTAAGGCTGCCAAGAGGACTTGAAAGCGGGGCAGAATTGCAGGAAACCGATTTCAGGAGGTAGACTGGAATTGCATTGAAAGCATAGGAAAAGAGGCAGAACGTCCACAATGATGCACTTGGCCAAAAAGGGCGTATGCGTTTTTTCCTGAATATATTCAGGAAAAAACGCATACGCCCTTTTTGGCCAACCAAGCAAGCTTGCAAAGGAAATCTGCACTACAATGAAGTCTCACTTCCCCCCGGTCAAAAGGGCCATCTGAAAAAAGTGTAAAATCCAGAAAGGCAGGACAGGCCATGGAGAACTGGGAGCCTTGTTATGCTGATGGGCGGGATGTAAATTGCCAACAGACACTCGGGAGATGTGTTTGGTGTTTCCTGAAGCATCTAAAAAACAAAGCAACAGAGCCTAGGGCACTTCCACTTATGGTCCTATAGCTTAGGGAAATTAAAATCAAAAAGACACAGCCACCCCAAAGTTTGGGACGCCTCTGTTTACAAGAACCTCGTTTACCGTACAAGTTCAATATCACAGAAAGTGAAAAATGGATAAAGAACTTGTGGTATTGCTTACAAAAGAATATCACTCAGCAATGAAATCTATGTCATCAGGCCCGTAGCAGCACAATGAGTGGATTCAGGTATGATGATTCTAACTGAAATAAGTCACACAGAAAAAGAAACATCATAAGATATCAGTAATACACGGAATGTAAACTTGGCTACACAGGAACTGAATTACAGAACAGAAAAGGGTCTCAAATTTAGAAAACCAACTTATGCTTGCTTAAGGGGAAAGGTGAGTTGGGGTGCTGCATAAAACCAGAGATTGAAATGAGCACAGATAAAGTTCCTTAAGCCAAATATGGAATAGACAAGAGCTACTCCTTGCTCAACGAAATGGACTCAACACCCCATATTAAACGCCTAAGAATGTACCTGACTAGTAAGTATCTTAAAACCTATGGATTGCTATGTCTCCGAAAGAGAATCAAGCATGTGTACAGGGGCATAAACGCAGCAGTGATAGGATTGGAGAGGTTCGGTGAGCAAATGAAGACCCTTTGAAGTCATATTGCATGGTACCCATTCCACGGGTTTCAACTACCCAGGTTTAAGGTATTCTTCCTTCAGCTAAAACATGCATGTGGAACCTAGAGTATGATCAACCATGTGATCGGGAGACGTGTTCAAATATGTCTCAGTTTTCGTACCCTGGTACTCGGGTGCAACATTCCAGACGCTTTACTAACACTCTCCCCACTTGGAGAGTCAGCGCCTTTAACCTCCTGTTTGGACCAGTTTGCAATTTCTGCGGAAGATGAACAGGAATAGGGAGAACCAATGAGAGACTAGCTGGAGGTGTCTGGACGGGCAAATTTAACTCTCATTTCCCACCAGGAAGAGGAATTAACCGAAGGCTCAGCGTGCCGTGCCGGAACCAGATTAGGGCCTGAAGCCATCCTGTGGTGTTGCGGCCAGATCAAAAGAAAGCGAGTTGAAGAAAGGAGCTCAGGGGCACTGTAATTCACAAACCTGCAGAGTTATAAATGACAGCGATCGTCCAAAAATATACTGAAGTAAGGCTGCCAAGAGGACTTGAAAGCGGGGCAGAATTGCAGGAAACCGATTTCAGGAGGTAGACTGGAATTGCATTGAAAGCATAGGAAAAGAGGCAGAACGTCCACAATGATGCACTTGGCCAAAAAGGGCGTATGCGTTTTTTCCTGAATATATTCAGGAAAAAACGCATACGCCCTTTTTGGCCAACCAAGCAAGCTTGCAAAGGAAATCTGCACTACAATGCGGTCTCACTTCCCCCCGGTCAAAAGGGCCATCTGAAAAAAGTGTAAAATCCAGAAAGGCAGGACAGGCCATGGAGAACTGGGAGCCTTGTTATGCTGATGGGCGGGATGTAAATTGCCAAGAGACACTCGGGAGAAGTGTATGGTGTTTCCTGAAACATCTAAAAAACAAAGCAACAGAGCCTAGGGCACTTCCACTTATGGTCCTATAGCTTAGGGAAATTAAAATCAAAAAGACACAGCCACCCCAAAGTTTGGGATGCCTCTGTTTACAAGAACCTCGTTTACCGTACAAGTTCAATATCACAGAAAGTGAAAAATGGATAAAGAACTTGTGGTACTTACGTACAATGCAGTATCACTCAGCAATGAAATCTATGTCATCAGGCCCGTAGCAGCATAATGAGTGGATTCAGGTACGATGATTCTAACTGAAATAAGTCACACAGAAAAAGAAACATCATAAGATATCACTAATACACGGAATGTAAACTTGGCTACACAGGAACTGAATTCCAAAACAGAACAGGGTCTCAAATTTAGAAAACCAACTTATGCTTGCTTAAGGGGAAAGGTGAGTTGGGGTGCTGCATAAAACCAGAGATTGAAATGAGCACAGATAAAGTTCCTTAAGCCAAATATGGAATAGACAAGAGCTACTCCTTGCTCAACGAAATGGACTCAACACCCCATATTAAACGCCTAAGAATGTATCTGACTAGTAAGTATCTTAAAACCTATGGATTGCTATGTCTCCAAAAGAGAATCAAGCGTGTGTACAGGGGCATAAAAGTAGCAGTGATAGGATTGGAGAAGTTCAGTGAGCAAATGAAGACCCTTTGAAGTCATATTGCATGGTACCCATTACACGGGTCTCAACTCTCCAGGTTTAAGGTATTCTTCCTTCAGCTAAAATATGCATGTGGAACCCAGAGTATGATCAACCGTGTGAACGGGAGACGTGTTCAAATATGTCTCAGTTTTCCTCCCCTGGTACTCGGGTGCAACATTCCAGACGCTTTACTAACACTCTCCCCAATTGGAGAGTCAGCGCCTTTAACCTCCTGTTTGGCCCAGTTTGCAATTTCTGCGGAAGATTAACAGGAATAGCGAGAACCAATGAGAGACTAGCTGGAGGTGTCTGGACGCACAAATTTAACTCTGATTTCCCACCAGAAAGAGGAAATAACCAAAGGCTCAGTGTGCCGTGCCGGAACCAGATTAGGGCCTGAAGCCATCCTGCGGTGTTGCGGCCAGGTCACAAGAAAGCGAGTTGAAGAAAGGAGCTCAGGGGCACTGTAATTCACAAACCTGCAGAGTTATAAATGACAGCTATCGTCCAAAAATATACTGAAGTAAGGCTGCCAAGAGGACTTGAAAGCGGGGCAGAATTGCAGGAAACCGATTTCAGGAGGTAGACTGGAATTGCATTGAAAGCATAGGAAAAGAGGCAGATCGTCCACAATGATGCACTTGGACAAAAAGTGTGTATGCGTTGTTTCCTGAATATATTCAGGAAACAACGCATACACCCTTTTTGGCCAACCAAGCAAATTTGCAAAGGAAATCTGCAATACAATGAAGTCTCACTTCCCCCAGGTCAAAAGGGCCATCTGAAAAAAGTGTAAAATCCAGAAAGGCAGGAGAGGCCATGGAGAACTGGGAGCCTTGTTATGCTGATGGGCGGGATGTAAATTACCAACAGACACTCCGGAGAAGTGTATGGTGTTTCCTGAAACATCTAAAAAACAAAGCAACAGAGCCTAGGGCACTTCCACTTATGGTCCTATAGATTAGGGAAATTAAAATCAAAAAGACACAGCCACCCCAAAGTTTCGGACGCCTCTGTTTACAAGAACGTCGTTTACCGTACAAGTTCAACATCGCAGAAAGTGAAAAATGGATAAAGAAGTTGTGGTATTTACTTACAAAGCAATATCACTCAGCAATGAAATCTATGTCATCAGGCCCTTAGCAGCACAATGAGTGGATTCAGGTACGATGATTCTAACTGAAATAAGTCACACAGAAAAACAAACATCATAAGATATCAGTAATACACGGAATGTAAACTTGGCTACACAGGAACTGATTTACAGAACAGAACAGGGTCTCAAATTTAGAAAACCAACTTATGCTTGCTTAAGGGGAAAGGTGAGTTGGGGTGCTGCATAAAACCAGAGATTGAAATGAACACAGATAAAGTTCCTTAAGCCAAATATGGAATAGACAAGAGCTACTCCTTGCTCAACGAAATGGACTCAACACCGCATATTAAACGCCTAAGAATGTACCTGACTAGTAAGTATCTTAAAACCTATGGATTGCTATGTCTCCAAAAGAGAATCAAGCATGTGTACAGGGGCATAAACGCAGCAGTGATAGGATTAGAGAGGTTCAGTGAGCAAATGAAAACCCATTGAAGGCATATTGCATGGTACCCATTCCACGGTTTTCAACTATCCAGGTTTAAGGTATTCTTCCTTCAGCTAAAACATGCATGTGGAACCCAGAGTATGATCAACCGTGTGAACGGGAGACATGTTCAAGTGTCTCAGTTTTCCTCCCCTGGTACTCGGGTGCAACATTCCAGACGCTTTACTAACACTCTCCCCACTTGGAGAGTCAGCGCCTTTAACTTCCTGTTTGGCCCAGTTTGCAATTTCTGCGGAAGATGAACAGGAATAGGGAGAACCAATGAGAGACTAGCTGGAGGTGTCTGGACGGGCAAATTTAACTCTCATTTCCCACCAGGAAGAGGAAATAACCAAATGCTCAGCGTGCCGTGCTGGAACCAGATTAGGGCCTGAAGCCATCCTGCGGTGCTGCGGCCAGCTCAAAAGAAAGCGAGTTGAAGAAAGGAGCTCAGGGGCACTGTAATTCACAAACCTGCAGAGTTATAAATGACAGCTATCGTCCAAAAATATACTGAAGTAAGGCTGCCAAGAGGACTTGAAAGTGGGGCAGAATTGCAGGAAACCGATTTCAGGAGGTAGACTGGAATTGCATTGAAAGCATAGGAAAAGAGGCAGAACGTCCACAATGATGCACTTGGCCAAAAAGGGCGTATGCGTTTTTTCCTGAATATATTCAGGAAAAAACGCATACGCCCTTTTTGGCCAACCAAGCAAGCTTGCAAAGGAAATCTGCACTACAATGAAGTGTCACTTCCCCCCGGTCAAAAGGGCCATATGAAAAAAGTGTAAAATCCAGAAAGGCAGGACAGGCCATGGAGAACTGGGAGCCTTGTTATGCTGATGGGTAGGATGTAAATTGCCAACAGCCACTTGGGAGAAGTGTGTGGTGTTTCCTGAAACATCTAAAAAACAAAGCAACAGAGCCTAGGGCACTTCCACTTATGGTCCTATAGCTTAGGGAAATTAAAATCAAAAAGACACAGCCACCCCAAAGTTTGGGACGCCTCTGTTTACAAGAACCTCGTTTACCGTACAAGTTCAATATTGCAGAAAGTGAAAAATGGATAAAGAAGTTGTGGTACTTACGTACAATGCAATATCACTCAGCAATGAAATCTATGTCATCAGGCCCATAGCAGCATAATGAGTGGATTCAGGTATGATGATTCTAACTGAAATAAGTCACACAGAAAATGAAACATCATGAGATATCACTAATACACGGAATGTAAACTTGGCTACACAGAAACTGAATTACATAATAGAACAGGGACTCAAATTTAGAAAACCATCTTATGCTTGCTTAAGGGGAAAGGTGAGTTGGGGTGCTGCATAAAAGCAGAGTTTGAAATTAGCACAGATACTGTTCCATAAGCCAAATATGGAATAGACAAGACCTATCCCTTGCTCAACGTAATGGATTCAGCAATGAGGTATCACCTCACACCTGGTAGAATAGGCATCATAGAAAATCTACAAACAAAAAATGCTGGAAAGGGTGTGGAGAAAAGGAACCCTCTTCCACTATTGTTGGGAATATAAATTGATACAGTCATTATGGAGAACAATATGGAATTTCTTAAGAAACTAACAATAGAATTACCATATGATACAGCAATCCCAGTACTGGACATATACCCAGACAAATCCATAAATCAAAAAGAGACATTCACCGCAATGTTCATTGCATCACTATTTACAATATCGAGGTAATGGAAGCAACCTAAATGCCCACAGACAGACGAATGCATAAAGCCGTGGTACATATATAAAATGGAATATTACTAAGCCATGAAAAGGAATGAAATTGGGTCATTTGTAGAGACGTCGATGGATCCAGAGACTGTCATACAGAGTGAAGTAAGTCAGAAAGAGAAAAACAAATCTTGTATATTCATGCATATATGTGGAACCTAGAAAAACTGTACAGATTAACCATTTTGCAAGGCATAAATAGAGCAACAGATGTAGACAACAAACGTATGGACAACAAGGGGGGAAAGCTGTTGGGGGGGTGGTGGTGGGAGGAGTTGAGAGACTGGGATTGGCATGTATACATTTATATGTATAAAATAGATAACCAATAAGAACCTGCTGTATAAAAATATAAAATAAAATTCAAAATTAAAAAGAAATAAAATTTAAAAAATAAAACAGAAAAAGCAATTATTCCCTGCACATACATGTATTTATATGAATAATTTATTTCCATGCTTATATCTGTAAATACAAAAAAGAGGAATAAAATCTACCTTGAACCAAAAACGAAAAAGAGAAAAAAAACACAGAACCCACCAGTTACACAGAAGAAAACCGTATCAGGGCACTTGCTCCAGTTGTAAACAATTCTGAAGTTGGTCAGTGGTGGGGAATCGTCTCCCATTCAGCCAGCAGCCCCCACGCAACAAGCGTCCTCATTGCAAAGCTGGGGCACCGTGCCAGGGCATCTGTGAGTAAACGTGAGCTGAGCCCCAGGCCAGTTGCTGCTGAACTATTCCCACCCGTCCCAGGTAAAACACCTGAATATATACAAGGACTTGAAAGCCTAGAGGAAGGGCCATGGAGCCACACGAGTGACAGCATGCCGGCCGACTTGGTGCCTGCAGGCCAGCCAGGATGGTCCTGGCCCTGGGTGCTCTTCTGGAAGATTTCCATTTCCCTGCCTGAGATACCCGTCCTGTCCCTGCCCCCACTGCTTTTTTCCTTCCTCACCTCTGCCCAGGGAGAAATTCCAGCAGCAGGTATGGGTGACACATCCTCTTCTTTAGCAGGTGGCAGCCTGGCAACTGCTGCAGAAAGTCCAGCAGAGCCCCACTCACACTGGGCCACCCACAAAGCCGTGGCCTCTCCCTCCCTCCCACCAGCCCAGCCCCGAGACTGCTGACAGGGCAGAGAAAATGGCGTCAGGCACGGCTGCAGGGGCTCTTGCTGCCTGGAGTGGTATTTATATTGATCTCAACCCAGGCACACCTGGGGAGGGCTGGCCGGCACGGTAAGTCTGCCCAGGTCAGCCAATCATCACCCCTCAGGGGCTCACAGTTGCAGAAAATGGAACTTGCTGAAGCGGCTAGGTCCAAGGAACAGGTGTGGGCTCCCGAGAGTCAGGATAGACAAGGGGCTGCAGCTTTGGCTTGTTTTCTAATCATTTTATCTGGCCCATGAGTGGGAGACAACTTCAAGAAAACCCTCTCCTAATGAGAGGAACCCAGGAGTCAGGGAGAGGAGGGGTGGGTGGTGGTTGGAGACAGAGGCCTGGTGCCCCGGGTGCAGTGGAAGTCTCTGGAAGACCAGGTGGAGGGAGGCCGCACGGAGTGATGCCCAGGGTCACAGACCTGTCACAGCTGCTGTTTGTTAGTTCAAGTCCTGCTCTGAGGTGCTCTGTGTCAGCTCTGAGCGACAGGTGAGCTGGGGGTGCTCTGCAATGAGGGCTATGTGCACGGTTCCTGTGTGCCCAGCCCTGCCACAGTATCTGCAAGGGTAGCTCTGTATCCTGGGAGGGGCCTGACCACGAGAGCCCCGTGGGCTGGGGTGGGGGTGGGGTACCTGCCCAGGTGAGCTCCATATTCTGGGATTGGTCTGACCACGAGAGTCCCATGGGCTGCTGGGGACCTGGTAAAGGATGTCAGGACAGTCAGTGAAGCCACCGAGGATATACCTCCAGTTGCTCCTAATTCCTACACCCTGCTGGTCATTCTACCAACCACCAGGACATGGTATTCTGTATTAGTCTTCAATGATGCCTTCTTTTGTATTCCATTAGTCCCAGAGTCACAAGAAATTTTGGCTTGTGAGTGGCAGGACTCAACATACAACTAAAACAATACTTCCGGGCCGTTCGGCCCCAAGGGTGCAAAAATTCCCACACCATCTTTGGGGAAAGCTTAGCTAAAGACCTAAAAGTTCTACCTCTGGAAAAGGAAACCCTCCTTCAATATGCAGGCGACATTCTGATCGCTAGCCCTACTAAGGAGGCCTCTGAACTACCAAGCCAATAAAGGATAGAAGTTGTCCAAGAAAAAGCTCAAATATCACAGACTGCAGTGACCTGCCTGGGCTTCATTCTCACAGAAGGTCGGAGAAGCCCATCCCAGGAAAGGGAAGAAACCATTTTCAGCCTTACCCCTTTCTAAAACTAGAAGACAGCTTAGGGGTTCCTGGGGAGGCCAGGGTTTGCTGCTTCTGGATCCCTAACTACAGTCTACTAGCTGGGCCTCTATATGAAACACTGAAAGGAAAAGATGATGATCCTTTTGAATAGAATCCAGAAGTGGCCTTTCAAGAATGGAAAGAGCAGTCAATTCAGACCCTTGCCCTGGAACTCCCTAATTTAGCTAAACCCTTTGACCTTTACATTCCCGGTGAAAGGTGAATCGCCATTGGAGAATTAGTGCAAAAACTGAGACCACTTGAAATGGAACAATGCAAGAATGCCATCCAGGTAGGATAAACTACGGTCACTAAGGGGCTTGGCCCACTGCCACATCTGGCCAAGATACTGACGGTATCTAAAAACCTGGAAATCAGCAGCCCAAAAGGCCACCTCCCTCCTAAGGGAAAAGGACCCCACGTGGTGATCCTAACCACCAACCATGCCCTGAAGTTGCAGGGTTCGCTCCGTGGGCACACCGACCTCGAGTGAGGAGGCCCTCCAACTCCAACATCCAGAGAGATAACCGGGGGCAACAGGGCACCATGACGACTCGTGTGAACATCACTTGACCTGGAGTTTCTCTCATAAAACAACAAGAGTGTGTCCCAAAAGAGTAGACTACTGCTTGCAGGACTTACTGCACCCAGAGGGGAGCTAATAATCTTGGCGGGGGAACAGTATACCACACTGTCACCATAGAAAAGCCTACAGACACCATGATGATGGTGGCCAATAAGACCGGCTGGACTCCTGTTTACTTCAAAAGGCTGTTGACTCAGTGGCCATCATGGTCCTTGATCACCACTGACCCTGGACTGTCTGGGAGTTGAGCGGGCAGGGCTCTGACACCTGGTGCTGTTTGTACGTTAATTCAGGGGCCTAATTGAAGAAAGCGCAGACTACTGGTCAGAACATCTAGGCTGGCAGAAACGGTCAGCCTAAGGTGGCCAAACAAATGTGGGGCGGGGTGAAACTGGCCCCCACAGCGTCTCTGCACATCTCTTTCCTGGACCCTTAAAGGTCATTAGAATCTATAACACTTCCAATGCTGGTGCTCAGGTGGACGAGCAGGGAGGCAGGGGTCCTGGGGACAATCAACGTCACCGGGAGGCTGCTGGGGAGAAGCTCTGACCCTCGCCCCAGGGTATGAGGGCTCCCAACTCAGCACTCAGCAGTTACAGAAGAAGGGTCTGCACCCTCAGCACTCCAAGAATGAGGAACGGGACAAAAAGCAGAGGAGGGGTTTGTCCCCAGCAAAGCCCATTAAAAATCCCTGGGAGATAAAAATAGAATCTGGGCAATAAAGTCAAGTCTAACCTTTTTTATCCTTTGTGCTTTGTCTAATTTCACGTGCTCCTAGGGTCCCGCATGCAGAGGTTCCACACCCGGCACTTCAGACCAGATTTCCTAGTGCAGAATGGCTGGGTCGACACCTCAGCTCCTGGGGCCCAGTGCAGACTCCACGATATAGAGCCTGAGCTACAGCCAACCCGGCCCTCGAGAGCTCCGCCCCCTCCTTCCCTCCCACTGACTCTGACAGGATCTCTACACAGCAGCCCAGCCCACAGCCCACGGGGTAGTGCATGCTCTCACCTCTCCATTCTCTGATCAAAATATAAAGTTTCCTTTGCTTGTGAACCAAACTCAGTCTCGATCTGTTGGCCCCAATGACACTGGGCAGGGGGACACTTGTTGGGGTCCACTCTGGAGGATCAGTAACAGAAATTGAGACTATTGTAACCTCAATGAACAGATGTGTGAGCCAAACTGTAGTTAACATAGAACAGTGTATAAGGCTCGGGTAAAATAAGATGTTTTTAACACTTCCATTTGATATTTCCATTACTTTTTATAAGCAAGTTCAGTGAAAAGGTTTGTCTTATTTGTCAGGTCAATATTAGAGAAACGAAGTGATTTCTTTCCAAGGATGTACATCTAATAATCTTGGTTAAACCTTCAATCTTGTTTTAAATGCTTTTCCATTGAAAATGATACCTCTCTTTCAGCTCCCCCATTTCTGAGAAGTATAAAATCTTATAATTTATTATTACCAAAGGGGAAAGGTGGGAGGAGGGATAAATTAACAGTTTGGAATTAACACATACACACTGCTATGTATAAAATAGATCATCAACAAGGAACTACTGTATAGCACAGGGAACTACACTCAACATTTTGCAATAACCTATAAGGGGAAATAATCTGAAAAAGAATAGATATTTTTATTGACATCATCTATCAATGACAGTTAAAGTGTAGCCTAAGGGAAGCTGGTGGTGAGTGCTTCTGACCCTGAAGACTTCAATTATCTAAAGTTTGGACTCTGCCTACTTCCCAAGGCCCTTAATGAACATATGTGTAGCCGTAGCTTAAAAACTTCCCCAGTTTGGGTTTCGGGGAGACACTGATTTTGAAAAAGCCCTGGTGTTCTCCTTACATGAATGGGACTCTTCCTACTGCTAAAACATGTCTGTCACACCCAGAGGATGGTATACCGTCTGATCGGGAAGAGTTTGGAAAAGGCATCTCATCTCCTCATCTCCTGGTGCTCGGGTTCACCCCTCCAGCGTCTTTACTAACAGTCTCCCCACTTGGAGATGTCAGCACTGTCAACATCCTGTTGCGTACAGTTTGGAATTTGTCCAGAGGATGAAGCGGAAGGATGAGGAACAATGAGAGACAAGTCCTAGGTGTTCAGACAGGCACATGTCACTCTAATTTCCAATCAGGAAGACGAATTGACCAAAGGCTAGGGTTGCCCATGGAAACAGTATAGGGCTTGAGGAAATCCCGCTGCTTTGTGGCCAGTTCCCATAAACACAAGTTGAACAATGGAACTCAGGGGCAGTAAAATTCACAAAACTGCAGAGTTGAAAATATCCATCACTGAAAAATGTCTTGAGGAAAGTCAAAGAAAAGGACTTGTAAGCAAGGGAGAATGGCAGGAAAGGGATTTGAGGAGGTAGAAAGGACTCACCATTAAGCACAAGAAAAGGAGCTGAACATTGCAGTTGGCCAAAAAGGGTGTATGCGTTTTTTTCTGTATATATTCAAGAAAAGGGCATACACTTTTTTAGCCAACCAAACAGGTGGGCACTGGAAGTCAATACTACAAAAGATATCACTTCATATCAGTCAGAAGAGCCATACTCATAAAGCGTAAACAACAGAAATGCAGGACAGGGCAACGAGAAGAGGGAGCCCTGTGAGACTTATAGTGGAAATGTATATTGCCAACGGCCATTCTGGAGAAGTGTATTGTGTTTACTAAAGCATCTAAAAAATGAGCTACAGAGCATAGGGCACTTGCACTCATGGGCGTATATCTTGGGAAAAACAAAAATCGAGAGGACACAGGCACCCCAATGTTTACCCCCTCTCTGTTTAAAAGATCCTCGACTAGGATATAACTTAAATGTCTCTGGAGGGAAAAAATGGATAGAGATGTGGTACTTAGGTAGAGTGGAATATTATTCAGCCTGGAAATCAATGAAATATGGCCAGTTGTAACAACTCCCGAGGAGTTACGTATGATCATTCTAAGTGACAGAATTCAAAAAGAAAAAGACACATATCATAAGCTATCACTTAAAGGTGGAATCCAAAATGGCTACACATGAAATAAATTACAAAACAAAAACATAGTCAAATATGTAGAAAACACGCATAAGGCTGCTAAACGGGAAAGGTGGGGAGGGGTGAGGCATCATCCAGGAGGTTGAAATTAGCAAAGATACCATTCCAAATACCAAACTGATAATCAATAAGGCCTACACGGTAGCTAAAAGAACTGCACTCAGCACACTCAAGTCACCGGAAAAGAATATATACGACTGGTAAGAATCTGAAAAAGAATTTATTGATGTCTCTCTGTATGTGAATCAAGTGGATGTACAGCAGCAAGAAACAGAGCTTTGAAAATCAGCTGTAACCAATATAGTAATAAATTGAAAAAAATAAACGACAGAGAGACAGAGAAAACCTCTTACAAGTTTTCCTCAGGGACGGTGATGCAACATGGATTGAACACATCTAGACCCACAGCAGGATGAGACATAAGGCTGGAAACTGTTTGCGCTAAGAGAAATGTGAGGTTGGGTGAGGAAATGCACACCCTTTAAAGTAATACTACCTGGTACCCATTCAATGGGTCCCAAATCTGCAGGTTCAAGGGATCTTCCTACAGCTAAAACATGCATGGAAAACCCAGAGGACTGTACACCATGTGATCGGGAGATGTGTCTAAAATGCACCTCATTTATCCTCTCCTGGTGCTCCTGTTCACCATTCCAGCCACGCTACTTAGAATCTCCCCACTTGGAGAATCAGCACATTTAAACTTCTGTTTCACACATTTTGCAAATTGTGAGGAGGATGAACGGGAAGAGGGGGAACCAATGAGAGAATAGTTGTAGGGGTTTGGACGGGCACATATCACTCTAATTTCCCATTAAGAATAAGAATTAAAGAAAGGCTCAGCCTGCCTCGCCGGAGCCAAAATAGGGCCTGAAGCAATCCTGCGGGTTTGAGGCCAGCTCACAAAAGAGCAACTTAAAAAATGGAGCTCAGGGTCACTGCAATTCACAAACCTGCAGAGTTATAAATGAAAACTAACGTCCAAAAATATGTTGAGGTAAGGCAAAGAAGAGGATCTGAATGCAAGACAGAATTGCAAGAAACAGATTTCAAGAGATAGATTGGACTCGTCTTTAACGCACATGAAAAGCGGCAGAATTTCGACAATGATGCAGTTGGCCCAAAAGGGCGTATGCGTTTTTTCCTGATTATATCCAGGAAAAAAACGCATACGCACTTTATGGGCAACGAAGCAAGCAAGCAATGCAAATGTGCACAACAAAGAAGTCTCATTTCCCACCAGTCAAAAGGGCCATCCTAAAAAATTGTAAAAACCAGAAATGCAGGACAGGCCATGGAGAACAGGGAGCCTTTATACGCTGATGGGCAGTGTGTGAACTGCCGAGAGCCACTCTGGAGAAGTGTATGGTGGTTCCTAAATCATCTAAAAAACAGAGCTACAGAGCATAGGACACTTCCAATCATGGGAGTATATCTAGGGAAGTCTAAAATCAACAAGACACAAGCACACCACAGTTTAGGGCTACTCTGTTTACAAGAACCTCAACTTCAGTACACCTTAAATATCCCAGGAAAGAGAACAATGGATAAAGAAGATGTGGTACTTATGTACAATGGAATATCTCTTCACCATGAAATCAATGTAATAAGGCTAGTAGAAGGATAAAGAGTGGATTTAGGTCCGATAATACTACTTGAAATAAGTCAAACAGAAAAAGAAACATATCATAAGATATCACTTATAGAGGGAGGGTAAATATGGCTGCACAAGAAATGAATTACAGAACAGAACAGTGTCTCACATTTAGAAAACACACTTATGTCAGCTTAAGGGGAAAGGAGAGGTGGGGTGATGCATAAAACCAGAGTTTGAAATTAGCACAGATACCGTTCAATAAACCAAATAGGTATTAGACAAGATCTACACCTTGTTCAATGAACTGGCCTCAACACACCCTATACACTGCAGAGAAATATATCTGAGTAATAAGAATCTTAAAACCCATGTATTGATATATCTCCATAAGGGAATCAAGTGTGTGCAGAGCGGCACAAACACAGCAGTGAAAATGAGCTAAACCCCATTATAGAAATAAATTTTAAAAACAAAACGCTGAAACAATGAAAGAGAGAAAAATTCTTACAAAATTCGCTCAGGGGCTGTGATGCAACCTGGATTGACCACATATAAACCCACAGCTGGATAAGACATAAGGCTGGACACTTGGGGCTGAGAGGATTGGTGAGCTTTGGTGAGCAACTGCCGAAAGTTTAATGCAATACTTCATGCTACTCATTCCAAGGGTCCCAACACTCCAGGTTGAAGGGAATCTTCCTACAGCTAAACCATGCTTGGGAAACCCAGCGACTGGTATACCATATGATCGGGAAAGGTTTCTAAAACGCACCTCATTTTTCCTCTCCTGGGGCTCCGGATCGACATTCCAGCCACTTTACTAACAACATCCCCACATGGAGAGTCAATGCCTTTAAGTTCTGGTATTGCACAGTCTGCAGTTAGTGCGGAGGATGAATGGGAATAGGGGGAACCAGTGAGAAACTAGCTGTAGCGGTTTCAATGGGCACATGTCACTCTAATGTCACATCAGTAAGAAGAATTAACCAAAGGCACAGCAAGGTGCCCCAGAAGAAAAATAGGGCTTCAAGGAATCCTGTGGTTATGGGGCAAGACCACAAAAATAAGAGCTGAAAAATGGAGCTAAGGGCCACTGCAATTCAAAAACCTGCAGAGTTATAAAGGCCAACTATTTTCAAAAAATATATTGAGGTAAGGCTATGAAGAGGCATTGAAAGCAAGGCAGAATTGCAGGAAACCGATTTCAGTAGGCAGACTGGAATTGCATTGAAAACATATGAAGAGAGTCAGAACCTCGACAATGATGCACTTGGCCAAAAAGGGCGTATGCGTTTTTTCCTGAATATATTCAGGAAAAAACGCATACGCCCTTTTTGGCCAACCAAGTAAGCTTGCAAAGGAAATCTGCACTACAATGAACTCTCACTTCCACCGGGTCAAAAGGGCCATCTGAAAAAAGTGTAAAATCCATAAAGGCACCACAGGCCATGGAGAACTGGGAGCCTTCTTATGCTGATGGGCGGGATGTAAATTGCCAACAGCCACTCGGGAGAAGTGTATGGTGTTTCCTGAAACATCTAAAATACAAAGCAACAGAGCATAGGGCACTTCCACTTATGGTCCTATAGCTTAGGGAAATTAAAATCAAAAAGACACAGCCACCCCAAAGTTTGGGATGCCTCTGTTTACAAGAACCTCGTTTACCGTACAAGTTCAATAGCGCAGAAAGTGAAAAATGGATAAAGAAGTTGTGGTACTTACGTACAATGCAATAACACTCAGCAATGAAATCTATGTCATCAGGCCCGTAGCACCATAATGAGTAGATTCAGGTATGATGATTCGAACTGAAATAAGTCACACAGAAAAGAAACATCATAAGGTATCACTAATACACAGAATGTGAACTTGGCTACACATGAACTGAATTACAAAACAGAACAGGGTCTCAAGTTTAGAAAACCAACTTATGCTTGCTTAAGGGGGAAGGTGAGTTGGGGTGCTGCATAAAACTAGAGTTTGAAATGAGCACAGATAAATTTCCTTAAGCCAAATATGGAATAGACAAGAGCTACTCCTTGCTCAACGAAATGGACTCAACACCCCATATTAAACGCCTAAGAATATACCTGACTAGTAAGAATCTTAAAACGTATGGATGGCTATGTCTGAAAGAGAATCAAGCGTGTGTACAGGGGCATAAACACAGCTGTGACAGGATTGGAGAGGTTCAGTGAGCAAATGAAGACTCTTTGAAGTCATATTGCATGGTACCCATTCCACGGGTCTCAACTCTCCAGGTTTAAGGTATTCTTCCTTCAGCTAAAATATGCATGTGGAACCCAGAGAATGACCAACCGTGTGATCGGGAGACGTGTTCAAATATGTCTCAGTTTTCGTCCCCTGGTACTCGGGTGCAACATTCCAGATGCTTTACTAACACTCTCCCGACTTGGAGAGTCAGTGCCTTTAAACTCCTGTTTGGCCCAGTTTGCAATTTCTGCGGAAGATGAATAGGAATAGGGAGAACCAATGACAGACTAGCTGGAGGTGTCTGGACGGGCAAATTTAACTGTCATTTCCCACCAGGAAGAGGAATTAACCAAAGGCTCAGCGTGCCATGCCGGAAACAGATTAGGGCCTGAAGCAATCCTGCGGTGTTGCGGCCAGCTCACAAGAAAGCGAGTTGAAGAAAGAAGCTCAGGGGCACTGTAATTCACAAACCTGCAGAGTTATAAATGACAGCTATCGTCCAAAAATATACTGAAGTAAGGCTGCCAAGAGGACTTGAAAGCGGGGCAGAATTGCAGGAAACCGATTTCAGGAGGTATACTGGAATTGCATTGAAAGCATAGGAAAAGAGGCAGAACGTCCTCAATGATGCACTTGGCCAAAAAGGGCGTATGCGTTTTTTCCTGAATATATTCAGGAAAAAACGCATACGCCCTTTTTGGCCAACCAAGCAAACTTGCAAAGGAAATCTGCACTACAATGAAGTCTCACTTCCCCCCGGTCAAAAGGGCCATCTGAAAAAAGTGTAAAATCCAGAAAGGCAGGACAGGCCATGGAGAACTGGGAGCCTTGTTACGCTGATGGGCGGGATGTAAATTGCCAACAGACACTGGGGAGAAGTGTATGGTGTTTCCTGAAACATCTAAAAAACAAAGCAACAGAGCCTAGGGCACTTCCACTTATGGTCCTATAGCTTAGGGAAATTAAAATCAAAAAGACACAGCCACCCCAAAGTTTGGGACGCCTCTGTTTACAAGAACCTCATTTACCGTACAAGTTCAGTATCACAGAAAGTGAAAAATGGATAAAGAACATGTGGTACTTACGTACAATGCAGTATCACTCAGCAATGAAATCTATGTCATCAGGCCCGTAGAAGCATAATGAGTGGATTCAGGTACGATGATTCTAACTGAAATAAGTCACACAGAAAAAGAAACATCATAAGATATCACTAATACACGGAATTTAAACTTGGCTACACAGGAACTGAATTCCAAAACAGAACAGGGCCTCAAATTTAGAAAACCAACTTATGTTTGCTTAAGAGAAAAGGTGAGTTGGGGTGCTGCATAAAACCAGAGATTGAAATGAGCACAGATAAAGTTCCTTAAGCCAAATATGGAATAGACAAGAGCTACTCCTTGCTCAACGAAATGGACTCAACACCCCATATTAAACGCCTAAGAATGTACCTGACTAGTAAGTATCTTAAAACCTATGGATTGCTATGTCTCCGAAAGAGAATCAAGCGTGTGTACAGGGGCATAAACGCAGCAGTGATAGGATTGGAGAGGTTCGGTGAGCAAATGAAGACCCTTTGAAGTCATATTGCATGGTACCCATTCCACGGGTTTCAACTACCCAGGTTTAAGGTATTCTTCCTTCAGCTAAAACATGCATGTGGAACCTAGAGTATGATCAACCATGTGATCGGGAGACGTGTTCAAATATGTCTCAGTTTTCGTACCCTGGTACTCGGGTGCAACATTCCAGACGCTTTACTAACACTCTCCCGACTTGGAGAGTCAGTCCCTTTAACCTCCTGTTTGGCCCAGTTTGTAATTTCTGCGGAAGATGAACAAGAATAGCGAGAACCAATGAGAGACTAGCTGGAGGTGTCTGGACGGGCAAATTTAACTCTCATTTCCCACCAGGAAGAGGAATTAACCAAAGGCTCAGCGTGCCGTGCCGGAACCAGATTAGGGCCTGAAGCCATCCTGCGGTGTTGCAGCCAGCTCACAAGAAAGCGAGTTGAAGAAAGGAGCTCAGGGGCACTGTAATTCACAAACCTGCAGAGTTATAAATGACAGCTATCGTCCAAAAATATACCGAAGTAAGGCTGCCAAGAGGACTTGAAAGCGGGGCAGAATTGCAGGAAACCGATTTCAGGAGGTAGACTGGAATTGCATTGAAAGCATAGGAAAAGAGGCAGAACGTCCTCAATGATGCACTTGGCCAAAAAGGGCGTATGCGTTTTTTCCTGAATATATTCAGGAAAAAACGCATACGCCCTTTTTGGCCAACCAAGCAAGCTTGCAAAGGAAATCTGCACTACAATGAAGTCTCACTTCCCCCCGGTCAAAAGGGCCATCTGAAAAAAGTGTAAAATCCAGAAAGGCAGGACAGGCCATGGAGAACTGGGAGCCTTGTTATGCTGATGGGCGGGATGTAAATTGCCAACAGACACTCGGGAGAAGTGTATGGTGTTTCCTGAAGCATCTAAAAAACAAAGCAACAGAGCCTAGGGCACTTCCACTTATGGTCCTATAGATTAGGGAAATTAAAATCAAAAAGACACAGCCACCCCAAAGTTTGGGACGCCTCTGTTTACAAGAACCTCGTTTACAGTACAAGTTCAATATCACAGAAAGTGAAAAATAGATAAAGAACTTGTGGTACTTACGTACAATGCAGTATCACTCAGCAATGAAATCTATGTCATCAGGCCCGTAGCAGCATAATGAGTGGATTCAGGTACGATGATTCTAACTGAAATAAGTCACATAGAAAAAGAAACATCATAAGATGTCACTAATACACGGAATGTAAACTTGGCTACGCAGGAACTGAATTACAGAACAGAACAGGGTCTCAAATTTAGAAAACCAACTTATGCTTGCTTAAGGGTAAAAGTGAGTTGGGGTGCTGCATAAAACCAGAGATTGAAATGAGCACAGATAAAGTAACTTAAGCCAAATATGGAATAGACAAGAGCTACTCCTTGCTCAACGAAATGGACTCAACACAGCATATAAAACGCCTAAGAATGTACCTGACTAGTAAGTATCTTAAAACCTATGGATTGCTATGTCTCCGAAAGAGAATCAAGCATGTGTACAGGGGCATAAACGCAGCAGTGATAGGATTGGAGAGGTTCGGTGAGCAAATGAAGACCCTTTGAAGTCATATTGCATGGAACCCATTCCACGGGTCTCAACTCTCCAGGTTTAAGGTATTCTTCCTTCAGCTAAAACATGCATGTGGAACCCAGAGTATGATCAACAATGTGAACGGGAGACGTGTTCAAATATGTCTCAGTTTTAGTACCCTGGTACTCGGGTGCAACATTACAGATGCTTTACTAACACTCTCCCGACTTGGAGAGTCAGTCCCTTTAACCTCCTGTTTGGCCCAGTTTGCAATTTCTGCGGAAGATGAACAGGAATAGCGAGAACCAATGAGAGACTAGCTGGAGGTGTCTGGATGGGCAAATTTAACTCTCATTTCCCACCAGGAAGAGGAATTAACCAAAGGCTCAGCGTGCCGTGCCGGAACCAGATTAGGGCCTGAAGCCATCCTGCGGTGTTGCGGCCAGGTCACAAGAAAGCGAGTTGAAGAAAGGAACTCAGGGGCACTGTAATTCACAAACTTGCACAGTTATAAATGACAGCTATCGTCCAAAAATATACTGAAGTAAGGCTGCCAAGAGGACTTGAAAGCGGGGCAGAATTGCAGGAAACCGATTTCAGGAGGTAGACTGGAATTGCATTGAAAGCATAGGAAAAGAGGCAGAGCGTCCACAATGATGCACCTGGCCAAAAAGGGCGTATGCGTTTTTTGCTGAATATATTCAGGAAAAAACGCATATGCCCTTTTTGGCCAATCAAGCAAGATTGCAAAGGAAATCTGCACTACAATGAAGTCTCACTTCCCCCCGGTCAAAAGGGCCATCTGAAAAAAGTGTAAAATCCAGAAACGCAGGACAAGCCATGGAGAACTGGGAGCCTTGTTATGCTGATGGGAGGGATGTAAATTGCCAACAGCCACTTGGGAGGAGTGTATGGTGTTTCCTGAAACATCTAAAAAACAAAGCAACAGAGCCTAGGGCACTTCCACTTATGGTCCTATAGCTTAGGGAAATTAAAATCAAAAAGACACAGCCACCCCAAAGTTTGGGACTCCTCTGTTTACAAGAACCTCATTTACTGTACAAGTTCAGTATCACAGAAAGTGAAAAATGGATAAAGAACTTGTGGTACTTACGTACAATGCAGTATCACTCAGCAATGAAATCTATGTCATCAGGCCCGTAGAAGCATAATGAGTGGATTCAGGTACGATGATTCTAACTGAAATAAGTCACACAGAAAAAGAAACATCATAAGATATCACTAATACACGGAATGTAAACTTGGCTACACAGGAACTGAATTACAGAACAGAACAGGGTCTCTAATTTAGAAAACCAACTTATGCTTGCTTAAGGGGAAAGGTGAGTTGGGGTGCTGCATAAAACCAGAGAGTGAAATGAGCACAGATAAAGTTCCTTAAGCCAAATATGGAATAGACAAGAGCTACTCCTTGCTCAACGAAATGGACTCAACACCGCATATTAAACACCTAAGAATGTAACTGACTAGTAAGTATCTTAAAACCTATGGATTGCTATGTCTCCAAAAGAGAATCAAGCATGTGTACAGGGGCATAAACGCAGCAGTGATAGGATTGGAGAGGTTCGTTGAGCAAATGAAGCCCCTTTGAAGTCATATTGCATGGTACCCATTCCACGGGTCTCAACTCTCCAGGTTTAAGGTATTCTTCCTTCAGCTAAAACATGCATGTGTAACCTAGAGTATGATCAACCATGTGATCGGGAGACGTTTTCAAATATGTCTCAGTTTTCGTACCCTGGTACTCGGGTGCAACATTCCAGACGCTTTACTAACACTCTCCCGACTTGGAGAGTCAGTCCCTTTAACCTCCTGTTTGGCCCAGTTTGCAATTTCTGCGGAAGATGAACAGGAATAGCGAGAACCAATGAGAGACTAGCTGGAGGTGTCTGGACGGGCAAATTTAACTCTCATTTCCCACCAGGAAGAGGAATTAACCAAAGGCTCAGCGTGCCGTGCCGGAACCACATTAGGGCCTGAAGCCATCCTGCGGTGTTGCGGCCAGGTCACAAGAAAGCGAGTTGAAGAAAGGAGCTCAGGGGCACTGTAATGCACAAACATGCAGAGTTATAAATGACAGCTATCGTCCAAAAATATACTGAAGTAAGGCTGCCAAGAGGACTTGAAAGCGGGGCAGAATTGCAGGAAACTGATTTCAGGAGGTAGACTGGAATTGCATTGAAAGCATAGGAAAAGAGGCAGAGCATCCACAATGATGCATTTGGCCAAAAAGTGCGTATGCATTTTTTCCTGAATATATTCAGGAAAAAATGCATACGCCCTTTTTGGCCAACCAAGCAAGCTTGCAAAGGAAATCTGCACTACAATGAAGTCTCACTTCCCCCCGGTAAAAGGGCCATCTGAAAAAAGTGTAAAATCCAGAAAGGCAGGACAGGCCATGGAGAACTGGGAGCCTTGTTATGCTGATGGGCGGGATGTAAATTGCCAACAGACACTCAGGAGAAGTGTATGGTGTTTCCTGAAACATCTAAAAAACAAAGCAACAGAGCCTAGGGCACTTCCACTTATGGTCCTATAGCTTAGGGAAATTAAAATCAAAAAGACACAGCCACCCCAAAGTTTGGGACGCCTCTGTTTACAAGAACCTCGTTTACCGTACATGTTCAACATCACAGAAAGTGAAAAATGGATAAAGAACTTGTGGTACTTACGTACAATGCAGTATCACTCAGCAATGAAATCTATGTCATCAGGCCCGTAGCAGCATAATGAGTGGATTCAGGTACGATGATTCTAACTGAAATAAGTCACACAGAAAAAGAAACATCATAAGTTATCAGTAATACACGGAATGTAAACTTGGCTACACAGGAACTGAATTCCAAAACAGAAGAGGGTCTCAAATTTAGAAAACCAACTTATGCTTGCTTAAGGGGAAAGGTGAGTTGGGGTGCTGCATAAAACCAGAGATTGAAATGAACACAGGTAAAGTTCCTTAAGCCAAATATGGAATAGACAAGAGCTACTCCTTGCTCAACGAAATGGACTCAACACCCCATATTAAACGCCTAAGAATGTACCTGACTAGTAAGTATCTTAAAACCTATGGATTGCCTAATCTCCGAAAGAGAATCAAGCGTGTGTACAGGGACATAAACGCAGCAGTGATAGGATTGGAGAGGTTCAGTGAGCAAATGAATACCCTTTGAAGTCATATTGCATGGTACCCATTCCAAGGGTCTCAACTCTCCAGGTTTAAGGTATTCTTCCTTCAGCTAAAACATGCATGTGTAACCTAGAGCATGATCAACCATGTGATCGGGATACGTGTTCAAATATGTCTCAGTTTTCGTACCCTGGTACTCGGGTGCAACATTCCAGACGCTTTACTAACACTCTCCCCATTTGGACAGTCAGCACCTTTAACCTCCTGTTTGGCCCAGTTTGCATTTTCTGCGGAAGATGAACAGGAATAGGGAGAACCAATGAGAGACTAGCTGGAGTTGTCTGGACGAGCAAATTTAACTCTCATTTCCCACCAGGAAGAGGAAATAACCAAAGGCTCAGCGTGCCGTGCCGGAACCAGATTAGGGCCTGAAGCCATGCTGCGGTGTTGCGGCCAGCTCACAAGAAAGCGAGTTGAAGAAAGGAGCTCAGGGGCACTGTAATTCACAAACCTGCAGAGTTATAAATGACAGCTATCATCCAAAAATATACCGAAGTAAGGCTGCCAAGAGGACTTGAAAGCGGGGCAGAATTGCAGGAAACCGATTTCAGGAGGTAGACTGGAATTGCATTGAAAGCATAGGAAAAGAGGCAGAACGTCCACAATGATGCACTTGGCCAAAAAGGGCGTATGTGTTTTTTCCTGAATATATTCAGGAAAAAACGCATACGCCCTTTTTGGACAACCAAGCAAGCTTGCAAAGGAAATCTGCACTACAATGAAGTCTCACTTCCTCCTGGTCAAAAGGGCCATCTGAAAAAAGTGTAAAATCCAGAAAGGCAGGACAGGCCATGGAGAACTGGGAGCCTTGTTATGCTGATGGGCGGGATGTAAATTGCCAACAGACACTCGGGAGAAGTGTATGGTGTTTCCTGAAACATCAAAAAAAACAAAGCAACAGAGCCTAGGGCACTTCCACTTATGGTCCTATAGCTTAGGGAAATTAAAATCAAAAAGACACAGTCACCTCAAAGGTTAGGACGGCTCTGTTTACATGAACCTCATTTACGGTACAAGTTCAATATCGCAGAAAGTGAAAAATGGATAAGGAAGTTGTGGTACTTATGTTTAATGCAATATCACTCAGCAATGAAATCTATGTCATCAGGCCCGTACGAGCATAATGAGTGGATTCAGGTATGATGATTCTAACTGAAATAAGTCACACAGAAAAAGAAACATCATAAGATATCACTAATACACGGAATGTAAACTTGGCTACACAGGAACTGAATTCCAAAACAGAAGAGGGTCTCAAATTTAGAAAACCAACTTATGCTTGCTTAAGGGGAAAGGTGAGTTGGGGTGCTGCATAAAACCAGAGATTGAAATTAGCACAGATAAAGTTCCTTAAGCCAAATATGGAATAGAAAAGAGCTACTCCTTGCTCAATGAAATGGACTCAACACCCCATATTAAACGCCTAAGAATGTACCTGACTAGTAAGTATCTTAACACATATGATTTCCTATCTCTCTGAAAGAGAATCAAGCGTGTGTACAGGGATATAATCGCAGCAGTGATAACATTGGAGAGGTTCGCTGAGCAAATGAAGACGCTTTGAAGTCGTATTGCAGGGTACCCATTCCACGGGTCTCAACTCACCAGGTTTAAGGTATTCTTCCTACAGCTAAAACATGCATGTGGAACTCACAGTATGATCAACCATGTGATCGGGAGACGTGTTCAAATATGTCTCAGTTTTCTTCCCCTGGTACTCGGGTGCAACATTCCAGACGCTTTACTAACACTCTCCCGACTTGGAGAGTCAGTGCCTTTAACCTCCTGTTTGGCCCAGTTTGCCATTTCTGCGGAAGATGAACAGGAATTGGGAGAACCAATTAGAGACTAGCTGGAGGTGTCTGGACGGGCAAATTTAACTCTCATTTCCCACCAGGAAGAGGAATTAACCAAAGGCTCAGCGTGCCGTGCCGGAACCAGATTAGGGCCTGAAGCCATCCTGCGGTGTTTTGGCCAGCTCACAAGAAAGCGAGTTGAAGAAAGGAGCTCAGGGGCACTGTAATTCACAAACCTGCAGAGTTATAAATGACAGCTATTGTCCAAAAATATACTGAAGTAAGGCTGCCAAGAGGACTTGAAAGCGGGGCAGAATTGCAGGAAACCGATTTCAGGAGGTAGACTGGAATTGCATTGAAAGCATAGGAAAAGAGGCAGAACGTAGACAATGATGCACTTGGCCAAAACGGGCGTATGCATTTTTTCCTGAATATATTCAGGAAAAAACGCATACGCCCTTTTTGGACAACTAAGCAAGCTTGCAAAGGAAATCTGCACTACAATGAAGTCTCACTTCCCCCCGCTCAAAAGGGCCGTCTGAAAAAAGTGTAAAATCCAGAAAGGCAGGACAGGCCATGGAGAACTGGGTGCCTTGTTATGCTGATGGGTAGGATGAAAATTGCCAACAGCCACTTGGGAGAAGTGTATGGTGTTTCCTGAAACATCTAAAAAACAAAGCAACAGAGCCTAGGGCACTTCCACTTATGGTCCTATAGCTTAGGGAAATTAAAATAAAAAAGACACAGCCACCCCAAAATTTGGGACAGCTCTGTTTACAAGAATCTCGTTTACGGTACAAGTTCAATATCGCAGAAAGTGAAAAATGGATAAAGAAGTTGTGGTACTTACGTACAATGCAATATCACTCAGCAATGAAATCTATGTCATCAGGCCCGTAGCAGCATAATGAGTGGATTCAGGTATGATGATTCTAACTGAAATAAGTCACACAGAAAAAGAAACATCATAAGATATCACTAATACACGGAATGTAAACTCGGTTACACAGGAACTGAATTACAAAACAGAACAGGGTCTCAAATTTAGAAAACCAACTTATGCTTGCTTAAGGGGAAAGGTGAGTTGGGGTGCTACATAAATCCAGAGATTGAAATGAGCACAGATAAAGTTCCTTAAGCCAAATATGGAATAGACAAGAGCTACTCCTTGCTCAACGTAATGGACTCAACACCCCATATTAAACGCCTAAGAATGTACCTGACTAGTAAGTATCTTAAAACCTATGGATGGCTATCTCTCTGAAAGAGAATCAGGCATGTGTACCGGGGCATAAACGCAGCAGTGGTAACATTGGAGAGGTTCGGTGAGCAAATGAAGACCCTTTGAAGTCATATTGCATGGTACCCATTCCACGGGTCTCAACTCTCCAGGTTTAAGGTATTCTTCCTTCAGCTAAAACATGCATGTGGAACCTAGAGTATGATGAACCGTGTGATTGGGAGACGTGTTCAAATATGTCTCAGTTTTCGTCCCCTGGTACTCGGGAGCAACATTCCAGACGCTTTACTAACACTCTCCCGACTTGGAGAGTCAGTGCCTTTAACCTACTGTTTGGCCCAGTTTGCAATTTCTGTGGAAGATGAACAGGAATAGGGAGAACAAATGAGGGACTATCTGGAGGTGTCTGGATGGGCAATTTAACTCTCATTTCCCACCAGGAACAGGAATTAACCAAAGGCTCAGCATGCCGTGATGGAACCAGATTAGAGCCTGAAGCAATCCTGCGGTGTTGCGGCCAGCTCACAAGAAAGCGAGTTGAAGAAAGGAGCTCAGGGGATCTGTAATTCACAAACCTGCAGAGTTATAAATGACAGCTATCGTCCAAAAATATACTGAAGTAAGGCTGCCAAGAGGACTTGAAAGCGGGGCAGAATTGCAGGAAACCGATTTCAGGAGGTAGACTGGAATTGCATTTAAAGTTAGGAAAATAGGCAGAACGTCCACAATGATGCACTTGGCCAAAAAGTGCGTATGTGTTTTTTCCTGAATATATTCAGGAAAAAACGAATACGCCCTTTTTGTCCAACCAAGCAAGCTTGCAAAGGAAACCTGCACAACAATGAAGTCTCACTTCCCCCCGGTCAAAAGGGCCATCTGAAAAAAGTGTAAAATCCAGAAAGGCAGGACAGGCCATGGAGAACTGGGAGCCTTGTTATGCTGATGGGTGGATGTAAATTGCCAACAGCCACTTGGGAGAAGTGTATGGTGTTTCCTGAAACATCTAAAAAACAAAGCAACAGAGCCTAGGGCACTTCCACTTATGGTCCTATAGCTTAGGGAAATTAAAATCAAAAAGACACAGCCACCCCAAAGTTTGGGACGGCTCTGTTTACAAGAACCTCGTTTACGGTACAAGTTCAATATTGCAGAAAGTGAAAAATGGATAAAGAAGTTGTGGTACTTACGTACAATGCAATATCACTCAGCAATGAAATCTATGTCATCAGGCCCATAGCAGCATAATGAGTGGATTCAGGTATGATGATTCTAACTGAAATAAGTCACACAGAAAATGAAACAGCATGAGATATCACTAATACACGGAATGTAAACTTGGCTACACAGAAACTGAATTACAAAATAGAACAGGGACTCAAATTTAGAAAACCATCTTATGCTTGCTTAAGGGGAAAGGTGAGTTGGGGTGCTGCATAAAAGCAGAGTTTGAAATTAGCACAGATACTGTTCCATAAGCCAAATATGGAATAGACAAGACCTACCCCTTGCTCAACGTAATGGATTCAGCAATGAGGTATCACCTCACACCTGGTAGAATAGGCATCATAGAAAATCTACAAACAAAAAATGCTGGAAAGGGTGTGGAGAAAAGGAACCCTCTTCCACTATTGTTGGGAATATAAATTGATACAGTCATTATGGAGAACAATATGGAATTTCTTAAGAAACTAACAATAGAATTACCATATGATACAGCAATCCCAGTACTGGACATATACCCAGACAAATCCATAAATCAAAAAGAGACATTCACCGCAATGTTCATTGCATCACTATTTACAATATCGAGGTAATGGAAGCAACCTAAATGCCCACAGACAGACGAATGCATAAAGCCGTGGTACATATATAAAATGGAATATTACTAAGCCATGAAAAGGAATGAAATTGGGTCATTTGTAGAGACGTCGATGGATCCAGAGACTGTCATACAGAGTGAAGTAAGTCAGAAAGAGAAAAACAAATCTTGTATATTCATGCATATATGTGGAACCTAGAAAAACTGTACAGATTAACCATTTTGCAAGGCATAAATAGAGCAACAGATGTAGACAACAAACGTATGGACAACAAGGGGGGAAAGCTGTTGGGGGGGTGGTGGTGGGAGGAGTTGAGAGACTGGGATTGGCATGTATACATTTATATGTATAAAATAGATAACCAATAAGAACCTGCTGTATAAAAATATAAAATAAAATTCAAAATTAAAAAGAAATAAAATTTAAAAAATAAAACAGAAAAAACAATTATTCCCTGCACATACATGTATTTATATGAATAATTTATTTCCATGCTTATATCTGTAAATACAAAAAAGAGGAATAAAATCTACCTTGAACCAAAAACGAAAAAGAGAAAAAAAACACAGAACCCACCAGTTACACAGAGGAAAACCGTATCAGGGCACTTGCTCCAGTTGTAAACAATTCTGAAGTTGGTCAGTGGTGGGGAATCGTCTCCCATTCAGCCAGCAGCCCCCACGCAACAAGCGTCCTCATTGCAAAGCTGGGGCACCGTGCCAGGGCATCTGTGAGTAAACGTGAGCTGAGCCCCAGGCCAGTTGCTGCTGAACTATTCCCACCTGTCCCAGGTAAAACACCTGAATATATACAAGGACTTGAAAGCCTAGAGGAAGGGCCATGGAGCCACACGAGTGACAGCATGCCGGCCGACTTGGTGCCTGCAGGCCAGCCAGGATGGTCCTGGCCCTGGGTGCTCTTCTGGAAGATTTCCATTTCCCTGCCTGAGATACCCGTCCTGTCCCTGCCCCCACTGCTTTTTTCCTTCCTCACCTCTGCCCAGGGAGAAATTCCAGCAGCAGGTATGGGTGACACATCCTCTTCTTTAGCAGGTGGCAGCCTGGCAACTGCTGCAGAAAGTCCAGCAGAGCCCCACTCACACTGGGCCACCCACAAAGCCGTGGCCTCTCCCTCCCTCCCACCAGCCCAGCCCCGAGACTGCTGACAGGGCAGAGAAAATGGCGTCAGGCACGGCTGCAGGGGCTCTTGCTGCCTGGAGTGGTATTTATATTGATCTCAACCCAGGCACACCTGGGGAGGGCTGGCCGGCACGGTAAGTCTGCCCAGGTCAGCCAATCATCACCCCTCAGGGGCTCACAGTTGCAGAAAATGGAACTTGCTGAAGCGGCTAGGTCCAAGGAACAGGTGTGGGCTCCCGAGAGTCAGGATAGACAAGGGGCTGCAGCTTTGGCTTGTTTTCTAATCATTTTATCTGGCCCATGAGTGGGAGACAACTTCAAGAGAACCCTCTCCTAATGAGAGGAACCCAGGAGTCAGGGAGAGGAGGGGTGGGTGGTGGTTGGAGACAGAGGCCTGGTGCCCCGGGTGCAGTGGAAGTCTCTGGAAGACCAGGTGGAGGGAGGCCGCACGGAGTGATGCCCAGGGTCACAGACCTGTCACAGCTGCTGTTTGTTAGTTCAAGTCCTGCTCTGAGGTGCTCTGTGTCAGCTCTGAGCGACAGGTGAGCTGGGGGTGCTCTGCAATGAGGGCTATGTGCACGGTTCCTGTGTGCCCAGCCCTGCCACAGTATCTGCAAGGGTAGCTCTGTATCCTGGGAGGGGCCTGACCACGAGAGCCCCGTGGGCTGGGGTGGGGGTGGGGTACCTGCCCAGGTGAGCTCCATATTCTGGGATTGGTCTGACCACGAGAGTCCCATGGGCTGCTGGGGACCTGGTAAAGGATGTCAGGACAGTCAGTGAAGCCACCGAGGATATACCTCCAGTTGCTCCTAATTCCTACACCCTGCTGGTCATTCTACCAACCACCAGGACATGGTATTCTGTATTAGTCTTCAATGATGCCTTCTTTTGTATTCCATTAGTCCCAGAGTCACAAGAAATTTTGGCTTGTGAGTGGCAGGACTCAACATACAACTAAAACAATACTTCCGGGCCGTTCGGCCCCAAGGGTGCAAAAATTCCCACACCATCTTTGGGGAAAGCTTAGCTAAAGACCTAAAAGTTCTACCTCTGGAAAAGGAAACCCTCCTTCAATATGCAGGCGACATTCTGATCGCTAGCCCTACTAAGGAGGCCTCTGAACTACCAAGCCAATAAAGGATAGAAGTTGTCCAAGAAAAAGCTCAAATATCACAGACTGCAGTGACCTGCCTGGGCTTCATTCTCACAGAAGGTCGGAGAAGCCCATCCCAGGAAAGGGAAGAAACCATTTTCAGCCTTACCCCTTTCTAAAACTAGAAGACAGCTTAGGGGTTCCTGGGGAGGCCAGGGTTTGCTGCTTCTGGATCCCTAACTACAGTCTACTAGCTGGGCCTCTATATGAAACACTGAAAGGAAAAGATGATGATCCTTTTGAATAGAATCCAGAAGTGGTCTTTCAAGAATGGAAAGAGCAGTCAATTCAGACCCTTGCCCTGGAACTCCCTAATTTAGCTAAACCCTTTGACCTTTACATTCCCGGTGAAAGGTGAATCGCCATTGGAGAATTAGTGCAAAAACTGGGACCACTTGAAATGGAACAATGCAAGAATGCCATCCAGGTAGGATAAACTACGGTCACTAAGGGGCTTGGCCCACTGCCACATCTGGCCAAGATACTGGCGGTATCTAAAAACCTGGAAATCAGCAGCCCAAAAGGCCACCTCCCTCCTAAGGGAAAAGGACCCCACGTGGTGATCCTAACCACCAACCATGCCCTGAAGTTGCAGGGTTCGCTCCGTGGGCACACCGACCTCGAGTGAGGAGGCCCTCCAACTCCAACATCCAGAGAGATAACCGGGGGCAACAGGGCACCATGACGACTCGTGTGAACATCACTTGACCTGGAGTTTCTCTCATAAAACAACAAGAGTGTGTCCCAAAAGAGTAGACTACTGCTTGCAGGACTTACTGCACCCAGAGGGGAGCTAATAATCTTGGCGGGGGAACAGTATACCACACTGTCACCATAGAAAAGCCTACAGACACCGTGATGATGGTGGCCAATAAGACCGGCTGGACTCCTGTTTACTTCAAAAGGCTGTTGACTCAGTGGCCATCATGGTCCTTGATCACCACTGACCCTGGACTGTCTGGGAGTTGAGCGGGCAGGGCTCTGACACCTGGTGCTGTTTGTACGTTAATTCAGGGGCCTAATTGAAGAAAGCGCAGACTACTGGTCAGAGCATCTAGGCTGGCAGAAACGGTCAGCCTAAGGTGGCCAAACAAATGTGGGGCGGGGTGAAACCGGCCCCCACAGCGTCTCTGCACATCTCTTTCCTGGACCCTTAAAGGTCATTAGAATCTATAACACTTCCAATGCTGGTGCTCAGGTGGACGAGCAGGGAGGCAGGGGTCCTGGGGACAATCAACGTCACCGGGAGGCTGCTGGGGAGAAGCTCTGACCCTCGCCCCAGGGTATGAGGGCTCCCAACTCAGCACTCAGCAGTTACAGAAGAAGGGTCTGCACCCTCAGCACTCCAAGAATGAGGAACGGGACAAAAAGCAGAGGAGGGGTTTGTCCCCAGCAAAGCCCATTAAAAATCCCTGGGAGATAAAAATAGAATCTGGGCAATAAAGTCAAGTCTAACCTTTTTTATCCTTTGTGCTTTGTCTAATTTCACGTGCTCCTAGGGTCCCGCATGCAGAGGTTCCACACCCGGCACTTCAGACCAGATTTCCTAGTGCAGAATGGCTGGGTCGACACCTCAGCTCCTGGGGCCCAGTGCAGACTCCACGATATAGAGCCTGAGCTACAGCCAACCCGGCCCTCGAGAGCTCCGCCCCCTCCCTCCCTCCCACTGACTCTGACAGGATCTCTACACAGCAGCCCAGCCCACAGCCCACGGGGTAGTGCATGCTCTCACCTCTCCATTCTCTGATCAAAATATAAAGTTTCCTTTGCTTGTGAACCAAACTCAGTCTCGATCTGTTGGCCCCAATGACACTGGGAAGGGGGACACATTTTGGGGTCCACTCTGGAGGATCAGTAACAGAAATTGAGACTATTGTAACCTCAATGAACAGATGTGTGAGCCAAACTGTAGTTAACATAGAACAGTGTATAAGGCTCGGGTAAAATAAGATGTTTTTAACACTTCCATTTGATATTTCCATCACTTTTTATAAGCAAGTTCAGTGAAAAGGTTTGTCTTATTTGTCAGGTCAATATTAGAGAAACGAAGTGATTTCTTTCCAAGGATGTACATCTAATAATCTTGGTTAAACCTTCAATCCTGTTTTAAATGCTTTTCCATTGAAAATGATACCTCTCTTTCAGCTCCCCCATTTCTGAGAAGTATAAAATCTTATAATTTATTATTACCAAAGGGGAAAGGTGGGAGGAGGGATAAATTAACAGTTTGGAATTAACACATACACACTGCTATGTATAAAATAGATCATCAACAAGGAACTACTGTATAGCACAGGGAACTACACTCAACATTTTGCAATAACCTATAAGGGGAAATACTCTGAAAAAGAATAGATATTTTTATTGACATCATCTATCAATGACAGTTAAAGTGTAGCCTAAGGGAAGCTGGTGGTGAGTGCTTCTGACCCTGAAGACTTCAATTATCTAAAGTTTGGACTCTGCCTACTTCCCAAGGCCCTTAATGAACATATGTGTAGCCGTAGCTTAAAAACTTCCCCAGTTTGGGTTTCGGGGAGACACTGATTTTGAAAAAGCCCTGGTGTTCTCCTTACATGAATGGGACTCTTCCTACTGCTAAAACATGTCTGTCACACCCAGAGGATGGTATACCATCTGATCGGGAAGAGTTTGGAAAAGGCATCTCATCTCCTCATCTCCTGGTGCTCGGGTTCACCCCTCCAGCATCTTTACTAACAGTCTCCCCACTTGGAGATGTCAGCACTGTCAACATCCTGTTGTGTACAGTTTGGAATTTGTCCAGAGGATGAAGCGGAAGGATGAGGAACAATGAGAGACAAGTCCTAGGTGTTCAGACAGGCACATGTCATTCTAATTTCCAATCAGGAAGACGAATTGACCAAAGGCTAGGGTTGCCCATGGAAACAGTATAGGGCTTGAGGAAATCCCGCTGCTTTGTGGCCAGTTCCCATAAACACAAGTTGAACAATGGAACTCAGGGGCAGTAAAATTCACAAAACTGCAGAGTTGAAAATATCCATCACTGAAAAATGTCTTGAGGAAAGTCAAAGAAAAGGACTTGTAAGCAAGGGAGAATGGCAGGAAAGGGATTTGAGGAGGTAGAAAGGACTCGCCATTAAGCACAAGAAAAGGAGCTGAACATTGCAGTTGGCCAAAAAGGGTGTATGCGTTTTTTTCTGTATATATTCAAGAAAAGGGCATACACTTTTTTAGCCAACCAAACAGGTGGGCACTGGAAGTCAATACTACAAAAGATATCACTTCACATCAGTCAGAAGAGCCATCCTCATAAAGCGTAAACAACAGAAATGCAGGACAGGGCAACGAGAAGAGGGAGCCCTGTGAGACTTATAGTGGAAATGTATATTGCCAACGGCCATTCTGGAAAAGTGTATTGTGTTTACTAAAGCATCTAAAAAATGAGCTACAGAGCATAGGGCACTTGCACTCATGGGCGTATATCTTGGGAAAAACAAAAATCGAGAGGACACAGGCACCCCAATGTTTACCCCCTCTCTGTTTAAAAGATCCTCGACTAGGATATAACTTAAATGTCTCTGGAGGGAAAAAATGGATAGAGATGTGGTACTTAGGTAGAGTGGAATATTATTCAGCCTGGAAATCAATGAAATATGGCCAGTTGTAACAACTCCCGAGGAGTTACGTATGATCATTCTAAGTGACAGAATTCAAAAAGAAAAAGACACATATCATAAGCTATCACTTAAAGGTGGAATCCAAAATGGCTACACATGAAATAAATTACAAAACAAAAACATAGTCAAATATGTAGAAAACACGCATAAGGCTGCTAAACGGGAAAGGTGGGGAGGGGTGAGGCATCATCCAGGAGGTTGAAATTAGCAAAGATACCATTCCAAATACCAAACTGATAATCAACAAGGCCTACACGGTAGCTAAAAGAACTGCACTCAGCACACTCAAGTCACCGGAAAAGAATATATACGACTGGTAAGAATCTGAAAAAGAATTTATTGATGTCTCTCTGTACGTGAATCAAGTGGATGTACAGCAGCAAGAAACAGAGCTTTGAAAATCAGCTGTAACCAATATAGTAATAAATTGAAAAAAATAAACGACAGAGAGACAGAGAAAACCTCTTACAAGTTTTCCTCAGGGACGGTGATGCAACATGGATTGAACACATCTAGACCCACAGCAGGATGAGACATAAGGCTGGAAACTGTTTGCGCTAAGAGAAATGTGAGGTTGGGTGAGGAAATGCACACCCTTTAAAGTAATACTACCTGGTACCCATTCAATGGGTCCCAAATCTGCAGGTTCAAGGGATCTTCCTACAGCTAAAACATGCATGGAAAACCCAGAGGACTGTACACCATGTGATCGGGAGATGTGTCTAAAATGCACCTCATTTATCCTCTCCTGGTGCTCCTGTTCACCATTCCAGCCACGCTACTTAGAATCTCCCCACTTGGAGAATCAGCACATTTAAACTTCTGTTTCACACATTTTGCAAATTGTGAGGAGGATGAACGGGAAGAGGGGGAACCAATGAGAGAATAGTTGTAGGGGTTTGGACGGGCACATATCACTCTAATTTCCCATTAAGAATAAGAATTAAAGAAAGGCTCAGCCTGCCTCGCCGGAGCCAAAATAGGGCCTGAAGCAATCCTGCGGGTTTGAGGCCAGCTCACAAAAGAGCAACTTAAAAAATGGAGCTCAGGGTCACTGCAATTCACAAACCTGCAGAGTTATAAATGAAAACTAACATCCAAAAATATGTTGAGGTAAGGCAAAGAAGAGGATCTGAATGCAAGACAGAATTGCAAGAAACAGATTTCAAGAGATAGATTGGACTCGTCTTTAACGCACATGAAAAGCGGCAGAATTTCGACAATGATGCAGTTGGCCCAAAAGGGCGTATGCGTTTTTTCCTGATTATATCCAGGAAAAAAACGCATACGCACTTTATGGGCAACGAAGCAAGCAAGCAATGCAAATGTGCACAACAAAGAAGTCTCATTTCCCACCAGTCAAAAGGGCCATCCTAAAAAATTGTAAAAACCAGAAATGCAGGACAGGCCATGGAGAACAGGGAGCCTTTATACGCTGATGGGCAGTGTGTGAACTGCCGAGAGCCACTCTGGAGAAGTGTATGGTGGTTCCTAAATCATCTAAAAAACAGAGCTACAGAGCATAGGACACTTCCAATCATGGGAGTATATCTAGGGAAGTCTAAAATCAACAAGACACAAGCACACCACAGTTTAGGGCTACTCTGTTTACAAGAACCTCAACTTCAGTACACCTTAAATATCCCAGGAAAGAGAACAATGGATAAAGAAGATGTGGTACTTATGTACAATGGAATATCTCTTCACCATGAAATCAATGTAATAAGGCTAGTAGAAGGATAAAGAGTGGATTTAGGTCCGATAATACTACTTGAAATAAGTCAAACAGAAAAAGAAACATATCATAAGATATCACTTATAGAGGGAGGGTAAATATGGCTGCACAAGAAATGAATTACAGAACAGAACAGTGTCTCACATTTAGAAAACACACTTATGTCAGCTTAAGGGGAAAGGAGAGGTGGGGTGATGCATAAAACCAGAGTTTGAAATTAGCACAGATACCGTTCAATAAACCAAATAGGTATTAGACAAGATCTACACCTTGCTCAATGAACTGGCCTCAACACACCCTATACACCGCAGAGAAATATATCTGAGTAATAAGAATCTTAAAACCCATGTATTGATGTATCTCCATAAGGGAATCAAGTGTGTGCAGAGCGGCACAAACACAGCAGTGAAAATGAGCTAAACCCCATTATAGAAATAAATTTTAAAAACAAAACGCTGAAACAATGAAAGAGAGAAAAATTCTTACAAAATTCGCTCAGGGGCTGTGATGCAACCTGGATTGACCACATATAAACCCACAGCTGGATAAGACATAAGGCTGGACACTTGGGGCTGAGAGGATTGGTGAGCTTTGGTGAGCAACTGCCGAAAGTTTAATGCAATACTTCATGCTACTCATTCCAAGGGTCCCAACACTCCAGGTTGAAGGGAATCTTCCTACAGCTAAACCATGCTTGGGAAACCCAGCGACTGGTATACCATATGATCGGGAAAGGTTTCTAAAACGCACCTCATTTTTCCTCTCCTGGGGCTCCGGATCGACATTCCAGCCACTTTACTAACAACATCCCCACATGGAGAGTCAATGCCTTTAAGTTCTGGTATTGCACAGTCTGCAGTTAGTGCGGAGGATGAATGGGAATAGGGGGAACCAGTGAGAAACTAGCTGTAGCGGTTTCAATGGGCACATGTCACTCTAATGTCACATCAGTAAGAAGAATTAACCAAAGGCACAGCAAGGTGCCCCAGAAGAAAAATAGGGCTTCAAGGAATCCTGTGGTTATGGGGCAAGACCACAAAAATAAGAGCTGAAAAATGGAGCTAAGGGCCACTGCAATTCAAAAACCTGCAGAGTTATAAAGGCCAACTATTTTCAAAAAATATATTGAGGTAAGGCTATGAAGAGGCATTGAAAGCAAGGCAGAATTGCAGGAAACCGATTTCAGTAGGTAGACTGGAATTGCATTGAAAACATATGAAGAGAGTCAGAACCTCGACAATGATGCACTTGGCCAAAAAGGGCGTATGCGTTTTTTCCTGAATATATTCAGGAAAAAACGCATACGCCCTTTTTGGCCAACCAAGTAAGCTTGCAAAGGAAATCTGCACTACAATGAACTCTCACTTCCACCGGGTCAAAAGGGCCATCTGAAAAAAGTGTAAAATCCATAAAGGCACCACAGGCCATGGAGAACTGGGAGCCTTCTTATGCTGATGGGCGGGATGTAAATTGCCAACAGCCACTCTGGAGAAGTGTATGGTGTTTCCTGAAACATCTAAAAAACAAAGCAACAGAGCCTAGGGCACTTCCACTTATGGTCCTATAGCTTAGGGAAATTAAAATCAAAAAGACACAGCCACCCCAAAGTTTGGGACGGCTCTGTTTACAAGAACCTCGTTTACCGTACAAGTTCAATATCGCAGAAAGTGAAAAATGGATAAAGAAGTTGTGGTACTTACGTACAATGCAATAACACTCAGCAATGAAATCTATTTCATCAGGTCCGTAGCACCATAATGAGTAGATTCAGGTATGATGATTCGAACTGAAATAAGTCACACAGAAAAGAAACATCATAAGGTATCACTAAAACACAGAATGTGAACTTGGCTACACATGAACTGAATTACAAAACAGAACAGGGTCTCAAGTTTAGAAAACCAACTTATGCTTGCTTAAGGGGGAAGGTGAGTTGGGGTGCTGCATAAAACTAGAGTTTGAAATGAGCACAGATAAATTTCCTTAAGCCAAATATGGAATAGACAAGAGCTACTCCTTGCTCAACGAAATGGACTCAACACCCCATATTAAACGCCTAAGAATATACCTGACTAGTAAGAATCTTAAAACGTATGGATGGCTATGTCTGAAAGAGAATCAAGCGTGTGTACAGGGGCATAAACACAGCTGTGACAGGATTGGAGAGGTTCAGTGAGCAAATGAAGACCCTTTGAAGTCATATTGCATGGTACCCATTCCACGGGTCTCAACTCTCCAGGTTTAAGGTATTCTTCCTTCAACTAAAATATGCATGTGGAACCCAGAGTATGATCAACCATGTGATCGGGAGTCGTGTTCAAATATGTCTCAGTTTTCGTCCCCTGGTACTCGGGTGCAACATTCCAGAAGCTTTACTAACACTCTCCCGACTTGGAGAGTCAGTGCCTTTAAACTCCTGTTTGGCCCAGTTTGTAATTTCTGCGGAAGATGAATAGGAATAAGGAGAACCAATGAGAGACTAGCTGGAGGTGTCTGGACGGGCAAATTTAACTGTCATTTCCCACCAGGAAGAGGAATTAACCAAAGGCTCAGCGTGCCATGCCGGAAACAGATTAGGGCCTGAAGCAATCCTGCGGTGTTGCGGCCAGCTCACAAGAAAGCGAGTTGAAGAAAGGAGCTCAGGGGCACTGTAATTCACAAACCTGCAGAGTTATAAATGACAGCTATCGTCCAAAAATATAGTGAAGTAAAGCTGCCAAGAGGACTTGAAAGCGGGGCAGAATTGCAGGAAACCGATTTCAGGAGGTAGACTGGAATTGCATTGAAAGCATAGGAAAAGAGGCAGAACGTCCTCAATGATGCACTTGGCCAAAAAGGGCGTATGCGTTTTTTCCTGAATATATTCAGGAAAAAACGCATACGCCCTTTTTGGCCAACCAAGCAAACTTGCAAAGGAAATCTGCACTACAATGAAGTCTCACTTCCCCCCGGTCAAAAGGGCCATCTGAAAAAAGTGTAAAATCCAGAAAGGCAGGACAGGCCATGGAGAACTGGGAGCCTTGTTATGCTGATGGGCGGGATGTAAATTGCCAACAGACACTCGGGAGAAGTGTATGGTGTTTCCTGAAACATCTAAAAAACAAAGCAACAGAGCCTAGGGCACTTCCACTTATGGTCCTATAGCTTAGGGAAATTAAAATCAAAAAGACACAGCCACCCCAAAGTTTGGGACGCCTCTGTTTACAAGAACCTCGTTTACCGTACAAGTTCAGTATCACAGAAAGTGAAAAATGGATAAAGAACTTGTGGTACTTACGTACAATGCAGTATCACTCAGCAATGAAATCTCTGTCACCAGGCCCGTAGCAGCATAATGAGTGGATTCAGGTACGATGATTCTAACTGAAATAAGTCACACAGAAAAAGAAACATCATAAGATATCACTAATACACGGAATGTAAACTTGGCTACACAGGAACTGAATTCCAAAACAGAACAGGGTCTCAAATTTAGAAAACCAACTTATGCTTGCTTAAGGGGAAAGGTGAGTTGGGGTGCTGCATAAAACCAGAGATTGAAATGAGCACAGATAAAGTTCCTTAAGCCAAATATGGAATAGACAAGAGCTACTCCTTGCTCAACAAAATGGACACAACACCCCATATTAAACGCCTAAGAATGTATCTGACTAGTAAGTATCTTAAAACCTATGGATTGCTATGTGTCCGAAAGAGAATCAAGCATGTGTACAGGGACATAAACGCAGCAGTGATAGGATTGGAGAGGTTCGGTGAGCAAATGAAGACCCTTTGAAGTCATATTGCATGGTACCCATTCCACGTGTTTCAACTACCCAGGTTTAATGTATTCTTCCTTCAGCTAAAACATGCATGTGGAACCTAGAGTATGATCAACCATGTGATCGGGAGACGTGTTCAAATATGTCTCAGTTTTCGTACCCTGGTACTCGGGTGCAACATTCCAGACGCTTTACTAACACTCTCCCGACTTGGAGAGTCAGTCCCTTTAACCTCCTGTTTGGCCCAGTTTGCAATTTCTGCGGAAGATGAACAGGAATAGCGAGAACCAATGAGAGATTAGCTGGAGGTGTCTGGACGGGCAAATTTAACTCTCATTTCCCACCAGGAAGAGGAATTAACCAAAGGCTCAGCGTGCCGTGCGAGAACCAGATTAGGGCCTGAAGCCATGCTGTGGTGTTGCGGCCAGCTCACAAGAAAGCGAGTTGAAGAAAGGAGCTCAGGGGCAATGTAATTCACAAACCTGCAGAGTTATAAATGACAGCTATCGTCCAAAAATATACTGAAGTAAGGCTGCCAAGAGGACTTGAAAGCGGGGCAGAATTGCAGGAAACCGATTTCAGGAGGTAGACTGGAATTGCATTGAAAGCATAGGAAAAGAGGCAGAACGTCCACAATGATGCACTTGGCCAAAAAGGGCGTATGCGTTTTTTCCTGAATATATTCAGGAAAAAATGCATACGCCCTTTTTGGCCAACCAAGCAAGCTTGCAAAGGAAATCTGCACTACAATGAAGTCTCACTTTCCCCCGGTCAAAAGGGCCATCTGAAAAAAGTGTAAAATCCAGAAAGGCAGGACAGGCCATGGAGAACTGGGAGCCTTGTTATGCTGATGGGAGGGATGTAAATTGCCAACAGACACTCGGGAGAAGTGTTTGGTGTTTCCTGAAACATCTAAAAAACAAAGCAACAGAGCCTAGGGCACTTCCACTTATGGTCCTATAGCTTAGGGAAATTAAAATCAAAAAGACACAGCCACCCCAAAGTTTGGGACGGCTCTGTTTACAAGAACCTCGTTTACAGTACAAGTTCAACATCGCAGAAAGTGAAAAATGGATAAAGAAGTTGTGGTATTTACTTACAAAGCAAAATCACTCAGCAATGAAATCTATGTCATCAGGCCCTTAGCAGCACAATGAGTGGATTCAGGTATGATGATTCTAACTGAAATAAGTCACACAGAAAAAGAAACATCATAAGATATCAGTAATACACGGAATGTAAACTTGGCTACACAGGAACTGAATTACAGAACAGAACAGGGTCTCAAATTTAGAAAACCAACTTATGCTTGCTTAAGGGGAAAGGTGAGTTGGGGTGCTGCATAAAACCAGAGATTGAAATGAGCACAGATAAAGTTCCTTAAGCCAAATATGGAATAGACAAGAGCTACTCCTTGCTCAACGAAATGGACTCAACACCGCATATTAAACGCCTAAGAATGTACCTGACTAGTAAGTATCTTAAAAGCTATGGATTGCTATGTCTCCAAAAGAGAATCAAGCGTGTGTACAGGGGCATAAACGCAGCAGTGATAGGATTGGAGAGGTTCGGTGAGCAAATGAAGACCCTTTGAAGTCATATTGCATGGTACCCATTCCACGGGTCTCAACTCTCCAGGTTTAAGGTATTCTTCCTTCAGCTAAAACATGCATGTGGAACCCAGAGTATGATCAACCATGTGAACGGGAGACGTGTTCAAATATGTCTCAGTTTTCGTACCCTGGTACTCGGGTGCAACATTCCAGACGCTTTACTAACACTCTCCCCACTTGGAGAGTCAGTCCCTTTAACCTCCTGTTTGGCCCAGTTTGCAATTTCTGCGGAAGATGAACAGGAATAGGGAGAACCAATGAGAGACTAGCTGGAGGTGTCTGGACGGGCAAATTTAACTCTCATTTCCCACCAGGAAGAGGAAATAACCAAAGGCTCAGCGTGCCGTGCCGGAACCAAATTAGGGCCTGAAGCCATCCTGCGGTGTTGCGGCCAGCTCACAAGAAAGCGAGTTGAAGAAAGGAGCTCAGGGGCACTGTAATTCACAAACCTGCAGAGTTATAAATGACAGCTATCGTCCAAAAATATACTGAAGTAAGGCTGCCAAGAGGACTTGAAAGCGGGGCAGAATTGCAGGAAACCGATTTCAGGAGGTAAACTGGAATTGCATTGAAAGCATAGGAAAAGAGGCAGAACGTCCACAATGATGCACTTGGCCAAAAAGGGCGTATGCGTTTTTTCCTGAATATATTCAGGAAAAAACGCATACGCCCTTTTTGGCCAACCAAGCAAGCTTGCAAAGGAAATCTGCACTACAATGAAGTCTCACTTCCCCCAGGTCAAAAGGGCCATCTGAAAAAAGTGTAAAATCCAGAAAGGCAGGACAGGCCATGGAGAACTGGGAGCCTTGTTATGCTGATGGGCGGGATGTAAATTGCCAACAGACACTTGGGAGAAGTGTATGGTGTTTCCTGAAACATCTAAAAAACAAAGCAACAGAGCCTAGGGCACTTCCACTTATGGTCCTATAGCTTTGGGAAATTAAAATCAAAAAGACACAGCCACCCCAAAGTTTGGGACGCCTCTGTTTACAAGAACCTCATTTACCATACAAGTTCAGTATCACAGAAAGTGAAAAATGGATAAAGAACTTGTGGTACTTATATACAATGCAGTATCCCTCAGCAATGAAATCTATGTCATCATGCCCGTAGAAGTATAATGAGTGGATTCAGGTACGATGATTCTAAGTGACATAAGTCACACAGAAAAAGAAACATCATAAGATATCAGTAATACACAGAATGTAAACTTGGTTACACAGGAACTGAATTCCAAAACAGAAGAGGGTCTCAAATTTAGAAAACCAACTTATGCTTGCTTAAGGGGAAAGGTGAGTTGGGGTGCTGCATAAAACCACAGATTGAAATGAGCACAGATAAAGTTCCTTAAGCCAAATATGGAATAGACAAGAGCTACTCCTTGCTCAACGAAATGGACTCAACACCCCATATTAAACGCCTAAGAATGTACCTGACTAGTAAGTATCTTAAAACCTATGGATTGCTATGTCTCCAAAAGAGAATCAAGCGTGTGTACAGGGGCATAAACTCAGCAGTGATAGGATTGGAGAGGTTCGGTGAGCAAATGAAGACCCTTTGAAGTCATATTGCATGGTACCCATTCCACGTGTTTCAACTACCCAGGTTTAAGGTATTCTTCCTTCAGCTAAAACATGCATGTGGAACCCAGAGTATGATCAACCGTGTGAACGGGAGACGTGTTCAAATATGTCTCAGTTTTCGTACCCTGGTACTCGGGTGCAACATTCCAGACGCTTTACTAACACTCTCCCGACTTGGAGAGTCAGTCCCTTTAAACTCCTGTTTCGCCCAGTTTACAATTTCTGCGGAAGATGTACAGGAATAGCGAAAACCAATGAGAGACTAGCTGGAGGTGTCTGGACGGGCAAATTTAACTCTCATTTCCCACCAGGAAGCGGAATTAACCAAAGGGTCAGCGTGCCGTGCCGGAACCAGATTAGGGCCTGAAGCCATCCTGCGGTGTTGCGGCCAGGTCACAAGAAAGCGAGTTGAAGAAAGGAACTCAGGGGCACTGTAATTCACAAACTTGCAGAGTTATAAATGACAGCTATCGTCCAAAAATATACTGAAGTAAGGCTACCAAGAGGAGTTGAAAGCGGGGCAGAATTGCAGAAAACCGATTTCAGGAGGTAGACTGGAATTGCATTGAAAGCATAGGAAAAGAGGCAGAGCGTCCACAATGATGCACCTGGAGAAAAAGGGCGTATGCGTTTTTTCCTGAATATATTCAGGAAAAAACGCATACGCCCTTTTTGGCCAACCAAGCAAGCTTGCAAAGGAAATCTGCACTACAATGAAGTCTCACTTCCCCCCGGTCAAAAGGGCCATCTGAAAAAAGTGTAAAATCCAGAAAGGCAGGACAGGCCATGGAGAACTTGGAGCCTTGTTATGCTGATGGGAGGGATGTAAATTGCCAACAGACACTCGGGAGAAGTGTATGGTGTTTCCTGAAACATCTAAAAAACAAAGCAACAGAGCCTAGGGCACTTCCACTTATGGTCCTATAGCTTAGGGAAATTAAAATCAAAAAGACACAGCCACCCCAAAGTTTGGGACGCCTCTGTTTACAAGAACCTCGTTTACCATACAAGTTCAGTATCACAGAAAGTGAAAAATGGATAAAGAACTTGTGGTACTTATATACAATTCAGTATCCCTCAGCAATGAAATCTATGTCATCAGGCCCGTAGCAGCATAATGAGTGGATTCAGGTACGATGATTCTAACTGAAATAAGTCACACAGAAAAAGAAACATCATAAGATATCAGTAATACACAGAATGTAAACTTGGTTACACAGGAACTGAATTCCAAAACAGAAGAGGGTCTCAAATTTAGAAAACCAACTTATGCTTGCTTAAGGGGAAAGGAGAGTTGGGGTGCTGCATAAAACCAGAGATTGAAATGAGCACAGATAAAGTTCCTTAAGCCAAATATGGAATAGACAAGAGCTACTCCTTGCTCAATGAAATGGACTCAACACCCCATATTAAACGCCTAAGAATGTACCTGACTAGTAAGTATCTTAAAACCTATGGATTGCTATGTCTCCAAAAGAGAATCAAGCGTGTGTACAGGGGCATAAACGCAGCAGTGATAGGATTGGAGAGGTTCGGTGAGCAAATGAAGACCCTTTGAAGTCATATTGCATGGTACCCATTCCACGGGTCTCAACTCTCCAGGTTTAAGGTATTCTTCCTTCAGCTAAAACATGCATGTGGAACCCAGAGTATGATCAACCATGTGAACGGGAGACGTGTTCAAATATGTCTCAGTTTTCTTCCCCTGGTACTCGGGTGCAATATTCCAGACGCTTTACTAACACTCTCCCCACTTGGAGAGTCAGTCCCTTTAACCTCCTGTTTGGCCCAGTTTGCAATTTCTGCGGAAGATGAACAGGAATAGGGAGAACCAATGAGAGACTAGCTGGAGGTGTCTGGACGGGCAAATTTAACTCTCATTTCCCACCAGGAAGAGGAAATAACCAAAGGCTCAGCGTGCCGTGCCGGAACCAGATTAGGGCCTGAAGCCATCCTGCGGTGTTGCGGCCAGCTCACAAGAAAGCGAGTTGAAGAAAGGAGCTCAGGGGCACTGTAATTCACAAACCTGCAGAGTTATAAATGACAGCTATCGTCCAAAAATATACTGAAGTAAGGCTGCCAAGAGGACTTGAAAGCGGGGCAGAATTGCAGGAAACCGATTTCAGGAGGTAAACTGGAATTGCATTGAAAGCATAGGAAAAGAGGCAGAACGTCCACAATGATGCACTTGGCCGAAAAGGGCGTATGCGTTTTTTCCTGAATATATTCAGGAAAAAACGTATATGCCCTTTTTGGCCAACCAAGCAAGCTTGCAAATGAAATCTGCACTACAATGAAGTCTCACTTCCCCCCGGTTAAAAGGGCCATCTGAATAAAATGTAAAATCCAGAAAGGCAGGACAGGCCATGGAGAACTGGGAGCCTTGTTATGCTGATGGGCGGGATGTAAATTGCCAACAGACACTTGGGAGAAGTGTATGGTGTTTCCTGAAACATCTAAAAAACAAAGCAACAGAGCCTAGGGCACTTCCACTTATGGTCCTATAGCTTAGGGAAATTAAAATCAAAAAGACACAGCCACCCCAAAGTTTGGGACGCCTCTGTTTACAAGAACCTCATTTACCATACAAGTTCAGTATCACAGAAAGTGAAAAATGGATAAAGAACTTGTGGTACTTATATACAATGCAGTATCCCTCAGCAATGAAATCTATGTCATCAGGCCCGTAGAAGTATAATGAGTGGATTCAGGTACGATGATTCTAAGTGACGTAAGTCACACAGAAAAAGAAACATCATAAGATATCAGTAATACACAGAATGTAAACTTGGCTACACAGGAACTGAATTCCAAAACAGAAGAGGGCCTCAAATTTAGAAAACCAACTTATGCTTGCTTAAGGGGAAAGGTGAGTTGGGGTGCTGCATAAAACCACAGATTGAAATGAGCACAGATAAAGTTCCTTAAGCCAAATATGGAATAGACAAGAGCTACTCCTTGCTCAACGAAATGGACTCAACACCCCATATTAAACGTCTAAGAATGTACCTGACTAGTAAGTATCTTAAAACCTATGGATTGCTATGTCTCCAAAAGAGAATCAAGCGTGTGTACAGGGGCATAAACTCAGCAGTGATAGGATTGGAGAGGTTCGGTGAGCAAATGAAGACCCTTTGAAGTCATATTGCATGGTACCCATTCCACGTGTTTCAACTACCCAGGTTTAAGGTATTCTTCCTTCAGCTAAAACATGCATGTGGAACCCAGAGTATGATCAACCGTGTGAACGGGAGACGTGTTCAAATATGTCTCAGTTTTCCTCCCCTGGTACTCGGGTGCAACATTCCAGACACTTTACTAACACTCTCCCCACCAGGAGAGTCAGCGCCTTTAACCTCCTGTTTGGCCCAGTTTGCAATTTCTGCGGAAGATGTACAGGAATAGCGAGAACAAATGAGAGACTAGCTGGAGGTGTCTGGACGGGCAAATTTAACTCTCATTTCCCACCAGGAAGAGGAGATAACCAAAGGCTCAGCGTGCCGTGCCGGAACCAGATTAGCGCCTGAAGCCATCCTGCGGTGTTGCGGCCAGCTCACAAGAAAGCGAGTTGAAGAAAGGAGCTCAGGGGCACTGTAATTCACAAACCTGCAGAGTTATAAATGACAGCTATCGTCCAAAAATATACTGAAGTAAGGCTGCCAAGAGGACTTGAAAGCGGGGCAGAATTGCAGGAAACCGATTTCAGGAGGTAGACTGGAATTGCATTGAAAGCATAGGAAAAGAGGCAGAACGTCCACAATGATGCACTTGGCCAAAAAGGGCGTATGCGTTTTTTCCTGAATATATTCAGGAAAAAACGCATACGCCCTTTTTGGCCAACCAAGCAAGCTTGCAAAGGAAATCTGCACTACAATGAAGTCTCACTTCCCCCCAGTCAAAAGGGCCATCTGAAAAAAGTGTAAAATCCAGAAAGGCAGGACAGGCCATGGAGAACTGGGACCCTTGTTATGCTGATGGGTGGGATGTAAATTGCCAACAGACACCCGGGAGAAGTGTATGGTGTTTCCTGAAACATCTAAAAAACAAAGCAACAGAGCCTAGGGCACTTCCACTTATGGTCCTATAGCTTAGGGAAATTAAAATCAAAAAGACACAGCCACCCCAAAGTTTGGGACGCCTCTGTTTACAAGAACCTCGTTTACCGTACAAGTTCAGTATCACAGAAAGTGAAAAATGGATAAAGAACTTGTGGTACTTACGTACAATGCAGTATCACTCAACAATGAAATCTATGTCATCAGGCCCGTAGCAGCATAATGAGTGGATTCAGGTTCGATGATTCTAACTGAAATAAGTCACACAGAAAAAGAAACATCATAAGATATCACTAATACACGGAATGTAAACTTGGCTACACAGGAACTGAATTCCAAAACAGAACAGGGTCTCAAATTTAGAAAACCAACTTATGCTTGCTTAAGAGGAAAGGTGAGTCGGGGTGCTGCATAAAACAAGAGATTGAAATGAGCACAGATAAAGTTCCTTAAGCCAAATATGGAATAGACAAGAGCTACTCCTTGCTCAATGAAATGGACTCAACACCCCATATTAAACGCCTAATAATGTACCTGACTAGTAAGTATCTTAAAACCTATGGATTGCTATGTCTCCAAAAGAGAATCAATCGTATGTACAGGGGCATAAACGCAGCAGTGATAGGATTGGAGAGGTTTGGTGAGCAAATGAAGACCCTTTGAAGTCATATTGCATGGTACCCATTCCACGGGTTTCAACTACCCAGGTTTTAGGTATTCTTCCTTCAGCTAAAACATGCATGTGGAACCTAGAGTATGATCAACCATGTGATCGGGAGACGTGTTCAAATATGTCTCAGTTTTCGTACCCTGGTACTCGGGTGCAACATTCCAGACGCTTTACTAACACTCTCCCGACTTGGAGAGTCAGTCCCTTTAACCTCCTGTTTGGCCCAGTTTGCAATTTCTGCGGAAGATGAACAGGAATAGCGAGAACCAATGAGAGACTAGCTGGAGGTGTCTGGACAGGCAAATTTAACTCTCATTTCCCACCAGGAAGAGGAATTAACCAAACGCTCAGCGTGCCGAGCCGGAACCAGATTAGGGCCTGAAGCCATCCTGCGGTGTTGCGGCCAGCTCACAAGAAAGCGAGTTGAAGAAAGGAACTCAGGGGCACTGTAATTCACAAACTTGCAGAGTTATAAATGACAGCTATCGTCCAAAAATATACTGAAGTAAGGCTACCAAGAGGAGTTGAAAGCGGGGCAGAATTGCAGAAAACCGATTTCAGGAGGTAGACTGGAATTGCATTGAAAGCATAGGAAAAGAGGCAGAGCGTCCACAATGATGAACCTGGACAAAAAGGGCGTATGCGTTTTTTCCTGAATATATTCAGGAAAAAACGCATACGCCCTTTTTGGCCAACCAAGCAAGCTTGCAAAGGAAATCTGCACTACAATGAAGTCTCACTTCCCCCCGGTCAAAAGGGCCATCTGAAAAAAGTGTAAAATCCAGAAAGGCAGGACAGGCCATGGAGAACTTGGAGCCTTGTTATGCTGATGGGAGGGATGTAAATTGCCAACAGACACTCGGGAGAAGTGTATGGTGTTTCCTGAAACATCTAAAAAACAAAGCAACAGAGCCTAGGGCACTTCCACTTATGGTCCTATAGCTTAGGGAAATTAAAATCAAAAAGACACAGCCACCCCAAAGTTTGGGACGCCTCTGTTTACAAGAACCTCGTTTACCATACAAGTTCAGTATCACAGAAAGTGAAAAATGGATAAAGAACTTGTGGTACTTATATACAATTCAGTATCCCTCAGCAATGAAATCTATGTCATCAGGCCCGTAGCAGCATAATGAGTGGATTCAGGTACGATGATTCTAACTGAAATAAGTCACACAGAAAAAGAAACATCATAAGATATCAGTAATACACAGAATGTAAACTTGGTTACACAGGAACTGAATTCCAAAACAGAAGAGGGTCTCAAATTTAGAAAACCAACTTATGCTTGGTAAGGGGAAAGGTGAGTTGGGGTGCTGCATAAAACCAGAGATTGAAATGAGCACAGATAAAGTTCCTTAAGCCAAATATGGAATAGACAAGAGCTACTCCTTGCTCAATGAAATGGACTCAACACCCCATATTAAACGCCTAAGAATGTACCTGACTAGTAAGTATCTTAAAACCTATGGATTGCTATGTCTCCAAAAGAGAATCAAGCGTGTGTACAGGGGCATAAACGCAGCAGTGATAGGATTGGAGAGGTTCGGTGAGCAAATGAAGACCCTTTGAAGTCATATTGCATGGTACCCATTCCACGGGTCTCAACTCTCCAGGTTTAAGGTATTCTTCCTTCAGCTAAAACATGCATGTGGAACCCAGAGTATGATCAACCATGTGAACGGGAGACGTGTTCAAATATGTCTCAGTTTTCTTCCCCTGGTACTCGGGTGCAATATTCCAGACGCTTTACTAACACTCTCCCCACTTGGAGAGTCAGTCCCTTTAACCTCCTGTTTGGCCCAGTTTGCAATTTCTGCGGAAGATGAACAGGAATAGGGAGAACCAATGAGAGACTAGCTGGAGGTGTCTGGACGGGCAAATTTAACTCTCATTTCCCACCAGGAAGAGGAAATAACCAAAGGCTCAGCGTGCCGTGCCGGAACCAGATTAGGGCCTGAAGCCATCCTGCGGTGTTGCGGCCAGCTCACAAGAAAGCGAGTTGAAGAAAGGAGCTCAGGGGCACTGTAATTCACAAACCTGCAGAGTTATAAATGACAGCTATCGTCCAAAAATATACTGAAGTAAGGCTGCCAAGAGGACTTGAAAGCGGGGCAGAATTGCAGGAAACCGATTTCAGGAGGTAAACTGGAATTGCATTGAAAGCATAGGAAAAGAGGCAGAACGTCCACAATGATGCACTTGGCCAAAAAGGGCGTATGCGTTTTTTCCTGAATATATTCAGGAAAAAACGCATACGCCCTTTTTGGCCAACCAAGCAAGCTTGCAAAGGAAATCTGCACTACAATGAAGTCTCACTTCCCCCAGGTCAAAAGGGCCATCTGAAAAAAGTGTAAAATCCAGAAAGGCAGGACAGGCCATGGAGAACTGGGAGCCTTGTTATGCTGATGGGCGGGATGTAAATTGCCAACAGACACTTGGGAGAAGTGTATGGTGTTTCCTGAAACATCTAAAAAACAAAGCAACAGAGCCTAGGGCACTTCCACTTATGGTCCTATAGCTTTGGGAAATTAAAATCAAAAAGACACAGCCACCCCAAAGTTTGGGACGCCTCTGTTTACAAGAACCTCATTTACCATACAAGTTCAGTATCACAGAAAGTGAAAAATGGATAAAGAACTTGTGGTACTTATATACAATGCAGTATCCCTCAGCAATGAAATCTATGTCATCATGCCCGTAGAAGTATAATGAGTGGATTCAGGTACGATGATTCTAACTGAAATAAGTCACACAGAAAAAGAAACATCATAAGATATCAGTAATACACAGAATGTAAACTTGGTTACACAGGAACTGAATTCCAAAACAGAAGAGGGTCTCAAATTTAGAAAACCAACTTATGCTTGCTTAAGGGGAAAGGTGAGTTGGGGTGCTGCATAAAACCACAGATTGAAATGAGCACAGATAAAGTTCCTTAAGCCAAATATGGAATAGACAAGAGCTACTCCTTGCTCAACGAAATGGACTCAACACCCCATATTAAACGCCTAAGAATGTACCTGACTAGTAAGTATCTTAAAACCTATGGATTGCTATGTCTCCAAAAGAGAATCAAGCGTGTGTACAGGGGCATAAACTCAGCAGTGATAGGATTGGAGAGGTTCGGTGAGCAAATGAAGACCCTTTGAAGTCATATTGCATGGTACCCATTCCACGTGTTTCAACTACCCAGGTTTAAGGTATTCTTCCTTCAGCTAAAACATGCATGTGGAACCCAGAGTATGATCAACCGTGTGAACGGGAGACGTGTTCAAATATGTCTCAGTTTTCGTACCCTGGTACTCGGGTGCAACATTCCAGACGCTTTACTAACACTCTCCCGACTTGGAGAGTCAGTCCCTTTAAACTCCTGTTTCGCCCAGTTTACAATTTCTGCGGAAGATGTACAGGAATAGCGAAAACCAATGAGAGACTAGCTGGAGGTGTCTGGACGGGCAAATTTAACTCTCATTTCCCACCAGGAAGCGGAATTAACCAAAGGGTCAGCGTGCCGTGCCGGAACCAGATTAGGGCCTGAAGCCATCCTGCGGTGTTGCGGCCAGGTCACAAGAAAGCGAGTTGAAGAAAGGAACTCAGGGGCACTGTAATTCACAAACTTGCAGAGTTATAAATGACAGCTATCGTCCAAAAATATACTGAAGTAAGGCTATCAAGAGGAGTTGAAAGCGGGGCAGAATTGCAGAAAACCGATTTCAGGAGGTAGACTGGAATTGCATTGAAAGCATAGGAAAAGAGGCAGAGCGTCCACAATGATGCACCTGGAAAAAAAGGGCGTATGCGTTTTTTCCTGAATATATTCAGGAAAAAACGCATACGCCCTTTTTGGCCAACCAAGCAAGCTTGCAAAGGAAATCTGCACTACAATGAAGTCTCACTTCCCCCCGGTCAAAAGGGCCATCTGAAAAAAGTGTAAAATCCAGAAAGGCAGGACAGGCCATGGAGAACTTGGAGCCTTGTTATGCTGATGGGAGGGATGTAAATTGCCAACAGACACTCGGGAGAAGTGTATGGTGTTTCCTGAAACATCTAAAAAACAAAGCAACAGAGCCTAGGGCACTTCCACTTATGGTCCTATAGCTTAGGGAAATTAAAATCAAAAAGACACAGCCACCCCAAAGTTTGGGACGCCTCTGTTTACAAGAACCTCGTTTACCATACAAGTTCAGTATCACAGAAAGTGAAAAATGGATAAAGAACTTGTGGTACTTATATACAATTCAGTATCCCTCAGCAATGAAATCTATGTCATCAGGCCCGTAGCAGCATAATGAGTGGATTCAGGTACGATGATTCTAACTGAAATAAGTCACACAGAAAAAGAAACATCATAAGATATCAGTAATACACAGAATGTAAACTTGGTTACACAGGAACTGAATTCCAAAACAGAAGAGGGTCTCAAATTTAGAAAACCAACTTATGCTTGCTTAAGGGGAAAGGAGAGTTGGGGTGCTGCATAAAACCAGAGATTGAAATGAGCACAGATAAAGTTCCTTAAGCCAAATATGGAATAGACAAGAGCTACTCCTTGCTCAATGAAATGGACTCAACACCCCATATTAAACGCCTAAGAATGTACCTGACTAGTAAGTATCTTAAAACCTATGGATTGCTATGTCTCCAAAAGAGAATCAAGCGTGTGTACAGGGGCATAAACGCAGCAGTGATAGGATTGGAGAGGTTCGGTGAGCAAATGAAGACCCTTTGAAGTCATATTGCATGGTACCCATTCCACGGGTCTCAACTCTCCAGGTTTAAGGTATTCTTCCTTCAGCTAAAACATGCATGTGGAACCCAGAGTATGATCAACCATGTGAACGGGAGACGTGTTCAAATATGTCTCAGTTTTCTTCCCCTGGTACTCGGGTGCAATATTCCAGACGCTTTACTAACACTCTCCCCACTTGGAGAGTCAGTCCCTTTAACCTCCTGTTTGGCCCAGTTTGCAATTTCTGCGGAAGATGAACAGGAATAGGGAGAACCAATGAGAGACTAGCTGGAGGTGTCTGGACGGGCAAATTTAACTCTCATTTCCCACCAGGAAGAGGAAATAACCAAAGGCTCAGCGTGCCGTGCCGGAACCAGATTAGGGCCTGAAGCCATCCTGCGGTGTTGCGGCCAGCTCACAAGAAAGCGAGTTGAAGAAAGGAGCTCAGGGGCACTGTAATTCACAAACCTGCAGAGTTATAAATGACAGCTATCGTCCAAAAATATACTGAAGTAAGGCTGCCAAGAGGACTTGAAAGCGGGGCAGAATTGCAGGAAACCGATTTCAGGAGGTAAACTGGAATTGCATTGAAAGCATAGGAAAAGAGGCAGAACGTCCACAATGATGCACTTGGCCGAAAAGGGCGTATGCGTTTTTTCCTGAATATATTCAGGAAAAAACGTATACGCCCTTTTTGGCCAACCAAGCAAGCTTGCAAATGAAATCTGCACTACAATGAAGTCTCACTTCCCCCCGGTCAAAAGGGCCATCTGAAAAAAATGTAAAATCCAGAAAGGCAGGACAGGCCATGGAGAACTGGGAGCCTTGTTATGCTGATGGGCGGGATGTAAATTGCCAACAGACACTTGGGAGAAGTGTATGGTGTTTCCTGAAACATCTAAAAAACAAAGCAACAGAGCCTAGGGCACTTCCACTTATGGTCCTATAGCTTAGGGAAATTAAAATCAAAAAGACACAGCCACCCCAAAGTTTGGGACGCCTCTGTTTACAAGAACCTCATTTACCATACAAGTTCAGTATCACAGAAAGTGAAAAATGGATAAAGAACTTGTGGTACTTATATACAATGCAGTATCCCTCAGCAATGAAATCTATGTCATCAGGCCCGTAGAAGTATAATGAGTGGATTCAGGTACGATGATTCTAAGTGACATAAGTCACACAGAAAAAGAAACATCATAAGATATCAGTAATACACAGAATGTAAACTTGGCTACACAGGAACTGAATTCCAAAACAGAAGAGGGTCTCAAATTTAGAAAACCAACTTATGCTTGCTTAAGGGGAAAGGTGAGTTGGGGTGCTGCATAAAACCACAGATTGAAATGAGCACAGATAAAGTTCCTTAAGCCAAATATGGAATAGACAAGAGCTACTCCTTGCTCAACGAAATGGACTCAACACCCCATATTAAACGTCTAAGAATGTACCTGACTAGTAAGTATCTTAAAACCTATGGATTGCTATGTCTCCAAAAGAGAATCAAGCGTGTGTACAGGGGCATAAACTCAGCAGTGATAGGATTGGAGAGGTTCGGTGAGCAAATGAAGACCCTTTGAAGTCATATTGCATGGTACCCATTCCACGTGTTTCAACTACCCAGGTTTAAGGTATTCTTCCTTCAGCTAAAACATGCATGTGGAACCCAGAGTATGATCAACCGTGTGAACGGGAGACGTGTTCAAATATGTCTCAGTTTTCCTCCCCTGGTACTCGGGTGCAACATTCCAGACACTTTACTAACACTCTCCCCACCAGGAGAGTCAGCGCCTTTAACCTCCTGTTTGGCCCAGTTTGCAATTTCTGCGGAAGATGTACAGGAATAGCGAGAACAAATGAGAGACTAGCTGGAGGTGTCTGGACGGGCAAATTTAACTCTCATTTCCCACCAGGAAGAGGAGATAACCAAAGGCTCAGCGTGCCGTGCCGGAACCAGATTAGGGCCTGAAGCCATCCTGCGGTGTTGCGGCCAGCTCACAAGAAAGCGAGTTGAAGAAAGGAGCTCAGGGGCACTGTAATTCACAAACCTGCAGAGTTATAAATGACAGCTATCGTCCAAAAATATACTGAAGTAAGGCTGCCAAGAGGACTTGAAAGCGGGGCAGAATTGCAGGAAACCGATTTCAGGAGGTAGACTGGAATTGCATTGAAAGCATAGGAAAAGAGGCAGAACGTCCACAATGATGCACTTGGCCAAAAAGGGCGTATGCGTTTTTTCCTGAATATATTCAGGAAAAAACGCATACGCCCTTTTTGGCCAACCAAGCAAGCTTGCAAAGGAAATCTGCACTACAATGAAGTCTCACTTCCCCCCAGTCAAAAGGGCCATCTGAAAAAAGTGTAAAATCCAGAAAGGCAGGACAGGCCATGGAGAACTGGGACCCTTGTTATGCTGATGGGTGGGATGTAAATTGCCAACAGACACCCGGGAGAAGTGTATGGTGTTTCCTGAAACATCTAAAAAACAAAGCAACAGAGCCTAGGGCACTTCCACTTATGGTCCTATAGCTTAGGGAAATTAAAATCAAAAAGACACAGCCACCCCAAAGTTTGGGACGCCTCTGTTTACAAGAACCTCGTTTACCGTACAAGTTCAGTATCACAGAAAGTGAAAAATGGATAAAGAACTTGTGGTACTTACGTACAATGCAGTATCACTCAGCAATGAAATCTATGTCATCAGGCCCGTAGCAGCATAATGAGTGGATTCAGGTTCGATGATTCTAACTGAAATAAGTCACACAGAAAAAGAAACATCATAAGATATCACTAATACACGGAATGTAAACTTGGCTACACAGGAACTGAATTCCAAAACAGAACAGGGTCTCAAATTTAGAAAACCAACTTATGCTTGCTTAAGAGGAAAGGTGAGTCGGGGTGCTGCATAAAACAAGAGATTGAAATGAGCACAGATAAAGTTCCTTAAGCCAAATATGGAATAGACAAGAGCTACTCCTTGCTCAATGAAATGGACTCAACACCCCATATTAAACGCCTAATAATGTACCTGACTAGTAAGTATCTTAAAACCTATGGATTGCTATGTCTCCAAAAGAGAATCAATCGTATGTACAGGGGCATAAACGCAGCAGTGATAGGATTGGAGAGGTTTGGTGAGCAAATGAAGACCCTTTGAAGTCATATTGCATGGTACCCATTCCACGGGTTTCAACTACCCAGGTTTTAGGTATTCTTCCTTCAGCTAAAACATGCATGTGGAACCTAGAGTATGATCAACCATGTGATCGGGAGACGTGTTCAAATATGTCTCAGTTTTCGTACCCTGGTACTCGGGTGCAACATTCCAGACGCTTTACTAACACTCTCCCGACTTGGAGAGTCAGTCCCTTTAACCTCCTGTTTGGCCCAGTTTGCAATTTCTGCGGAAGATGAACAGGAATAGCGAGAACCAATGAGAGACTAGCTGGAGGTGTCTGGACAGGCAAATTTAACTCTCATTTCCCACCAGGAAGAGGAATTAACCAAACGCTCAGCGTGCCGTGCCGGAACCAGATTAGGGCCTGAAGCCATCCTGCGGTGTTGCGGCCAAGTCACAAGAAAGCGAGTTGAAGAAAGGAGCTCAGGGGCACTGTAATGCACAAACCTGCAGAGTTATAAATGACAGCTATCGTCCAAAAATATACTGAAGTAAGGCTGCCAAGAGGACTTGAAAGCGGGGCAGAATTGCAGGAAACCGATTTCAGGAGGTAGACTGGAATTGCATTGAAAGCATAGGAAAAGAGGCAGAGCGTCCACAATGATGCACTTGGACAAAAAGCGTGTATGCGTTTTTTCCTGAATATATTCAGGAAAAAACGCATACGCCCTTTTTGGGCAACCAAGCAAACTTGCAAAGGAAATCTGCACTACAATGAAGTCTCACTTCCCCCCGGTCAAAAGCGCCATCTGAACAAAGTGTAAAATCCAGAAAGACAGGACAGGCCATGGAGAACTGGGAGCCTTGTTATGCTGATGGGCGGGATGTAAATTGCCAAGAGACACTCGGGAGAAGTGTATGGTGTTTCCTGAAATATCTAAAAAACAAAGCAACAGAACCTAGGGCACTTCCACTTATGGTCCTATAGCTTAGGGAAATTAAAATCAAAAAGACACAGCCACCCCAAAGTTTGGGACGCCTCTGTTTACAAGAACCTCGTTTACCGTACAAGTTCAACATCACAGAAAGTGAAAAATGGATAAAGAACTTGTGGTACTTACGTACAATGCAGTATCACTCAGCAATGAAATCTATGTAATCAGGCCCGTAGCAGTATAATGAGTGGATTCAGGTATGATGATTCTAACTGAAATAAGTCACACAGAAAAAGAAACATCATAAGATATCACTAATACACGGAATGTAAACTTGGCTACACAGGAACTGAATTCCAAAACAGAACAGGGTCTCAAATTTAGAAAACCAACTTATGCTTGCTTAAGGGGAAAGGTGAGTTGGGGTACTGCATAAAACCAGAGATTGAAATGAGCACAGATAAAGTTCCTTAAGCCAAATATGGAATAGACAAGAGCTACTCCTTGCTCAATGAAATGGACTCAACACCCCATATTAAACGCCTAAGAATGTACCTGACTAGTAAGTATCTTAAAACCTATGGATTGCTAAGTCTCCAAAAGAGAATCAAGCGTGTGTACAGGGGCATAAACGCAGCAGTGATAGGATTGGAGAGGTTCGGTGAGCAAATGAAGACCCTTTGAAGTCATATTGCATGGTACCCATTCCACGGGTCTCAACTCTCCAGGTTTAAGGTATTCTTCCTTCAGCTAAAACATGCATGTGGAACCCAGAGTATGATCAACCGTGTGAACGGGAGATGTGTTCAAATATGTCTCAGTTTTCCTCCCCTGGTACTCGGGTGCAACATTCCAGACGCTTTACTAACACTCTCCCCACTTGGAGAGTCAGCGCCTTTAACCTCCTGTTTGGCCCAGTTTGCAATTTCTGCGGAACATGAACAGGAATAGCGAGAATCAATGAGAGACTAGCTGGAGGTGTCTGAACGGGCAAATTTAACTCTCATTTCCCACCAGGAAGAGGAAATAACCAAAGGCTCAGCGTGCCGTGCCAGAACCAGATTAGGGCCTGAAGCCATCCTGCGGTGTTGCGGCCAGCTCACAAGAAAGCGAGTTGAAGAAAGGAGCTCAGGGGCACTGTAATGCACAAAACTGCAGAGTTATAAATGACAGCTATCGTCCAAAAATATACTGAAGTAAGGCTGCCAAGAGGACTTGAAAGCGGGGCAGAATTGCAGGAAACCGATTTCAGGAGGTAGACTGGAATTGCATTGAAAGCATAGGAAAAGAGGCAGAACGTCCACAATGATGCACTTGGCCAAAAAGGGCGTGTGCGTTTTTTCCTGAATATATTCAGGAAAAAACGCATACGCCCTTTTTGGCCAACCAAGCAAGCTTGCAAAGGAAATCTGCACTACAATGAAGTCTCACTTCCCCCCGGTCAAAAGGGCCATCTGAAAAAAGTGTAAAATCCAGAAAGGCAGGACAGGCCATGGAGAACTGGGAGCCTTGTTATGCTGATGGGCGGGATGTAAATTGCCAACAGACACTCGGGAGAAGTGTATGGTGTTTCCTGAAACATCTAAAAAACAAAGCAAAAGAGCCTAGGGCACTTCCACTTATGGTCCTATAGCTTAGGGAAATTAAAATCAAAAACACACAGCCACCCCAAAGGTTGGAACGGCTCTGTTTACAAGAACCTCGTTTACAGTACAAGTTCAACATCGCAGAAAGTGAAAAATGGATAAAGAAGTTGTGGTATTTACTTACAAAGTAATATCACTCAGTAATGAAATCTATGTCATCAGGCCCTTAGCAGCACAATAAGTGGATTCAGGTATGATGATTCTAACTGAAATAAGTCACACAGAAAAAGAAACATCATAAGATATCAGTAATACACGGAATGTAAACTTGGCTACAGAGGAACTGAATTACAGAACAGAACAGGGTCTCAAATTTAGAAAACCAACTTATGCTTGCTTAAGGGGAAAGGTGAGTTGGGGTGCTGCATAAAACCAGAGATTGAAATGAGCACAGATAAAGTTCCTTAAGCCAAATATGGAATAGACAAGAGCTACTCCTTGCTCAACGAAATGGACTCAACACCGCATATTAAACGCCTAAGAATGTACCTGACTAGTAAGCATCTTAAAACCTATGGATTGCTATGTCTCCGAAAGAGAATCAAGCATGTGTACAGGGGCATAAACGCAGCAGTGATAGGATTGGAGAGGTTCGGTGAGCAAATGAAGACCCTTTGAAGTCATATTTTATGGTACCCATTCCACGGGTTTCAACTACCCAGGTTTAAGGTATTCTTCCTTCAGCTAAAACATGCATGTGGAACCTAGAGTATGATCAACCATGTGATTGGGAGACGTGTTCAAATATGTCTCAGTTTTCGTACCCTGGTACTCGGGTGCAACATTCCAGACGCTTTACTAACACTCTCCCGACTTGGAGAGTCTGTGCCTTTAACCTCCTGTTTGGCCCAGTTTGCAATTACTGCGGAAGATGAACAGGAATAGGGAGAACCAATGAGAGACTAGCTGGAGGTGTCTGGACGGGCAAATTTAACTCTCATTTCCCACCAGGAAGAGGAATTAACCAAAGGCTCAGCGTGCCGTGCCGGAACGAGATTAGGGCCTGAAGCCATGCTGTGGTGTTGCGGCCAGCTCACAAGAAAGCGAGTTGAAGAAAGGAGCTCAGGGGCACTGTAATTCACAAACCTGCAGAGTTACAAATGACAGCTATCGTCCAAAAATATACTGAAGTAAGGCTGCCAAGAGGACTTGAAAGCGGGGCAGAATTGCAGGAAACCGATTTCAGGAGGTAGACTGGAATTGCATTGAAAGCATAGGAAAAGAGGCAGAACGTCCACAATGATGCACTTGGACAAAAAGTGTGTATGCGTTGTTTCCTGAATATATTCAGGAAAAAACGCATACGCCCTTTTTGGCCAACCAAGCAAGCTTGCAAAGGAAATCTGCACTACAATGAAGTCTCACTTCCCCCCGGTCAAAAGGGCCATCTGAAAAAAGTGTAAAATCCAGAAAGGCAGGACAGGCCATGGAGAACTGGAAGCCTTGTTATGCTGATGGGTGGGATGTAAATTGCCAACAGACACTCGGGAGAAGTGTATGGTGTTTCCTGAAACATCTAAAAAACAAAGCAACAGAGCCTAGGGCACTTCCACTTATGGTCCTATAGCTTAGGGAAATTAAAATCAAAAAGACACAGCCACCCCAAAGTTTGGGACGCCTCTGTTTACAAGAACCTCGTTTACCGTACAAGTTCAGTATCACAGAAAGTGAAAAATGGATAAAGAACTTGTGGTACTTACGTACAATGCAGTATCACTCAGCAATGAAATCTATGTCATCAGGCCCGTAGCAGCATAATAAGTGGATTCAGGTTCGATGATTCTAACTGAAATAAGTCACACAGAAAAAGAAACATCATAAGATATCACTAATACACGGAATGTAAACTTGGCTACACAGGAACTGAATTCCAAAACAGAACAGGGTCTCAAATTTAGAAAACCAACTTATGCTTGCTTAAGGGGAAAGGTGAGTTGGGGTGCTGCATAAAACCAGAGATTGAAATGAGCACAGATAAAGTTCCTTAAGCCAAATATGGAATAGACAAGAGCTACTCCTTGCTCAACGAAATGGACTCAACACCCCATATTAAACGCCTAAGAATGTACCTGACTAGTAAGTATCTTAAAACCTATGGATTGCTAAGTCTCTAAAAGAGAATCAAGCGTGTGTACAGGGGCATAAACGCAGCAGTGATAGGATTGGAGAGGTTCGGCGAGCAAATGAAGACCCTTTGAAATCATATTGCATGGTACCCATTCCACGGGTCTCAACTCTCCAGGTTTAAGGTATTCTTCCTTCAGCTAAAACATGCATGTGGAACCCAGAGTATGATCAACCGTGTGAACGGGAGACGTGTTCAAATATGTCTCAGTTTTCGTACCCTGGTACTCGGGTGCAACATTCCAGACGCTTTACTAACACTCTCCCCACTTGGAGAGTCAGCGCCTTTAACCTCCTGTTTGGCCCAGTTTGCAATTTCTGCGGAAGATGAACAGGAATAGGGAGAACCAATGAGAGACTAGCTGGAGGTGTCTGAACGGGCAAATTTAACTCTCATTTCCCACCAGGAAGAGGAAATAACCAAAGGCTCAGCGTGCCGTGCCAGAACCAGATTAGGGCCTGAAGCCATCCTGCGGTGTTGCGGCCAGCTCACAAGAAAGCGAGTTGAAGAAAGGCGCTCAGGGGCACTGTAATTCACAAACCTGCAGAGTTATAAATGACAGCTATCGTCCAAAAATATACTGAAGTAAGGCTGCCAAGAGGACTTGAAAGCGGGGCAGAATTGCAGGAAACCGATTTCAGGAGGTAGACTGGAATTGCATTGAAAGCATAGGAAAAGAGGCAGAACGTCCACAATGATGCACTTGGCCAAAAAGGGCGTATGCGTTTTTTCCTGAATATATTCAGGAAAACACGCATACGCCCTTTTTGGCCAACCAAGCAAGCTTGCAAAGGAAATCTGCACTACAATGAAGTCTCACTTCCCCCCGGTCAAAAGGGCCATCTGAAAAAAGTGTAAAATCCAGAAAGGCAGGACAGGCCATGGAGAACTGGGAGCCTTGTTATGCTGATGGGCGGGATGTAAATTGCCAACAGACACTCGGGAGAAGTGTATGGTGTTTCCTGAAACATCTAAAAAACAAAGCAACAGAGCCTAGGGCACTTCCACTTATGGTCCTATAGCTTAGGGAAATTAAAATCAAAAAGACACAGCCACCCCAAAGTTTGGGACGGCTCTGTTTACAAGAACCTCGTTTACAGTACAAGTTCAACATCGCAGAAAGTGAAAAATGGATAAAGAAGTTGTGGTATTTACTTACAAAGCAATATCACTCAGCAATGAAATCTATGTCATCAGGCCCTTAGCAGCACAATAAGTGGATTCAGGTATGATGATTCTAACTGAAATAAGTCACACAGAAAAAGAAACATCATAAGATATCAGTAATACACGGAATGTAAACTTGGCTACACAGGAACTGAATTACAGAACAGAACAGGGTCTCAAATTTAGAAAACCAACTTATGCTTGCTTAAGGGGAAAGGTGAGTTGGGGTGCTGCATAAAACCAGAGATTGAAATGAGCACAGATAAAGTTCCTTAAGCCAAATATGGAATAGACAAGAGCTACTCCTTGCTCAACGAAATGGACTCAACACCGCATATTAAACGCCTAAGAATGTACCTGACTAGTAAGCATCTTAAAACCTATGGATTGCTATGTCTCCGAAAGAGAATCAAGCATGTGTACAGGGGCATAAACGCAGCAGTGATAGGATTGGAGAGGTTCGGTGAGCAAATGAAGACCCTTTGAAGTCATATTTTATGGTACTCATTCCAAGGGTTTCAACTACCCAGGTTTAAGGTATTCTTCCTTCAGCTAAAACATGCATGTGGAACCTAGAGTATGATCAACCATGTGATTGGGAGACGTGTTCAAATATGTCTCAGTTTTCCTCCCCTGGTACTCGGGTGCAACATTCCAGACGCTTTACTAACACTCTCCCCACTTGGAGAGTCAGCGCCTTTAACCTCCTGTTTGGCCCAGTTTGCAATTTCTGCGGAAGATGAACAGGAATAGGGAGAACCAATGAGAGACTAGCTGGAGGTGTCTGGACGGGCAAATTTAACTCTCATTTCCCACCAGGAAGAGGAATTAACCAAAGGCTCAGCGTGCCGTGCCGGAACCAGATTAGGGCCTGAAGCCATCCTGCGGTGTTGCGGCCAGCTCACAAGAAAGCGAGTTGAAGAAAGGAGCTCAGGGGCACTGTAATGCATAAACCTGCAGAGTTATAAATGACAGCTATCGTCCAAAAATATACTGAAGTAAGGCTGCCAAGAGGACTTTAAAGCGGCGCAGAATTGCAGGAAACCGATTTCAGGAGGTAGACTGGAATTGCATTGAAAGCATAGGAAAAGAGGCAGAACGTCCACAATGATGCACTTGGCCAAAAAGGGCGTATGCGTTTTTTCCTGAATATATTCAGGAAAAAACGCATACGCCCTTTTTGGCCAACCAAGCAAGCTTGCAAAGGAAATCTGCACTACAATGAAGTCTCACTTCCCCCCGGTCAAAAGGGCCATCTGAAAAAAGTGTAAAATCCAGAAAGGCAGGACAGGCCATGGAGAACTGGGAGCCTTGTTATGCTGATGGGCGGGATGTAAATTGCCAACAGACACTCGGGAGAAGTGTATGGTGTTTCCTGAAACATCTAAAAAACAAAGCAACAGAGCCTAGGGCACTTCCACTTATGGTCCTATAGCTTAGGGAAATTAAAATCAAAAAGACACAGCCACCCCAAAGTTTGGAACGGCTCTGTTTACAAGAACCTCGTTTACAGTACAAGTTCCACATTGCAGAAAGTGAAAAATGGATAAAGAAGTTGTGGTATTTACTTACAAAGCAATATCACTCAGCAATGAAATCTATGTCATCAGGCCCTTAGCAGCACAATGAGTGGATTCAGGTATGATGATTCTAACTGAAATAAGTCATACAGAAAAAGAAACATCATAAGATATCAGTAATACACGGAATGTAAACTTGGCTACACAGGAACTGAATTACAGAACAGAACAGGGTCTCAAATTTAGAAAACCAACTTATGCTTGCTTAAGGGGAAAGGTGAGTTGGGTTGCTGCATAAAACCAGAGATTGAAATGAGCACAGATAAAGTTCCTTAAGCCAAATATGGAATAGACAAGAGCTACTCCTTGCTCAAAGAAATGGACTCAACACCGCATATTAAACGCCTAAGAATGTACCTGACTAGTAAGTATCTTAAAACCTATGGATTGCTATGTCTCCGAAAGAGAATCAAGCATGTGTACAGGGGCATAAACGCAGCAGTGATAGGATTGGAGAGGTTCGGTGAGCAAATGAAGACCCTTTGAAGTCATATTGCATGGTACCCATTCCACGGGTTTCAACTACCCAGGTTTAAGGTATTCTTCCTTCAGCTAAAACATGCATGTGGAACCTAGAGTATGATCAACCGTGTGATCGGGAGACGTGTTCAAATATGTATCAGTTTTCGTACCCTGGTAGTCGGGTGCAACATTCCAGATGCTTTACTAACACTCTCCCGACTTGGAGAGTCAGTCCCTTTAACCTCCTGTTTGGCCCAGTTTGCAATTTCTGCGGAAGATGAACAGGAATAGCGAGAACCAATGAGAGACTAGCTAGAGGTGTCTGAACGGGCAAATTTAACTCTCATTTCCCACCAGGAAGAGGAATTAACCAAAGGCTCAGCGTGCCGTGCCGGAACCAGATTAGGGCCTGAAGCCATGCTGCGGTGTTGCGGCCAGCTCACAAGAAAGCGAGTTGAAGAAAGGAGCTCAGGGGCACTGTAATGCACAAACCTGCAGAGTTATAAATGACAGCTATCGTCCAAAAATATACTGAAGTAAGGCTGCCAAGAGGACTTGAAAGCGGGGCAGAATTGCAGGAAACCGATTTCAGGAAGTAGACTGGAATTGCATTGAAAGCATAGGAAAAGAGGCAGAACGTCCACAATGATGCACTTGGCAAAAAAGGGCGTATGTGTTTTTTCCTGAATATATTCAGGAAAAAACGCATACGCCCTTTTTGGCCAACCAAGCAAACTTGCGAAGGAAATCTGCACTACAATGAAGTCTCACTTCCCCCCGGTCAAAAGGGCCATCTGAAAAAAGTGTAAAATCCAGAAAGGCAGGACAGGCCATCGAGAACTGGGAGCCTTGTTATGCTGATGGGCGGGATGTAAATTGCCAACAGACACTCGGGAGAAGTGTATGGTGTTTCCTGAAACATCTAAAAAACAAAGCAACAGAGCCTAGGGCACTTCCACTTATGGTCCTATAGCTTAGGGAAATTAAAATCAAAAAGACACAGCCACCCCAAAGTTTGGGACGCCTCTGTTTACAAGAACCTCGTTTACCATACAAGTTCAATATCACAGAAAGTGAAAAATGGATAAAGAACTTGTGGAACTTATGTACAATGCAGTATCACTCAGCAATGAAATCTGTGTCATCTGGACCGTGGCAGCATAATGAGTGGATTCAGGTACGATGATTCTAGCTGAAATAAGTCACACAGAAAGAGAAACATCATAAGATATCACTAATACACGGAATGTAAACTTGGCTACACAGGAACTGAATTACAGAACAGAACAGGGTCTCAAATTTAGAAAACCAACTTATGCTTGCTTAAGGGGAAAGGTGAGTTGGGGTGCTGCATAAAACCAGAGATTGAAATGAGCACAGATAAAGTTCCTTAAGCCAAATATGGAATAGACAAGAGCTACTCCTTGCTCAACGAAATGGACTCAACACCCCATATTAGACGCCTAAGAATGTACCTGACTAGTAAGTATCTTAAAACCTATGGATTGCTATGTCTCCAAAAGAGAATCAAGCGTGTGTACAGGGGCATAAACGCAGCAGTGATAGGATTGGAGAGGTTCGGTGAGCAAATGAAGACCCTTTGAAGTCATATTGCATGGTACCCATTCCACGGGTCTCAACTCTCCAGGTTTAAGGTATTCTTCCTTCAGCTAAAACATGTATGTGGAACCCAGAGTATGATCAACCATGTGAACGGGAGACGTGTTCAAATATGTCTCAGTTTTCCTCCCCTGGTACTCGGGTGCAACATTCCAGACGCTTTACTAACACTCTCCCCACTAGGAGAGTCAGCGCCTTTAACCTCCTGTTTGGCCCAGTTTGCCATTTCTGCGGAAGATGAACAGGAATAGGGAGAACCAATGAGAGACTAGCTGGAGGTGTCTGGAAGGGCAAATTTAACTCTCATTTCCCACCAGGAAGAGGAATTAACCAAAGGCTCAGCGTGCCGTGCCGGAACCAGATTAGGGCCTGAAGCCATCCTGCGGTGTTGCGGCCAGCTCACAAGAAAGCGAGTTGAAGAAAGGAGCTCAGGGGCACTGTAATTCACAAACCTGCAGAGTTATAAATGACAGCTATCGTCCAAAAATATACTGAAGTAAGGCTGCCAAGAGGACTTGAAAGCGGGGCAGAATTGCAGGAAACCGATTTCAGGAGGTAGACTGGAATTGCATTGAAAGCATAGGAAAAGAGGCAGAGCGTCCACAATGATGCACCTGGCCAAAAAGTGCGTATGTGTTTTTTCCTGAATATATTCAGGAAAAAACGCATACGCACTTTTTGGCCAACCAAGCAAGCTTGTAAAGGAAATCTGCACTACAATGAAGTCTCATTTCCCCCCGGTCAAAAGGACCATCTGAAAAAAGTGTAAAATCCAGAAAGGCAGGAGAGGCCATGGAGAACTGGGAGTCTTGTTAAACTGATGGGAGGGATGTAAATTGCCAACAGACACTCGGGAGAAGTGTATGGTGTTTCCTGAAACATCTAAAAAACAAAGCAACAGAGCCTAGGGCACTTCCACTTATGGTCCTATAGCTTAGGGAAATTAAAATCAAAAAGACACAGCCACCGCAAAGTATGGTACGGCTCTGTTTACAAGAACCTCGTTTACTGTACAAGTTCAACATCGCAGAAAGTGAAAAATGGATAAAGAACTTGTGGTATTTACTTACAAAGCAATATCACTCAGCAATGAAATCTATGTCATCAGGCCCTTAGCAGCACAATGAGTGGATTCAGGTATGATGATTCTAACTGAAATAAGTCACACAGAAAAAGAAACATCATAAGATATCAGTAATACACGGAATGTAAACTTGGCTACACAGGAACTGAATTACAGAACAGAACAGGGTCTCAAATTTAGAAAACCAACTTATGCTTGCTTAAGGGGAAAGGTGAGGTGGGGTGCTGCATAAAACCAGAGATTGAAATGAGCACAGATAAAGTTCCTTAAGCCAAATATGGAATAGACAAGAGCTACTCCTTGCTCAACGAAATGGACTCAACACCGCATATTAAACACCTAAGAATGTACCTGACTAGTAAGCATCTTAAAACCTATGGATTGCTATGTCTCCGAAAGAGAATCAAGCATGTGTACAGGGGCATAAACGCAGCAGTGATAGGATTGGAGAGGTTCGGTGAGCAAATGAAGACCCTTTGAAGTCATATTTTATGGTACTCATTCCAAGGGTTTCAACTACCCAGGTTTAAGGTATTCTTCCTTCAGCTAAAACATGCATGTGGAACCTAGAGTATGATCAACCATGTGATTGGGAGACGTGTTCAAATATGTCTCAGTTTTCCTCCCCTGGTACTCGGGTGCAACATTCCAGACGCTTTACTAACACTCTCCCCACTTGGAGAGTCAGCGCCTTTAACCTCCTGTTTGGCCCAGTTTGCAATTTCTGCGGAAGATGAACAGGAATAGGGAGAACCAATGAGAGACTAGCTGGAGGTGTCTGGACGGGCAAATTTAACTCTCATTTCCCACCAGGAAGAGGAATTAACCAAAGGCTCAGCGTGCCGTGCCGGAACCAGATTAGGGCCTGAAGCCATCCTGCGGTGTTGCGGCCAGCTCACAAGAAAGCGAGTTGAAGAAAGGAGCTCAGGGGCACTGTAATGCATAAACCTGCAGAGTTATAAATGACAGCTATCGTCCAAAAATATACTGAAGTAAGGCTGCCAAGAGGACTTTAAAGCGGCGCAGAATTGCAGGAAACCGATTTCAGGAGGTAGACTGGAATTGCATTGAAAGCATAGGAAAAGAGGCAGAACGTCCACAATGATGCACTTGGCCAAAAAGGGCGTATGCGTTTTTTCCTGAATATATTCAGGAAAAAACGCATACACCCTTTTTGGCCAACCAAGCAAGCTTGCAAAGGAAATCTGCACTACAATGAAGTCTCACTTCCCCCCGGTCAAAAGGGCCATCTGAAAAAAGTGTAAAATCCAGAAAGGCAGGACAGGCCATGGAGAACTGGGAGCCTTGTTATGCTGATGGGCGGGATGTAAATTGCCAACAGACACTCGGGAGAAGTGTATGGTGTTTCCTGAAACATCTAAAAAACAAAGCAACAGAGCCTAGGGCACTTCCACTTATGGTCCTATAGCTTAGGGAAATTAAAATCAAAAAGACACAGCCACCCCAAAGTTTGGAACGGCTCTGTTTACAAGAACCTCGTTTACAGTACAAGTTCCACATTGCAGAAAGTGAAAAATGGATAAAGAAGTTGTGGTATTTACTTACAAAGCAATATCACTCAGCAATGAAATCTATGTCATCAGGCCCTTAGCAGCACAATGAGTGGATTCAGGTATGATGATTCTAACTGAAATAAGTCATACAGAAAAAGAAACATCATAAGATATCAGTAATACACGGAATGTAAACTTGGCTACACAGGAACTGAATTACAGAACAGAACAGGGTCTCAAATTTAGAAAACCAACTTATGCTTGCTTAAGGGGAAAGGTGAGTTGGGTTGCTGCATAAAACCAGAGATTGAAATGAGCACAGATAAAGTTCCTTAAGCCAAATATGGAATAGACAAGAGCTACTCCTTGCTCAAAGAAATGGACTCAACACCGCATATTAAACGCCTAAGAATGTACCTGACTAGTAAGTATCTTAAAACCTATGGATTGCTATGTCTCCGAAAGAGAATCAAGCATGTGTACAGGGGCATAAACGCAGCAGTGATAGGATTGGAGAGGTTCGGTGAGCAAATGAAGACCCTTTGAAGTCATATTGCATGGTACCCATTCCACGGGTTTCAACTACCCAGGTTTAAGGTATTCTTCCTTCAGCTAAAACATGCATGTGGAACCTAGAGTATGATCAACCGTGTGATCGGGAGACGTGTTCAAATATGTATCAGTTTTCGTACCCTGGTAGTCGGGTGCAACATTCCAGATGCTTTACTAACACTCTCCCGACTTGGAGAGTCAGTCCCTTTAACCTCCTGTTTGGCCCAGTTTGCAATTTCTGCGGAAGATGAACAGGAATAGCGAGAACCAATGAGAGACTAGCTAGAGGTGTCTGAACGGGCAAATTTAACTCTCATTTCCCACCAGGAAGAGGAATTAACCAAAGGCTCAGCGTGCCGTGCCGGAACCAGATTAGGGCCTGAAGCCATGCTGCGGTGTTGCGGCCAGCTCACAAGAAAGCGAGTTGAAGAAAGGAGCTCAGGGGCACTGTAATGCACAAACCTGCAGAGTTATAAATGACAGCTATCGTCCAAAAATATACTGAAGTAAGGCTGCCAAGAGGACTTGAAAGCGGGGCAGAATTGCAGGAAACCGATTTCAGGAAGTAGACTGGAATTGCATTGAAAGCATAGGAAAAGAGGCAGAACGTCCACAATGATGCACTTGGCAAAAAAGGGCGTATGTGTTTTTTCCTGAATATATTCAGGAAAAAACGCATACGCCCTTTTTGGCCAACCAAGCAAACTTGCAAAGGAAATCTGCACTACAATGAAGTCTCACTTCCCCCCGGTCAAAAGGGCCATCTGAAAAAAGTGTAAAATCCAGAAAGGCAGGACAGGCCATCGAGAACTGGGAGCCTTGTTATGCTGATGGGCGGGATGTAAATTGCCAACAGACACTCGGGAGAAGTGTATGGTGTTTCCTGAAACATCTAAAAAACAAAGCAACAGAGCCTAGGGCACTTCCACTTATGGTCCTATAGCTTAGGGAAATTAAAATCAAAAAGACACAGCCACCCCAAAGTTTGGGACGCCTCTGTTTACAAGAACCTCGTTTACCATACAAGTTCAATATCACAGAAAGTGAAAAATGGATAAAGAACTTGTGGAACTTATGTACAATGCAGTATCACTCAGCAATGAAATCTGTGTCATCTGGACCGTGGCAGCATAATGAGTGGATTCAGGTACGATGATTCTAGCTGAAATAAGTCACACAGAAAGAGAAACATCATAAGATATCACTAATACACGGAATGTAAACTTGGCTACACAGGAACTGAATTACAGAACAGAACAGGGTCTCAAATTTAGAAAACCAACTTATGCTTGCTTAAGGGGAAAGGTGAGTTGGGGTGCTGCATAAAACCAGAGATTGAAATGAGCACAGATAAAGTTCCTTAAGCCAAATATGGAATAGACAAGAGCTACTCCTTGCTCAACGAAATGGACTCAACACCCCATATTAGACGCCTAAGAATGTACCTGACTAGTAAGTATCTTAAAACCTATGGATTGCTATGTCTCCAAAAGAGAATCAAGCGTGTGTACAGGGGCATAAACGCAGCAGTGATAGGATTGGAGAGGTTCGGTGAGCAAATGAAGACCCTTTGAAGTCATATTGCATGGTACCCATTCCACGGGTCTCAACTCTCCAGGTTTAAGGTATTCTTCCTTCAGCTAAAACATGCATGTGGAACCCAGAGTATGATCAACCATGTGAACGGGAGACGTGTTCAAATATGTCTCAGTTTTCCTCCCCTGGTACTCGGGTGCAACATTCCAGACGCTTTACTAACACTCTCCCCACTAGGAGAGTCAGCGCCTTTAACCTCCTGTTTGGCCCAGTTTGCCATTTCTGCGGAAGATGAACAGGAATAGGGAGAACCAATGAGAGACTAGCTGGAGGTGTCTGGAAGGGCAAATTTAACTCTCATTTCCCACCAGGAAGAGGAATTAACCAAAGGCTCAGCGTGCCGTGCCGGAACCAGATTAGGGCCTGAAGCCATCCTGCGGTGTTGCGGCCAGCTCACAAGAAAGCGAGTTGAAGAAAGGAGCTCAGGGGCACTGTAATTCACAAACCTGCAGAGTTATAAATGACAGCTATCGTCCAAAAATATACTGAAGTAAGGCTGCCAAGAGGACTTGAAAGCGGGGCAGAATTGCAGGAAACCGATTTCAGGAGGTAGACTGGAATTGCATTGAAAGCATAGGAAAAGAGGCAGAGCGTCCACAATGATGCACCTGGCCAAAAAGTGCGTATGTGTTTTTTCCTGAATATATTCAGGAAAAAACGCATACGCACTTTTTGGCCAACCAAGCAAGCTTGTAAAGGAAATCTGCACTACAATGAAGTCTCATTTCCCCCCGGTCAAAAGGACCATCTGAAAAAAGTGTAAAATCCAGAAAGGCAGGAGAGGCCATGGAGAACTGGGAGTCTTGTTAAACTGATGGGAGGGATGTAAATTGCCAACAGACACTCGGGAGAAGTGTATGGTGTTTCCTGAAACATCTAGAAAACAAAGCAACAGAGCCTAGGGCACTTCCACTTATGGTCCTATAGCTTAGGGAAATTAAAATCAAAAAGACACAGCCACCGCAAAGTATGGTACGGCTCTGTTTACAAGAACCTCGTTTACTGTACAAGTTCAACATCGCAGAAAGTGAAAAATGGATAAAGAACTTGTGGTATTTACTTACAAAGCAATATCACTCAGCAATGAAATCTATGTCATCAGGCCCTTAGCATCACAATGAGTGGATTCAGGTATGATGATTCTAACTGAAATAAGTCACACAGAAAAAGAAACATCATAAGATATCAGTAATACACGGAATGTAAACTTGGCTACACAGGAACTGAATTACAGAACAGAACAGGGTCTCAAATTTAGAAAACCAACTTATGCTTGCTTAAGGGGAAAGGTGAGTTGGGGTGCTGCATAAAACCAGAGATTGAAATGAGCACAGATAAAGTTCCTTAAGCCAAATATGGAATAGACAAGAGCTACTCCTTGCTCAACGAAATGGACTCAACACCGCATATTAAACACCTAAGAATGTAGCTGACAAGTAAGTATCTTAAAACCTATGGATTGCCATGTCTCCGAAAGAGAATCAAGCATGTGTACAGGGGCATAAACGCAGCAGTGATAGGATTGGAGAGGTTCGGTGAGCAAATGAAGCCCCTCTGAAGTCATATTGCATGGTACCCATTCCACGGGTTTCAACTACCCAGGTTTAAGGTATTCTTCCTTCAGCTAAAACATGCATGTGGAACCTAGAGTATGATCAACCATGTGATCGGGAGACGTGTTCAAATATGTCTCGGTTTTTGTACCCTGGTAGTCGGGTGCAACATTCCAGACCCTTTACTAACACTCTCCCGACTTGGAGAGTCAGTCCCTTTAACCTCCTGTTTGGCCCAGTTTGCAATTTCTGCGGAAGATGAACAGGAATAGCGAGAACCAATGAGAGACTAGCTGGAGGTGTCTGGACGGGCAAATTTAACTCTCATTTCCCACCAGGAACAGGAATTAACCAAGGCCTCAGCGTGCCGTGACAGAAGCAGATTAGGGCGTGAAGCCATCCTGCGGTGTTGCGGCCAGGTCACAAGAAAGCGAGTTGAAGAAAGGAGCTCAGGGGCACTGTAATGCACAAACTTGCAGAGTTATAAATGACAGCTATCGTCCAAAAATATACTGAAGTAAGTCTGCCAAGAGGACTTGAAAGCGGGGCAGAATTGCAGGAAACCGATTTCAGGAGGTAGACTGGAATTGCATTGAAAGCCTAGGAAAAGAGGCAGAACGTCCACAATGATGCACTTGGCCAAAAAGGGCGTATGCGTTTTTTCCTGAATATATTCAGGAAAAAACGCATACGCCGTTTTTGGCCAACCAAGCAAGCTTGCAAAGGAAATCTGCACTACAATGAAGTCTCACTTCCCCCCGGTCAAAAGGGCCATCTGAAAAAAGTGTAAAATCCAGAAAGTCAGGACAGGCCATGGAGAACTGGGAGCCTTGTTATGCTTATGGGCGGGATGTAAATTGCCAACAGACACTCGGGAGAAGTGTATGGTGTTTCCTGAAACATCTAAAAAACAAAGCAACAGAGCCTAGGGCACATCCACTTATGGTCCTATAGCTTAGGGAAATTAAAATCAAAAAGACACAGCCACCCCAAAGTTTGGGACGCCTCTGTTTACAAGAACCTCGTTTACAGTACAAGTTCAGTATCACAGAAAGTGAAAAATGGATAAAGAACTTGTGGTACTTACGTACAATGCAGTATCACTCAGCAATGAAATCTATGTCATCAGGCCCATAGCAGCATAATGAGTGGATTCAGGTACGATGATTCTAACTGAAATAAGTCACACAGAAAAAGAAACATCATAAGATATCACTAATACACGGAATGTAAACTTGGCTACACAGGAACTGAATTACAGAACAGAACAGGGTCTCAAATTTAGAAAACCAACTTATGCTTGCTTAAGGGGAAAGGTGAGTTGGGGTGCTGCATAAAACCAGAGATTGAAATGAGCACAGATAAAGTTCCTTAAGCCAAATATGGAATAGACAAGAGCTACTCCTTGCTCAACGAAATGGACTCAACACCCCATATTAAACGCCTAAGAATGTAGCTGACTAGTAAGTATCTTAAAACCTATGGATTGCTATGTCTCCGAAAGAGAATCAAGCATGTGTACAGGGGCATAAACGCAGCAGTGATAGGATTGGAGAGGTTCGGTGAGCAAATGAAGCCCCTTTGAAGTCATATTGCATGGTACCCATTCCACGGGTTTCAACTACCCAGGTTTAAGGTATTCTTCCTTCAGCTAAAACATGCATGTGGAACCTAGAGTATGATCAACCATGTGATCGGGAGACGTGTTCAAATATGTCTCAGTTTTCGTACCCTGGTACTCGGGTGCAACATTCCAGACGCTTTACTAACACTCTCCCGACTTGGAGAGTCAGTCCCTTTAACCTCCTGTTTGGCCCAGTTTGCCATTTCTGCGGAAGATGAACAGGAATAGGGAGAACCAATGAGAGACTAGCTGGAGGTGTCTGGAAGGGCAAATTTAACTCTCATTTCCCACCAGGAAGAGGAATTAACCAAAGGCTCAGCGTGCCGTGCCGGAACCAGATTAGGGCCTGAAGCCATCCTGCGGTGTTGCGGCCAGCTCACAAGAAAGCGAGTTGAAGAAAGGAGCTCAGGGGCACTGTAATTCACAAACCTGCAGAGTTATAAATGACAGCTATCGTCCAAAAATATACTGAAGTAAGGCTGCCAAGAGGACTTGAAAGCGGGGCAGAATTGCAGGAAACCGATTTCAGGAGGTAGACTGGAATTGCATTGAAAGCATAGGAAAAGAGACAGAATGTCCACAATGATGCACTTGGCCAAAAAGGGCGTATGCGTTTTTTCCTGAATATATTCAGGAAAAAACGCATACGCCCTTTTTGGCCAACCAAGCAAGCTTGCAAAGGAAATCTGCACTACAATGAAGTCTCACTTCCCCCCGGTAAAAGGGCTATCTGAAAAAAGTGTAAAATCCAGAAAGGCAGGACAGGCCATGGAGAACTGGGAGCCTTGTTATGCTGATGGGCGGGATGTAAATTGCCAACAGACACTCGGGAGAAGTGTATGGTGTTTCCTGAAACATCTAAAAAACAAAGCAACAGAGCCTAGGGCACTTCCACTTATGGTCCTATAGCTTAGGGAAATTAAAATCAAAAAGACACAGCCACCCCAAAGTATGGAACGGCTCTGTTTACAAGAACCTCGTTTACAGTACAAGTTCAACATCGCAGAAAGTGAAAAATGGATAAAGAAGTTGTGGTATTTACTTACAAAGCAATATCACTCAGCAATGAAATCTATGTCATCAGGCCCTTAGCAGCACAATGAGTGGATTCAGGTATGATGATTCTAACTGAAATAAGTCACACAGAAAAAGAAACATCATAAGATATCACTAATACACGGAATTTAAACTTGGCTACACAGGAACTGAATTACAGAACAGAACAGGGTCTCAAATTTAGAAAACCAACTTATGCTTGCTTAAGGGTAAAGGTGAGTTGGGGTGCTGCATAAAACCAGAGATTGAAATGAGCACAGATAAAGTTCCTTAAGCCAAATATGGAATAGACAAGAGCTACTCCTTGCTCAACGAAATGGACTCAACACCCCATATTAAACGCCTAAGTATGTACCTGACTAGTAAGTATCTTAAAACCTATGGATTGCTATGTCTCCAAAAGAGAATCAAGCGTGTGTACAGGGGCATAAACGCAGCAGTGATAGGATTGGAGAGGTTCGGTGAGCAAATGAAGACCCTTTGAAGTCATATTGCATGGTACCCATTCCACGGGTCTCAACTCTCCAGGTTTAAGGTATTCTTCCTTCAGCTAAAACATGCATGTGGAACCCAGAGTATGATCAACCGTGTGAACGGGAGACGTGTTCAAATATGTCTCAGTTTTCCTCCCCTGGTACTTGGGTGCAACATTCCAGACGCTTTACTAACACTCTCCCCACTTGGAGAGTCAGCGCCTTTAACCTCCTGTTTGGCCCAGTTTGCAATTTCTGCGGAAGATGAACAGGAATAGGGAGAACCAATGAGAGACTAGCTGGAGGTGTCTGGACGGGCAAATTTAACTCTCATTTCCCACCAGGAAGAGGAAATAACCAAAGGCTCAGCGTGCCGTGCCGGAACCAGATTAGGGCCTGAAGCCATCCTGCAGTGTTGCGGCCAGCTCAAAAGAAAGCGAGTTGAAGAAAGGAGCTCAGGGGCACTGTAATTCACAAACCTGCAGAGTTATAAATGACAGCTATCATCCAAAAATATACTGAAGTAAGGCTGCCAAGAGGACTTGAAAGCGGGGCAGAATTGCAGGAAACCGATTTCAGGAGGTAGACTGGAATTGCATTGAAAGCATAGGAAAAGAGGCAGAACGTCCACAATGATGCACTTGGCTAAAAAGGGCGTATGCGTTTTTTCCTGAATATATTCAGGAAAAAACGCATACGCCCTTTTTGGCCAACCAAGCAAGCTTGCAAAGGAAATCTGCACTACAATGAAGTCTCACTTCCCCACGGTCAAAAGGGCCATCTGAAAAAAGTGTAAAATCCAGAAAGGCAGGACAGGCCATGGAGAACTGGGAGCCTTGTTATGCTGATGGGCGGGATGTAAATTGCCAACAGACACTCGGGAGAAGTTTATGGTGTTTCCTGAAATATCTAAAAAACAAAGCAACAGAGCCTAGGGCATTTCCACTTATGGTCATATAGCTTAGGGAAATTAAAATCAAAAAGACACAGCCACCCCAAAGTTTGGGACGCCTCTGTTTACAAGAACCTCGTTTACCGTACAAGTTCAATATCACAGAAATTGAAAAATGGATAAAGAACTTGTGGTACTTACGTACAATGCAGTATCACTCAGCAATGAAATCTATGTCATCAGGCCCGTAGCAGCATAATGAGTGGATTCATGTACGATGATTCTACCTGAAATAAGTCACACAGAAAAAGAAACATCATAAGATATCACTAATACACGGAATGTAAACTTGGCTACACAGGAACTGAATTCCAAAACAGAACAGGGTCTCAAATTTAGAAAACCAACTTATGCTTGCTTAAGGGGAAAGGTGAGTTGGGGTGCTGCATAAAACCAGAGATTGAAATGAGCACAGATAAAGTTCCTTAAGCCAAATATGGAATAGACAAGAGCTACTCCTTGCTCAACGAAATGGACTCAACACCCCATATTAGACGCCTAAGAATGTACCTGACTAGTAAGTATCTTAAAACCTATGGATTGCTATGTCTCCAAAAGAGAATCAAGCGTGTGTACAGGGGCATAAACGCAGCAGTGATAGGATTGGAGAGGTTCGGTGAGCAAATGAAGACCCTTTGAAGTCATATTGCATGGTACCCATTCCACGGGTCTCAACTCTCCAGGTTTAAGGTATTCTTCCTTCAGCTAAAACATGCATGTGGAACCCAGAGTATGATCAACCATGTGGACGGGAGACGTGTTCAAATATGTCTCGGTTTTTGTACCCTGGTAGTCGGGTGCAACATTCCAGACGCTTTACTAACACTCTCCCGACTTGGAGAGTCAGTCCCTTTAACCTCCTGTTTGGCCCAGTTTGCAATTTCTGTGGAAGATGAACAGGAATAGCGAGAACCAATGAGAGACTAGCTGGAGGTGTCTGGACGGGCAAATTTAACTCTCATTTCCCACCAGGAACAGGAATTAACCAAGGCCTCAGCGTGCCGTGACAGAAGCAGATTAGGGCGTGAAGCCATCCTGCGGTGTTGCGGCCAGGTCACAAGAAAGCGAGTTGAAGAAAGGAGCTCAGGGGCACTGTAATGCACAAACTTGCAGAGTTATAAATGACAGCTATCGTCCAAAAATATACTGAAGTAAGTCTGCCAAGAGGACTTGAAAGCGGGGCAGAATTGCAGGAAACCGATTTCAGGAGGTAGACTGGAATTGCATTGAAAGCATAGGAAAAGAGGCAGAACGTCCACAATGATGCACTTGGCCAAAAAGTGCGTATGCATTTTTTCCTGAATATATTCAGGAAAAAACGCATACGCACTTTTTGGCCAACCAAGCAAGCTTGCAAAGGAAATCTGCACTACAATGAAGTCTCACTTCCCCCCGGTCAAAAGGGCCATCTGAAAAAAGTGTAAAATCCAGAAAGGCAGGACAGGCCATGGAGAACTGGGAGCCTTGTTATGCTGATGGGCGGGATGTAAATTGCCAACAGACACTCGGGAGAAGTGTATGGTGTTTCCTGAAACATCTAAAAAACAAAGCAACAGAGCCTAGGGCACTTCCACTTATGGTCCTATAGCTTAGGGAAATTAAAATAAAAAGACACAGCCACCCCAAAGTTTGGGACGCCTCTGTTTACAAGAACCTCGTTTACAGTACAAGTTCAGTATCACAGAAAGTGAAAAATGGATAAAGAACTTGTGGTACTTACGTACAATGCAGTATCACTCAGCAATGAAATCTATGTCATCAGGCCCATAGCAGCATAATGAGTGGATTCAGGTACGATGATTCTAACTGAAATAAGTCACACAGAAAAAGAAACATCATAAGATATCAGTAATACACGGAATGTAAACTTGGCTACACAGGAACTGAATTACAGAACAGAACAGGGTCTCAAATTTAGAAAACCAACTTATGCTTGCTTAAGGGGAAAGGTGAGTTGGGGTGCTGCATAAAACCAGAGATTGAAATGAGCACAGATAAAGTTCCTTAAGCCAAATATGGAATAGACAAGAGCTACTCCTTGCTCAACGAAATGGACTCAACACCCCATATTAAACGCCTAAGAATGTAGCTGACTAGTAAGTATCTTAAAACCTATGGATTGCTATGTCTCCGAAAGAGAATCAAGCATGTGTACAGGGGCATAAACGCAGCAGTGATAGGATTGGAGAGGTTCGGTGAGCAAATGAAGCCCCTTTGAAGTCATATTGCATGGTACCCATTCCACGGGTTTCAACTACCCAGGTTTAAGGTATTCTTCCTTCAGCTAAAACATGCATGTGGAACCTAGAGTATGATCAACCATGTGATCGGGAGACGTGTTCAAATATGTCTCAGTTTTCGTACCCTGGTACTCGGGTGCAACATTCCAGACGCTTTACTAACACTCTCCCGACTTGGAGAGTCAGTCCCTTTAACCTCCTGTTTGGCCCAGTTTGCAATTTCTGCGGAAGATGAACAGGAATAGGGAGAACCAATGAGAGACTAGCTGGAGGTGTCCTCTCATTTCCCACCAGGAAGAGGAATTAACCAAAGGCTCAGCGTGCCGTGCCGGAACCAGATTAGGGCCTGAAGCCATCCTGCGGTGTTGCGGCCAGCTCACAAGAAAGCGAGTTGAAGAAAGGAGCTCAGGGGCACTGTAATTCACAAACCTGCAGAGTTATAAATGACAGCTATCGTCCAAAAATATACTGAAGTAAGGCTGCCAAGAGGACTTGAAAGCGGGGCAGAATTGCAGGAAACCGATTTCAGGAGGTAGACTGGAATTGAATAGAAAGCATAGGAAAAGAGGCAGAACGTCCTCAATGTGGCACTTGGCCAAAAAGGGCGTATGCGTTTTTTCCTGAATATATTCAGGAAAAAACGCATACGCCCTTTTTGGCCAACCAAGCAAACTTGCAAAGAAATCTGAACTACAATGAAGTCTCACTTCCCCCCGGTCAAAAGGGCCATCTGAAAAAAGTGTAAAATCCAGAAAGGCAGGATAGGCCATGGAGAACTGGGAGCCTTGTTATGCTGATGGGCGGGATGTAAATTGCCAACAGCCACTTGGGAGAAGTGTATGGTGTTTCCTGAAACATCTAAAAAACAAAGCAACAGAGCCTAGGGCACTTCCACTTATGGTCCTATAGCTTAGGGAAATTAAAATCAAAAAGACACAGCCACCCCAAAGTATGGTACGGCTCTGTTTACAAGAACCTCGTTTACTGTACAAGTTCAACATTGCAGAAAGTGAAAAATGGATAAAGAACTTGTGGTATTTACTAACAAAGCAATATCACTCAGCAATGAAATCTATGTCATCAGGCCCTTAGCAGCACAATGAGTGGATTCAGGTATGCTGATTCTAACTGAAATAAGTCACACTGAAAGAGAAACATCATAAGATATCACTAATACACGGAATGTAAACTTGGCTACACAGGAACTGAATTCCAAAACAGAACAGGGTCTCAAATTTAGAAAACCAACTTATGCTTGCTTAAGGGTAAAGGTGAGTTGGGGTGCTGCATAAAACTAGAGATTGAAATGAGCACAGATAAAGTTCCTTAAGCCAAATATGGAATAGACAAGAGCTACTCCTTGCTCAACGAAATGGACTCAACACCCCATATTAAACGCCTAAGAATGTACCTGACTAGTAAGTATCTTAAAACCTATGGATTGCTATGTCTCCAAAAGAGAATCAAGCGTGTGTACAGGGGCATAAACGCAGCAGTGATAGGTTTGGAGAGGTTCGGTGAGCAAATGAAGACCCTTTGAAGTCATATTGCATGGTACCCATTCCACGGGTCTCAACTCTCCAGGTTTAAGGTATTCTTCCTTCAGCTAAAACATGCATGTGGAACCCAGAGTATGATCAACCGTGTGAACGGGAGACGTGTTCAAATATGTCTCAGTTTTCCTCCCCTGGTACTCAGGTGCAACATTCCAGACGCTTTACTAACACTCTCCCCACTAGGAGAGTCAGCGCCTTTAACCTCCTGTTTGGCCCAGTTTGCCATTTCTGCGTAAGATGAACAGGAATAGGGAGAACCAATGAGACACTAGCTGGAGGTGTCTGGAAGGGCAAATTTAACTCTCATTTCCCACCAGGAAGAGGAATTAACCAAAGGCTCAGCGTGCCGTGCCGGAACCAGATTAGGGCCTGAAGCCATCCTGCGGTGTTGCGGCCAGCTCACAAGAAAGCGAGTTGAAGAAAGGAGCTCAGGGGCACTGTAATTCACAAACCTGCAGAGTTATAAATGACAGCTATCGTCCAAAAATATACTGAAGTAAGGCTGCCAAGAGGACTTGAAAGCGGGGCAGAATTGCAGGAAACCGATTTCAGGAGGTAGACTGGAATTGCATTGAAAGCATAGGAAAAGAGGCAGAGCGTCCACAATGATGCACCTGGCCAAAAAGTGCGTATGCGTTTTTTCCTGAATATATTCAGGAAAAAACGCATACGCACTTTTTGGCCAACCAAGCAAGCTTGTAAAGGAAATCTGCACTACAATGAAGTCTCACTTCCCCCCAGTCAAAAGGACCATCTGAAAAAAGTGTAAAATCCAGAAAGGCAGGACAGGCCATGGAGAACTGGGAGCCTTGTTAAACTGATGGGAGGGATGTAAATTGCCAACAGACACTCGGGAGAAGTGTATGGTGTTTCCTGAAACATCTAAAAAACAAAGCAACAGAGCCTAGGGCACTTCCACTTATGGTCCTATAGCTTAGGGAAATTAAAATCAAAAAGACACAGCCACCCCAAAGTATGGTACGGCTCTGTTTACAAGAACCTCGTTTACTGTACAAGTTCAACATTGCAGAAAGTGAAAAATGGATAAAGAACTTGTGGTATTTACTTACAAAGCAATATCACTCAGCAATGAAATCTATGTCATCAGGCCCTTAGCAGCACAATGAGTGGATTCAGGTATGATGATTCTAACTGAAATAAGTCACACAGAAAAAGAAACATCATAAGATATCTGTAATACACGGAATGTAAACTTGGCTACACAGGAACTGAATTACAGAACAGAACAGGGTCTCAAATTTAGAAAACCAACTTATGCTTGCTTAAGGGGAAAGGTAGGTTGGGGTGCTGCATAAAACCAGAGATTGAAATGAGCACAGATAAAGTTCCTTAAGCCAAATATGGAATAGACAAGAGCTACTCCTTGCTCAACGAAATGGACTCAACACCGCATATTAAACGCCTAAGAATGTACCTGACTAGTAAGTATCTTAAAACCTATGGATTGCTATGTCTCCGAAAGAGAATCAAGCATGTGTACAGGGGCATAAACGCAGCAGTGATAGGATTGGAGAGGTTCGGTGAGCAAATGAAGCCCCTTTGAAGTCATATTGCATGGTACCCATTCCACGGGTTTCAACTACCCAGGTTTAAGGTATTCTTCCTTCAGCTAAAACATGCATGTGGAACCTAGAGTATGATCAACCATGTGAGCGGGAGACGTGTTCAAATATGTCTCGGTTTTTGTACCCTGGTAGTTGGGTGCAACATTCCAGACCCTTTACTAACACTCTCCCGACTTGGAGAGTCAGTCCCTTTAACCTCCTGTTTGGCCCAGTTTGCAATTTCTGCGGAAGATGAACAGGAATAGCGAGAACCAATGAGAGACTAGCTGGAGGTGTCTGGACGGGTAAATTTAACTCTCATTTCCCACCAGGAACAGGAATTAACCAAAGCCTCAGCGTGTCGTGCCAGAAGCAGATTAGGGCGTGAAGCCATCCTGCGGTGTTGCGGCCAGGTCACAAGAAAGCGAGTTGAAGAAAGGAGCTCAGGGGCACTGTAATGCACAAACTTGCAGAGTTATAAATGACAGCTATCGTCCAAAAATATACTGAAGTAAGTCTGCCAAGAGGACTTGAATGCGGGGCAGAATGGCAGGAAACCGATTTCAGGAGGTAGACTGGAATTGCATTGAAAGCATAGGAAAAGAGGCAGAGCGTCCACAATGATGCACTTGGCCAAAAAGTGCATATGCATTTTTTCCTGAATATATTCAGGAAAAAACGCATACGCCCTTTTTGGCCAACCAAGCAAGCTTGCAAAGGAAATCTGCACTACAATGAAGTCTCACTTCCCCCCGGTCAAAAGGGCCATCTGAAAAAAGTGTAAAATCCAGAAAGGCAGGACAGGCCGTGGAGAACTGGGAGCCTTGTTATGCTGATGGGCGGGATGTAAATTGCCAACAGACACTCGGGAGAAGTGTATGGTGTTTCCTGAAACATCTAAAAAACAAAGCAACAGAGCCTAGGGCACTTCCACTTATGGTCCTATAGCTTAGGGAAATTAAAATCAAAAAGACACAGCCACCCCAAAGTTTGGGACGCCTCTGTTTACAAGAAACTCGTTTACAGTACAAGTTCAGTATCACAGAAAGTGAAAAATGGGTAAAGAACTTGTGGTACTTACGTACAATGCAGTATCACTCAGCAATGAAATCTATGTCATCAGGCCCATAGCAGCATAATGAGTGGATTCAGGTACGATGATTCTAACTGAAATAAGTCACACAGAAAAAGAAACATCATAAGATATCAGTAATACACGGAATGTAAACTTGGCTACACAGGAACTGAATTACAGAACAGAACAGGGTCTCAAATTTAGAAAACCAACTTATGCTTGCTTAAGGGGAAAGGTGAGTTGGGGTGCTGCATAAAACCAGAGATTGAAATGAGCACAGATAAATTTCCTTAAGCCAAATATGGAATAGACAAGAGCTACTCCTTGCTCAACGAAATGGACTCAACACCCCATATTAAACGCCTAAGAATGTAGCTGACTAGTAAGTATCTTAAAACCTATGGATTGCTATGTCTCCGAAAGAGAATCAAGCATGTGTACAGGGGCATAAACGCAGCAGTGATAGGATTGGAGAGGTTCGGTGAGCAAATGAAGCCCCTTTGAAGTCATATTGCATGGTACCCATTCCACGGGTTTCAACTACCCAGGTTTAAGGTATTCTTCCTTCAGCTAAAACATGCATGTGGAACCTAGAGTATGATCAACCATGTGATCGGGAGACGTGTTCAAATATGTCTCAGTTTTCGTACCCTGGTACTCGGGTGCAGCATTCCAGACGCTTTACTAACACTCTCCCGACTTGGAGAGTCAGTCCCTTTAACCTCCTGTTTGGCCCAGTTTGCAATTTCTGCGGAAGATGAACAGGAATAGGGAGAACCAATGAGAGACTAGCTGGAGGTGTCTGGAAGGGCAAATTTAACTCTCATTTCCCACCAGGAAGAGGAATTAACCAAAGGCTCAGCGTGCCGTGCCGGAACCAGATTAGGGCCTGAAGCCATCCTGCGGTGTTGCGGCCAGCTCACAAGAAAGCGAGTTGAAGAAAGGAGCTCAGGGGCACTGTAATTCACAAACCTGCAGAGTTATAAATGACAGCTATCGTCCAAAAATATACTGAAGTAAGGCTGCCAAGAGGACTTGAAAGCGGGGCAGAATTGCAGGAAACCGATTTCAGGAGGTAGACTGGAATTGAATTGAAAGCATAGGAAAAGAGGCAGAACGTCCTCAATGTGGCACTTGGCCAAAAAGGGCGTATGCGTTTTTTCCTGAATATATTCAGGAAAAAACGCATACGCCCTTTTTGGCCAACCAAGCAAACTTGCAAAGAAATCTGCACTACAATGAAGTCTCACTTCCCCCCAGTCAAAAGGGCCATCTGAAAAAAGTGTAAAATCCAGAAAGGCAGGATAGGCCATGGAGAACTGGGAGCCTTGTTATGCTGATGGGCGGGATGTAAATTGCCAACAGACACTCGGGAGAAGTGTATGGTGTTTCCTGAAGCATCTAAAAAACAAAGCAACAGAGCCTAGGGCACTTCCACTTATGGTCCTATAGATTAGGGAAATTAAAATCAAAAAGACACAGCCACCCCAAAGTTTCGGACGCCTCTGTTTACAAGAACCTCGTTTACCGTACAAGTTCAACATCGCAGAAAGTGAAAAATGGATAAAGAAGTTGTGGTATTTACTTACAAAGCAATATCACTCAGCAATGAAATCTATGTCATCAGGCCCTTAGCAGCACAATGAGTGGATTCAGGTACGATGATTCTAACTGAAATAAGTCACACAGAAAAACAAACATCATAAGATATCAGTAATACACGGAATGTAAACTTGGCTACACAGGAACTGATTTACAGAACAGAACAGGGTCTCAAATTTAGAAAACCAACTTATGCTTGCTTAAGGGGAAAGGTGAGTTGGGGTGCTGCATAAAACCAGAGATTGAAATGAGCACAGATAAAGTTCCTTAAGCCAAATATGGAATAGACAAGAGCTACTCCTTGCTCAACGAAATGGACTCAACACCGCATATTAAACGCCTAAGAATGTACCTGACTAGTAAGTATCTTAAAACCTATGGATTGCTATGTCTCCAAAAGAGAATCAAGCATGTGTACAGGGGCATAAACGCAGCAGTGATAGGATTAGAGAGGTTCGGTGAGCAAATGAAGACCCTTTGAAGTCATATTGCATGGTACCCATTCCACGGGTTTCAACTATCCAGGTTTAAGGTATTCTTCCGTCAGCTAAAACATGCATGTGGAACCCAGAGTATGATCAACCGTCTGAACGGGAGACATGTTCAAGTGTCTCAGTTTTCCTCCCCTGGTACTCGGGTGCAACATTCCAGACGCTTTACTAACACTCTCCCCCCTTGGAGAGTCAGCGCCTTTAACCTCCTGTTTGGCCCAGTTTGCAATTTCTGCGGAAGATGAACAGGAATAGGGAGAACCAATGAGAGACTAGCTGGAGGTGTCTGGACGGGCAAATTTAACTCTCATTTCCCACCAGGAAGAGGAAATAACCAAATGCTCAGCGTGCCGTGCCGGAACCAGATTAGGGCCTGAAGCCATCCTGCGGTGCTGCGGCCAGCTCAAAAGAAAGCGAGTTGAAGAAAGGAGCTCAGGGGCACTGTAATTCACAAACCTGCAGAGTTATAAATGACAGCTATCGTCCAAAAATATACTGAAGTAAGGCTGCCAAGAGGACTTGAAAGCGGGGCAGAATTGCAGGAAACCGATTTCAGGAGGTAGACTGGAATTGCATTGAAAGCATAGGAAAAGAGGCAGAACGTCCACAATGATGCACTTGGCCAAAAAGGGCGTATGCGTTTTTTCCTGAATATATTCAGGAAAAAACGCATACGCCCTTTTTGGCCAACCAAGCAAGCTTGCAAAGGAAATCTGCACTACAATGAAGTCTCACTTTCCCCCGCTCAAAAGGGCCATCTGAAAAAAGTGTAAAATCCAGAAAGGCAGGACAGGCCATGGAGAACTGGGAGCCTTGTTATGCTGATGGGTAGGATGTAAATTGCCAACAGCCACTTGGGAGAAGTGTGTGGTGTTTCCTGAAACATCTAAAAAACAAAGCAACAGAGCCTAGGGCACTTCCACTTATGGTCCTATAGCTTAGGGAAATTAAAATCAAAAAGACACAGCCACCCCAAAGTTTGGGACGCCTCTATTTACAAGAACCTCGTTTACCGTACAAGTTCAATATTGCAGAAAGTGAAAAATGGATAAAGAAGTTGTGGTACTTACGTACAATGCAATATCACTCAGCAATGAAATCTATGTCATCAGGCCCATAGCAGCATAATGAGTGGATTCAGGTATGATGATTCTAACTGAAATAAGTCACACAGAAAATGAAACATCATAAGATATCACTAATACACGGAATGTAAACTTGGCTACACAGAAACTGAATTACAAAATAGAACAGGGACTCAAATTTAGAAAACCATCTTATGCTTGCTTAAGGGGAAAGGTGAGTTGGGGTGCTGCATAAAAGCAGAGTTTTAAATTAGCACAGATACTGTTCCATAAGCCAAATATGGAATAGACAAGGCCTACCCCTTGCTCAACGTAATGGATTCAGCAATGAGGTATCACCTCACACCTGGTAGAATAGGCATCATAGAAAATCTACAAACAAAAAATGCTGGAAAGGGTGTGGAGAAAAGGAACCCTCTTCCACTATTGTTGGGAATATAAATTGATACAGTCATTATGGAGAACAATATGGAATTTCTTAAGAAACTAACAATAGAATTACCATATGATACAGCAATCCCAGTACTGGACATATACCCAGACAAATCCATAAATCAAAAAGAGACATTCACCGCAATGTTCATTGCATCACTATTTACAATATCGAGGTAATGGAAGCAACCTAAATGCCCACAGACAGACGAATGCATAAAGCTGTGGTACATATATAAAATGGAATATTACTAAGCCATGAAAAGGAATGAAATTGGGTCATTTGTAGAGACGTCGATGGATCCAGAGACTGTCATACAGAGTGAAGTAAGTCAGAAAGAGAAAAACAAATCTTGTATATTCATGCATATATGTGGAACCTAGAAAAACTGTACAGATTAACCATTTTGCAAGGCATAAATAGAGCAACAGATGTAGACAACAAACGTATGGACAACAAGGGGGGAAAGCTGTTGGGGGGGTGGTGGTGGGAGGAGTTGAGAGACTGGGATTGGCATGTATACATTTATATGTATAAAATAGATAACCAATAAGAACCTGCTGTATAAAAATATAAAATAAAATTCAAAATTAAAAAGAAATAAAATTTAAAAAATAAAACAGAAAAAACAATTATTCCCTGCACATACATGTATTTATATGAATAATTTATTTCCATGCTTATATCTGTAAATACAAAAAAGAGGAATAAAATCTACCTTGAACCAAAAACGAAAAAGAGAAAAAAAACACAGAACCCACCAGTTACACAGAAGAAAACCGTATCAGGGCACTTGCTCCAGTTGTAAACAATTCTGAAGTTGGTCAGTGGTGGGGAATCGTCTCCCATTCAGCCAGCAGCCCCCACGCAACAAGCGTCCTCATTGCAAAGCTGGGGCACCGTGCCAGGGCATCTGTGAGTAAACGTGAGCTGAGCCCCAGGCCAGTTGCTGCTGAACTATTCCCACCCGTCCCAGGTAAAACACCTGAATATATACAAGGACTTGAAAGCCTAGAGGAAGGGCCATGGAGCCACACGAGTGACAGCATGCCGGCCGACTTGGTGCCTGCAGGCCAGCCAGGATGGTCCTGGCCCTGGGTGCTCTTCTGGAAGATTTCCATTTCCCTGCCTGAGATACCCGTCCTGTCCCTGCCCCCACTGCTTTTTTCCTTCCTCACCTCTGCCCAGGGAGAAATTCCAGCAGCAGGTATGGGTGACACATCCTCTTCTTTAGCAGGTGGCAGCCTGGCAACTGCTGCAGAAAGTCCAGCAGAGCCCCACTCACACTGGGCCACCCACAAAGCCGTGGCCTCTCCCTCCCTCCCACCAGCCCAGCCCCGAGACTGCTGACAGGGCAGAGAAAATGGCGTCAGGCACGGCTGCAGGGGCTCTTGCTGCCTGGAGTGGTATTTATATTGATCTCAACCCAGGCACACCTGGGGAGGGCTGGCCGGCACGGTAAGTCTGCCCAGGTCAGCCAATCATCACCCCTCAGGGGCTCACAGTTGCAGAAAATGGAACTTGCTGAAGCGGCTAGGTCCAAGGAACAGGTGTGGGCTCCCGAGAGTCAGGATAGACAAGGGGCTGCAGCTTTGGCTTGTTTTCTAATCATTTTATCTGGCCCATGAGTGGGAGACAACTTCAAGAGAACCCTCTCCTAATGAGAGGAACCCAGGAGTCAGGGAGAGGAGGGGTGGGTGGTGGTTGGAGACAGAGGCCTGGTGCCCCGGGTGCAGTGGAAGTCTCTGGAAGACCAGGTGGAGGGAGGCCGCACGGAGTGATGCCCAGGGTCACAGACCTGTCACAGCTGCTGTTTGTTAGTTCAAGTCCTGCTCTGAGGTGCTCTGTGTCAGCTCTGAGCGACAGGTGAGCTGGGGGTGCTCTGCAATGAGGGCTATGTGCACGGTTCCTGTGTGCCCAGCCCTGCCACAGTATCTGCAAGGGTAGCTCTGTATCCTGGGAGGGGCCTGACCACGAGAGCCCCGTGGGCTGGGGTGGGGGTGGGGTACCTGCCCAGGTGAGCTCCATATTCTGGGATTGGTCTGACCACGAGAGTCCCATGGGCTGCTGGGGACCTGGTAAAGGATGTCAGGACAGTCAGTGAAGCCACCGAGGATATACCTCCAGTTGCTCCTAATTCCTACACCCTGCTGGTCATTCTACCAACCACCAGGACATGGTATTCTGTATTAGTCTTCAATGATGCCTTCTTTTGTATTCCATTAGTCCCAGAGTCACAAGAAATTTTGGCTTGTGAGTGGCAGGACTCAACATACAACTAAAACAATACTTCCGGGCCGTTCGGCCCCAAGGGTGCAAAAATTCCCACACCATCTTTGGGGAAAGCTTAGCTAAAGACCTAAAAGTTCTACCTCTGGAAAAGGAAACCCTCCTTCAATATGCAGGCGACATTCTGATCGCTAGCCCTACTAAGGAGGCCTCTGAACTACCAAGCCAATAAAGGATAGAAGTTGTCCAAGAAAAAGCTCAAATATCACAGACTGCAGTGACCTGCCTGGGCTTCATTCTCACAGAAGGTCAGAGAAGCCCATCCCAGGAAAGGGAAGAAACCATTTTCAGCCTTACCCCTTTCTAAAACTAGAAGACAGCTTAGGGGTTCCTGGGGAGGCCAGGGTTTGCTGCTTCTGGATCCCTAACTACAGTCTACTAGCTGGGCCTCTATATGAAACACTGAAAGGAAAAGATGATGATCCTTTTGAATAGAATCCAGAAGTGGCCTTTCAAGAATGGAAAGAGCAGTCAATTCAGACCCTTGCCCTGGAACTCCCTAATTTAGCTAAACCCTTTGACCTTTACATTCCCGGTGAAAGGTGAATCGCCATTGGAGAATTAGTGCAAAAACTGGGACCACTTGAAATGGAACAATGCAAGAATGCCATCCAGGTAGGATAAACTACGGTCACTAAGGGGCTTGGCCCACTGCCACATCTGGCCAAGATACTGGCGGTATCTAAAAACCTGGAAATCAGCAGCCCAAAAGGCCACCTCCCTCCTAAGGGAAAAGGACCCCACGTGGTGATCCTAACCACCAACCATGCCCTGAAGTTGCAGGGTTCGCTCCGTGGGCACACCGACCTCGAGTGAGGAGGCCCTCCAACTCCAACATCCAGAGAGATAACCGGGGGCAACAGGGCACCATGACGACTCGTGTGAACATCACTTGACCTGGAGTTTCTCTCATAAAACAACAAGAGTGTGTCCCAAAAGAGTAGACTACTGCTTGCAGGACTTACTGCACCCAGAGGGGAGCTAATAATCTTGGCGGGGGAACAGTATACCACACTGTCACCATAGAAAAGCCTACAGACACCATGATGATGGTGGCCAATAAGACCGGCTGGACTCCTGTTTACTTCAAAAGGCTGTTGACTCAGTGGCCATCATGGTCCTTGATCACCACTGACCCTGGACTGTCTGGGAGTTGAGCGGGCAGGGCTCTGACACCTGGTGCTGTTTGTACGTTAATTCAGGGGCCTAATTGAAGAAAGCGCAGACTACTGGTCAGAACATCTAGGCTGGCAGAAACGGTCAGCCTAAGGTGGCCAAACAAATGTGGGGCGGGGTGAAACCGGCCCCCACAGCGTCTCTGCACATCTCTTTCCTGGACCCTTAAAGGTCATTAGAATCTATAACACTTCCAATGCTGGTGCTCAGGTGGACGAGCAGGGAGGCAGGGGTCCTGGGGACAATCAACGTCACCGGGAGGCTGCTGGGGAGAAGCTCTGACCCTCGCCCCAGGGTATGAGGGCTCCCAACTCAGCACTCAGCAGTTACAGAAGAAGGGTCTGCACCCTCAGCACTCCAAGAATGAGGAACGGGACAAAAAGCAGAGGAGGGGTTTGTCCCCAGCAAAGCCCATTAAAAATCCCTGGGAGATAAAAATAGAATCTGGGCAATAAAGTCAAGTCTAACCTTTTTTATCCTTTGTGCTTTGTCTAATTTCACGTGCTCCTAGGGTCCCGCATGCAGAGGTTCCACACCTGGCACTTCAGACCAGATTTCCTAGTGCAGAATGGCTGGGTCGACACCTCAGCTCCTGGGGCCCAGTGCAGACTCCACGATATAGAGCCTGAGCTACAGCCAACCCGGCCCTCGAGAGCTCCGCCCCCTCCTTCCCTCCCACTGACTCTGACAGGATCTCTACACAGCAGCCCAGCCCACAGCCCACGGGGTAGTGCATGCTCTCACCTCTCCATTCTCTGATCAAAATATAAAGTTTCCTTTGCTTGTGAACCAAACTCAGTCTCGATCTGTTGGCCCCAATGACACTGGGCAGGGGGACACTTGTTGGGGTCCACTCTGGAGGATCAGTAACAGAAATTGAGACTATTGTAACCTCAATGAACAGATGTGTGAGCCAAACTGTAGTTAACATAGAACAGTGTATAAGGCTCGGGTAAGATAAGATGTTTTTAACACTTCCATTTGATATTTCCATTACTTTTTATAAGCAAGTTCAGTGAAAAGGTTTGTCTTATTTGTCAGGTCAATATTAGAGAAACGAAGTGATTTCTTTCCAAGGATGTACATCTAATAATCTTGGTTAAACCTTCAATCTTGTTTTAAATGCTTTTCCATTGAAAATGATACCTCTCTTTCAGCTCCCCCATTTCTGAGAAGTATAAAATCTTATAATTTATTATTACCAAAGGGGAAAGGTGGGAGGAGGGATAAATTAACAGTTTGGAATTAACACATACACACTGCTATGTATAAAATAGATCATCAACAAGGAACTACTGTATAGCACAGGGAACTACACTCAACATTTTGCAATAACCTATAAGGGGAAATAATCTGAAAAAGAATAGATATTTTTATTGACATCATCTATCAATGACAGTTAAAGTGTAGCCTAAGGGAAGCTGGTGGTGAGTGCTTCTGACCCTGAAGACTTCAATTATCTAAAGTTTGGACTCTGCCTACTTCCCAAGGCCCTTAATGAACATATGTGTAGCCGTAGCTTAAAAACTTCCCCAGTTTGGGTTTCGGGGAGACACTGATTTTGAAAAAGCCCTGGTGTTCTCCTTACATGAATGGGACTCTTCCTACTGCTAAAACATGTCTGTCACACCCAGAGGATGGTATACCGTCTGATCGGGAAGAGTTTGGAAAAGGCATCTCATCTCCTCATCTCCTGGTGCTCGGGTTCACCCCTCCAGCGTCTTTACTAACAGTCTCCCCACTTGGAGATGTCAGCACTGTCAACATCCTGTTGCGTACAGTTTGGAATTTGTCCAGAGGATGAAGCGGAAGGATGAGGAACAATGAGAGACAAGTCCTAGGTGTTCAGACAGGCACATGTCACTCTAATTTCCAATCAGGAAGACGAATTGACCAAAGGCTAGGGTTGCCCATGGAAACAGTATAGGGCTTGAGGAAATCCCGCTGCTTTGTGGCCAGTTCCCATAAACACAAGTTGAACAATGGAACTCAGGGGCAGTAAAATTCACAAAACTGCAGAGTTGAAAATATCCATCACTGAAAAATGTCTTGAGGAAAGTCAAAGAAAAGGACTTGTAAGCAAGGGAGAATGGCAGGAAAGGGATTTGAGGAGGTAGAAAGGACTCGCCATTAAGCACAAGAAAAGGAGCTGAACATTGCAGTTGGCCAAAAAGGGTGTATGCGTTTTTTTCTGTATATATTCAAGAAAAGGGCATACACTTTTTTAGCCAACCAAACAGGTGGGCACTGGAAGTCAATACTACAAAAGATATCACTTCGCATCAGTCAGAAGAGCCATCCTCATAAAGCGTAAACAACAGAAATGCAGGACAGGGCAACGAGAAGAGGGAGCCCTGTGAGACTTATAGTGGAAATGTATATTGCCAACGGCCATTCTGGAGAAGTGTATTGTGTTTACTAAAGCATCTAAAAAATGAGCTACAGAGCATAGGGCACTTGCACTCATGGGCGTATATCTTGGGAAAAACAAAAATCGAGAGGACACAGGCACCCCAATGTTTACCCCCTCTCTGTTTAAAAGATCCTCGACTAGGATATAACTTAAATGTCTCTGGAGGGAAAAAATGGATAGAGATGTGGTACTTAGGTAGAGTGGAATATTATTCAGCCTGGAAATCAATGAAATATGGCCAGTTGTAACAACTCCCGAGGAGTTACGTATGATCATTCTAAGTGACAGAATTCAAAAAGAAAAAGACACATATCATAAGCTATCACTTAAAGGTGGAATCCAAAATGGCTACACATGAAATAAATTACAAAACAAAAACATAGTCAAATATGTAGAAAACACGCATAAGGCTGCTAAACGGGAAAGGTGGGGAGGGGTGAGGCATCATCCAGGAGGTTGAAATTAGCAAAGATACCATTCCAAATACCAAACTGATAATCAACAAGGCCTACACGGTAGCTAAAAGAACTGCACTCAGCACACTCAAGTCACCGGAAAAGAATATATACGACTGGTAAGAATCTGAAAAAGAATTTATTGATGTCTCTCTGTACGTGAATCAAGTGGATGTACAGCAGCAAGAAACAGAGCTTTGAAAATCAGCTGTAACCAATATAGTAATAAATTGAAAAAAATAAACGACAGAGAGACAGAGAAAACCTCTTACAACTTTTCCTCAGGGACGGTGATGCAACATGGATTGAACACATCTAGACCCACAGCAGGATGAGACATAAGGCTGGAAACTGTTTGCGCTAAGAGAAATGTGAGGTTGGGTGAGGAAATGCACACCCTTTAAAGTAATACTACCTGGTACCCATTCAATGGGTCCCAAATCTGCAGGTTCAAGGGATCTTCCTACAGCTAAAACATGCATGGAAAACCCAGAGGACTGTACACCATGTGATCGGGAGATGTGTCTAAAATGCACCTCATTTATCCTCTCCTGGTGCTCCTGTTCACCATTCCAGCCACGCTACTTAGAATCTCCCCACTTGGAGAATCAGCACATTTAAACTTCTGTTTCACACATTTTGCAAATTGTGAGGAGGATGAACGGGAAGAGGGGGAACCAATGAGAGAATAGTTGTAGGGGTTTGGACGGGCACATATCACTCTAATTTCCCATTAAGAATAAGAATTAAAGAAAGGCTCAGCCTGCCTCGCCGGAGCCAAAATAGGGCCTGAAGCAATCCTGCGGGTTTGAGGCCAGCTCACAAAAGAGCAACTTAAAAAATGGAGCTCAGGGTCACTGCAATTCACAAACCTGCAGAGTTATAAATGAAAACTAACGTCCAAAAATATGTTGAGGTAAGGCAAAGAAGAGGATCTGAATGCAAGACAGAATTGCAAGAAACAGATTTCAAGAGATAGATTGGACTCGTCTTTAACGCACATGAAAAGCGGCAGAATTTCGACAATGATGCAGTTGGCCCAAAAGGGCGTATGCGTTTTTTCCTGATTATATCCAGGAAAAAAACGCATACGCACTTTATGGGCAACGAAGCAAGCAAGCAATGCAAATGTGCACAACAAAGAAGTCTCATTTCCCACCAGTCAAAAGGGCCATCCTAAAAAATTGTAAAAACCAGAAATGCAGGACAGGCCATGGAGAACAGGGAGCCTTTATACGCTGATGGGCAGTGTGTGAACTGCCGAGAGCCACTCTGGAGAAGTGTATGGTGGTTCCTAAATCATCTAAAAAACAGAGCTACAGAGCATAGGACACTTCCAATCATGGGAGTATATCTAGGGAAGTCTAAAATCAACAAGACACAAGCACACCACAGTTTAGGGCTACTCTGTTTACAAGAACCTCAACTTCAGTACACCTTAAATATCCCAGGAAAGAGAACAATGGATAAAGAAGATGTGGTACTTATGTACAATGGAATATCTCTTCACCATGAAATCAATGTAATAAGGCTAGTAGAAGGATAAAGAGTGGATTTAGGTCCGATAATACTACTTGAAATAAGTCAAACAGAAAAAGAAACATATCATAAGATATCACTTATAGAGGGAGGGTAAATATGGCTGCACAAGAAATGAATTACAGAACAGAACAGTGTCTCACATTTAGAAAACACACTTATGTCAGCTTAAGGGGAAAGGAGAGGTGGGGTGATGCATAAAACCAGAGTTTGAAATTAGCACAGATACCGTTCAATAAACCAAATAGGTATTAGACAAGATCTACACCTTGTTCAATGAACTGGCCTCAACACACCCTATACACCGCAGAGAAATATATCTGAGTAATAAGAATCTTAAAACCCATGTATTGATATATCTCCATAAGGGAATCAAGTGTGTGCAGAGCGGCACAAACACAGCAGTGAAAATGAGCTAAACCCCATTATAGAAATAAATTTTAAAAACAAAACGCTGAAACAATGAAAGAGAGAAAAATTCTTACAAAATTCGCTCAGGGGCTGTGATGCAACCTGGATTGACCACATATAAACCCACAGCTGGATAAGACATAAGGCTGGACACTTGGGGCTGAGAGGATTGGTGAGCTTTGGTGAGCAACTGCCGAAAGTTTAATGCAATACTTCATGCTACTCATTCCAAGGGTCCCAACACTCCAGGTTGAAGGGAATCTTCCTACAGCTAAACCATGCTTGGGAAACCCAGCGACTGGTATACCATATGATCGGGAAAGGTTTCTAAAACGCACCTCATTTTTCCTCTCCTGGCGCTCCGGATCGACATTCCAGCCACTTTACTAACAACATCCCCACATGGAGAGTCAATGCCTTTAAGTTCTGGTATTGCACAGTCTGCAGTTAGTGCGGAGGATGAATGGGAATAGGGGGAACCAGTGAGAAACTAGCTGTAGCGGTTTCAATGGGCACATGTCACTCTAATGTCACATCAGTAAGAAGAATTAACCAAAGGCACAGCAAGGTGCCCCAGAAGAAAAATAGGGCTTCAAGGAATCCTGTGGTTATGGGGCAAGACCACAAAAATAAGAGCTGAAAAATGGAGCTAAGGGCCACTGCAATTCAAAAACCTGCAGAGTTATAAAGGCCAACTATTTTCAAAAAATATATTGAGGTAAGGCTATGAAGAGGCATTGAAAGCAAGGCAGAATTGCAGGAAACCGATTTCAGTAGGTAGACTGGAATTGCATTGAAAACATATGAAGAGAGTCAGAACCTCGACAATGATGCACTTGGCCAAAAAGGGCGTATGCGTTTTTTCCTGAATATATTCAGGAAAAAACGCATACGCACTTTTTGGCCATCCAAGTAAGCTTGCAAAGGAAATCTGCACTACAATGAACTCTCACTTCCACCGGGTCAAAAGGGCCATCTGAAAAAAGTGTAAAATCCATAAAGGCACCACAGGCCATGGAGAACTGGGAGCCTTCTTATGCTGATGGGCGGGATGTAAATTGCCAACAGCCACTCGGGAGAAGTGTATGGTGTTTCCAGAAACATCTAAAATACAAAGCAACAGAGCCTAGGGCACTTCCACATATGGTCCTATAGCTTAGGGAAATTAAAATCAAAAAGACACAGCCACCCCAAAGTTTGGGACGCCTCTGTTTACAAGAACCTCGTTTACCGTACAAGTTCAATATCGCAGAAAGTGAAAAATGGATAAAGAAGTTGTGGTACTTACGTACAATGCAATAACACTCAGCAATGAAATCTATGTCATCAGGCCCGTAGCACCATAATGAGTAGATTCAGGTATGATGATTCGAACTGAAATAAGTCACACAGAAAAGAAACATCATAAGGTATCACTAATACACAGAATGTGAACTTGGCTACACATGAACTGAATTACAAAACAGAACAGGGTCTCAAGTTTAGAAAACCAACTTATGCTTGCTTAAGGGGGAAGGTGAGTTGGGGTGCTGCATAAAACTAGAGTTTGAAATGAGCACAGATAAATTTCCTTAAGCCAAATATGGAATAGACAAGAGCTACTCCTTGCTCAACGAAATGGACTCAACACACCATATTAAACGCTTAAGAATATACCTGACTAGTAAGAATCTTAAAACGTATGGATGGCTATGTCTGAAAGAGAATCAAGCATGTGTACAGGGGCATAAACACAGCTGTGACAGGATTGGAGAGGTTCAGTGAGCAAATGAAGACTCTTTGAAGTCATATTGCATGGTACCCATTCCACGGGTCTCAACTCTCCAGGTTTAAGGTATTCTTCCTTCAGCTAAAATATGCATGTGGAACCCAGAGTATGATCAACCGTGTGATCGGGAGACGTGTTCAAATATGTCTCAGTTTTCGTACGCTGGTACTCGGGTGCAACATTCCAGACGCTTTACTAACACTCTCCCGACTTGGAGAGTCAGTCCCTTTAACCTCCTGTTTGGCCCAGTTTGCAATTTCTGCGGAAGATGAACAGGAATAGCGAGAACCAATGAGAGATTAGCTGGAGGTGTCTGGACGGGCAAATTTAACTCTCATTTCCCACCAGGAAGAGGAATTAACCAAAGGCTCAGCGTGCCGTGCCGGAACAAGATTAGGGCCTGAAGCCATGCTGCGGTGTTGCGGCCAGCTCACAAGAAAGCGAGTTGAAGAAAGGAGCTCAGGGGCAATGTAATTCACAAACCTGCAGAGTTATAAATGACAGCGATCGTCCAAAAATATACTGAAGTAAGGCTGCCAAGAGGACTTGAAAGCGGGGCAGAATTGCAGGAAACCGATTTCAGGAGGTAGACTGGAATTGCATTGAAAGCATAGGAAAAGAGGCAGAACGTCCACAATGATGCACTTGGCCAAAAAGGGCGTATGCGTTTTTTCCTGAATATATTCAGGAAAAAACGCATACGCCCTTTTTGGCCAACCAAGCAAGCTTGCAAAGGAAATCTGCACTACAATGAAGTCTCACTTCCCCCCGGTCAAAAGGGCCATCTGAAAAAAGTGTAAAATCCAGAAAGGCAGGACAGGCCATGGAGAACTGGGAGCCTTGTTATGCTGATGGGCGGGATGTAAATTGCAAACAGACACTCGGGAGAAGTGTTTGGTGTTTCCTGAAACATCTAAAAAACACAGCAACAGAGCCTAGGGCACTTCCACTTATGGTCCTATAGCTTAGGGAAATTAAAATCAAAAAGACACAGCCACCCCAAAGTTTGGGACGCCTCTGTTTACAAGAAACTCGTTTATAGTACAAGTTCAACATCGCAGAAAGTGAAAAATGGATAAAGAAGTTGTGGTATTTACTTACAAAGCAATATCACTCAGCAATGAAATCTATGTCATCAGGCCCTTAGCAGCACAATGAGTGGATTCAGGTATGATGATTCTAACTGAAATAAGTCACACAGAAAAAGAAACATCATAAGATATCAGTAATACACGGAATGTAAACTTGGCTACACAGGAACTGAATTACAGAACAGAACAGGGTCTCAAATTTAGAAAACTAACTTATGCTTGCTTAACGGGAAACGTGAGTTGGGGTGCTGCATAAAACCAGAGATTGAAATGAGCACAGATAAAGTTCCTTAGGCCAAATATGGAATAGACAAGAGCTACTCCTTGCTCAACGAAATGGACTCAACACCGCATATTAAACGCCTAAGAATGTACCTGACTAGTAAGTATCTTAAAACCTATGGATTGCTATGTCTCTGAAAGAGAATCAAGCATGTGTACAGGGGCAAAAACGCAGCAGTGATAGGATTGGAGAGGTTCGGTGAGCAAATGAAGACCCTTTGAAGTCATATTGCATGGTACCCATTCCACGGGTTTCAACTACCCAGGTTTAAGGTATTCTTCCTTCAGCTAAAACATGCATGTGGAACCTAGAGTATGATCAACCATGTGATCGGGAGACGTGTTCAAATATGTCTCAGTTTTCGTACACTGGTACTTGGGTGCAACATTCCAGATGCTTTACTAACACTCTCCCGACTTGGAGAGTCAGTCCCTTTAACCTCCTGTTTGGCCCAGTTTGCAATTTCTGCGGAAGATGAACAGGAATAGCGAGAACCAATGAGAGACTAGCTGGAGGTGTCTGGATGGGTAAATTTAACTCTCATTTCCCACCAGGAAGAGGAATTAACCAAAGGTTCAGCGTGCCGTGCCGGAACCAGATTAGGGCCTGAAGCCATCCTGCGGTGTTGCGGCCAGCTCACAAGAAAGCGAGTTGAAGAAAGGAGCTCAGGGACACTGTAATTCACAAACCTGCAGAGTTATAAATGACAGCTATCGTCCAAAAATATACTGAAGTAAGGCTGCCAAGAGGACTTGAAAGCGGGGCAGAATTGCAGGAAACCGATTTCAGGAGGTAGACTGGAATTGCATTGAAAGCATAGGAAAAGAGGCAGAACGTCCACAATGATGCACTTGGCCAAAAAGGGCGTATGCGTTTTTTCCTGAATATATTCAGGGAAAAACGCATACGCCCTTTTTGGCCAACCAAGCAAGCTTGCAAAGGAAATCTGCACTACAATGAAGTCTCACTTCCCCCAGGTCAAAAGGGCCATCTGAAAAAAGTGTAAAATCCAGAAAGGCAGGACAGGCCAAGGAGAACTGGGAGCCTTGTTATGCTGATGGGCGGGATGTAAATTGCCAACAGACACTAGGGAGAAGGGTATGGTGTTTCCTGAAACATCTAAAAAACAAAGCAACAGAGCCTAGGGCACTTCCACTTATGGTCCTATAGCTTAGGGAAATTAAAATCAAAAAGACACAGCCACCCCAAAGTTTGGGACGCCTCTGTTTACAAGAACCTCGTTTACCGTCCAAGTTCAGTATCACAGAAAGTGAAAAATGGATAAAGAAGTTGTGGTATTTACATACAAAGCAATATCACTCAGCAATGAAATCTATGTCATCAGGCCCTTAGCAGCACAATGAGTGGATTCAGATATGATGATTCTAACTGAAATAAGTCACACAGAAAAAGAAACATCATAAGATATCACTAATACACGGAATTTAACTTGGCTACACAGGAACTGAATTACAGAACAGAACAGGGTCTCAAATTTAGAAAACCAACTTATGCTTGCTTAAGGGGAAAGGTGAGTTGGGGTGCTGCATAAAACCAGAGATTGAAATGAGCACAGATAAAGTTCCTTAAGCCAAATATGGAATAGACAAGAGCTACTCCTTGCTCAACGAAATGGACTCAACACCGCATATTAAACGCCTAAGAATGTACCTGACTAGTAAGTATCTTAAAACCTATGGATTGCTATGTCTCCGAAAGAGAATCAAGCATGTGTACAGGGGCATAAACGCAGCAGTGATAGGATTGGAGAGGTTCGGTGAGCAAATGAAGACCCTTTGAAGTCATATTGCATGGTACCCATTCCACGGGTTTCAACTACCGAGGTTTAAGGTATTCTTCCTTCAGCTAAAACATGCATGTGGAACCTAGAGTATGATCAACCATGTGAACGGGAGACGTGTTCAAATATGTCTCAGTTTTCGTACCCTGGTACTCGGGTGCAACATTCCAGACGCTTTACTAACACTCTCCCGACTTGGAGAGTCAGTGCCTTTAACCTCCTGTTTGGCCCAGTTTGCAATTACTGCGGAAGATGAACAGGAATAGGGAGAACCAATGAGAGACTAGCTGGACGTGTCTGAACGGGCAAATTTAACTCTCATTTCCCACCAGGAAGAGGAATTAACCAAAGGCTCAGCGTGCCGTGCCGGAATCAGATTACGGCCTGAAGCCATCCTGCGGTGTTGCGGCCAGCTCACAAGAAAGCGAGTTGAAGAAAGGAGCTCAGGGGCACTGTAATTCACAAACCTGCAGAGTTATAAATGACAGCTATCGTCCAAAAATATACTGAAGTAAGGCTGCCAAGAGGACTTGAAAGCGGGGCAGAATTGCAGGAAACCAATTTCAGGAGGTAGACTGGAATTGCATTGAAAGCATAGGAAAAGAGGCAGAACGTCCACAATGATGCACTTGGCCAAAAAGGGCGTATGCGTTTTTTCCTGAATATATTCAGGAAAAAACGCATACGCCCTTTTTGGCCAACCAAGCAAGCTTGCAAAGGAAATCTGCACTACAATGAAGTCTCACTTCCCCCCGGTCAAAAGGGCCATCTGAAAAAAGTGTAAAATCCAGAAAGGCAGGACAGGCCATGGAGAACTGGGAGCCTTGTTATGCTGATGGGCGGGATGTAAATTGCCAACAGACACTCGGGAGAAGTGTATGGTGTTTCCTGAAACATCTAAAAAACACAGCAACAGAGCCTAGGGCACTTCCACTTATGGTCCTATAGCTTAGGGAAATTAAAATCAAAAAGACACAGCCACCCCAAAGTTTGGGACGCCTCTGTTTACAAGAACCTCGTTTACCGTACAAGTTCAACATCACAGAAAGTGAAAAATGGATAAAGAACTTGTGGAACTTACGTACAATGCAGTATCACTCAGCAATGAAATCTATGTCATCAGGCCCGTAGCAGCATAATGAGTGGATTCAGGTACGATGATTCTAACTGAAATAAGTCACACAGAAAAAGAAACATCATAAGATATCACTAATACACGGAATGTAAACTTGGCTACACAAGAACTGATTTCCAAAACAGAACAGGGTCTCAAATTTAGAAAACCAACTTATGCTTGCTTAAGGGGAAAGGTGAGTTGGGGTGCTGCATAAAACCAGAGATTGAAATGAGCACAGATAAAGTTCCTTAAGCCAAATATGGAATAGACAAGAGCTACTCCTTGCTCAACGAAATGGACTCAACACCGCATATTAAACGCCTAAGAATGTACCTGACTAGTAAGTATCTTAAAACCTATGGATTGCTATGTCTCCGAAAGCGAATCAAGCATGTGTACAGGGGCATAAATGCAGCAGTGATAGGATTGGAGAGGTTCGGTGAGCAAATGAAGACCCTTTGAAGTCATATTGCATGGTACCCATTCCACGGGTTTCAACTACCAAGGTTTAAGGTATTCTTCCTTCAGCTAAAACATGCATGTGGAACCTAGAGTATGATCAACCATGTGATCGGGAGACGTGTTCAAATATGTCTCAGTTTTCGTACCCTGGTACTCGGGTGCAACATTCCAGACGCTTTACTAACACTCTCCCGACTTGGAGAGTCAGTCCCTTTAACCTCCTGTTTGGCCCAGTTTGTAATTTCTGCGGAAGATGAACAAGAATAGCGAGAACCAATGAGAGACTAGCTGGAGGTGTCTGGACGGGCAAATTTAACTCTCATTTCCCACCAGGAAGAGGAATTAACCAAAGGCTCAGCGTGCCGTGCCGGAACCAGATTAGGGCCTGAAGCCATCCTGCGGTGTTGCGGCCAGGTCACAAGAAAGCGAGTTGAAGAAAGGAGCTCAGGGGCACTGTAATTCACTAAACTGCAGAGTTATAAATGACAGCTATCGTCCAAAAATATACTGAAGTAAGGCTGCCAAGAGGACTTGAAAGCGGGGCAGAATTGCAGGAAACCGATTTCAGGAGGTAGACTGGAATTGCATTGAAAGCATAGGAAAAGAGGCAGAACGTCCACAATGATGCACTTGGCCAAAAAGGGTGTATGCGTTTTTTCCTGAATATATTCAGGAAAAAACGCATACGCCCTTTTTGGCCAACCAAGCAAGCTTGCAAAGGAAATCTGCACTACAATGAAGTCTCACTTCCCCCCGGTCAAAAGGCCCATCTGAAAAAAGTGTAAAATCCAGAAAGGCAGGACAGGCCATGGAGAACTGGGAGCCTTGTTATGCTGATGGGCGGGATGTAAATTGCCAACAGACACTGGGGAGATGTGTTTGGTGTTTCCTGAAGCATCTAAAAAACAAAGCAACAGAGCCTAGGGCACTTCCACTTATGGTCCTATAGCTTAGGGAAATTGAAATCAAAAAGACACAGCCACCCCAAAGTTTGGGACGCCTCTGTTTACAAGAACCTCGTTTACCGTACAAGTTCAATATCACAGAAAGTGAAAAATGGATAAAGAACTTGTGGTATTGCTTACAAAAGAATATCACTCAGCAATGAAATCTATGTCATCAGGCCCGAAGCAGCACAATGAGTGGATTCAGGTATGATGATTCTAACTGAAATAAGTCACACAGAAAAAGAAACATCATAAGATATCAGTAATACACGGAATGTAAACTTGGCTACACAGGAACTGAATTACAGAACAGAAAAGGGTCTCAAATTTAGAAAACCAACTTATGCTTGCTTAAGGGGAAAGGTGAGTTGGGGTGCTGCATAAAACCAGAGATTGAAATGAGCACAGATAAAGTTCCTTAAGCCAAATATGGAATAGACAAGAGCTACTCCTTGCTCAACGAAATGGACTCAACACCCCATATTAAACGCCTAAGAATGTACCTGACTAGTAAGTATCTTAAAACCTATGGATTGCTATGTCTCCGAAAGAGAATCAAGCATGTGTACAGGGGCATAAACGCAGCAGTGATAGGATTGGAGAGGTTCGGTGAGCAAATGAAGACCCTTTGAAGTCATATTGCATGGTACCCATTCCACGGGTTTCAACTACCCAGGTTTAAGGTATTCTTCCTTCAGCTAAAACATGCATGTGGAACCTAGAGTATGATCAACCATGTGAACGGGAGACGTGTTCAAATATGTCTCAGTTTTCGTACCCTGGTACTCGGGTGCAACATTCCAGACGCTTTACTAACACTCTCCCCACTTGGAGAGTCAGCGCCTTTAACCTCCTGTTTGGACCAGTTTGCAATTTCTGCGGAAGATGAACAGGAATAGGGAGAACCAATGAGAGACTAGCTGGAGGTGTCTGGACGGGCAAATTTAACTCTCATTTCCCACCAGGAAGAGGAATTAACCAAAGGCTCAGCGTGCCGTGCCGGAACCAGATTAGGGCCTGAAGCCATCCTGTGGTGTTGCGGCCAGCTCACAAGAAAGCGAGTTGAAGAAAGGAGCTCAGGGGCACTGTAATTCACAAACCTGCAGAGTTATAAATGACAGCTATCGTCCAAAAATATACTGAAGTAAGGCTGCCAAGAGGACTTGAAAGCGGGGCAGAATTGCAGGAAACCGATTTCAGGAGGTAGACTGGAATTGCATTGAAAGCATAGGAAAAGAGGCAGAACGTCCACAATGATGCACTTGGCCAAAAAGGGCGTATGCGTTTTTTCCTGAATATATTCAGGAAAAAACGCATACGCCCTTTTTGGCCAACCAAGCAAGCTTGCAAAGGAAATCTGCACTACAATGAAGTCTCACTTCCCCCCGGTCAAAAGGGCCATCTGAAAAAAGTGTAAAATCCAGAAAGGCAGGACAGGCCATGGAGAACTGGGAGCCTTGTTATGCTGATGGGCGGGATGTAAATTGCCAAGAGACACTCGGGAGAAGTGTATGGTGTTTCCTGAAACATCTAAAAAACAAAGCAACAGAGCCTAGGGCACTTCCACTTATGG